>NC_136760.1:11666464-12266464 GCF_936440315.1 Barbus barbus
TACGGGTTTGGAAAAACATGACAATTTTAATTTTAAAAGTCGAACAAAAAGAGAACACACACACACACACACACACACACACAAAGTAACTCTAAAGACTGTGATTAGCTTGGTAAGGCATCTTTGATTAGGGCTGGGGCTGAATTTTGCTAGGCAGTGGCCCTTCAGGGCCAGATTTGAAGAACACTGCTGCAATCCATCAGTCATTTTGGGTCTGGCATTGATGCACTACTGCAAATATTCAGGAACTGTAGGCGAACAGCCATGTGAATAGAAAATGCAGATTCTGTCAGTCTCTGCTTTTCTGGTTGCATAAAGACCATGGTGCACCTCGGAAATAGGCTGCAGGCTACAAAACAATGGGGTATCTCTGCGTTGGCTGCACAAAGAATACAAGAAGAGCATTTCAGTGGGAAATGGGACTTTGTACAGGAGGTGTCTATGAGGACAGTATTAATCCACTCCAAAGGGAGTGCAGAAGCCAGCTAGTGAATGACAGCAATTGAAAAAAGGGCCCTACTGTGAAGAAAGTGCAATGAAGTCATGTGCGAGAGAAAGTGTTGGAATACATCAATAACAAACTGTGAGGGTTATGGCTGTGTGCACAGCAGAGCAACTTTGGTTAGACCTTCATGCTGTTAGTATTTCTATTTTCTTATGCATTCCTAGGTGATGAAGCAAACCAAAAAATAAATAAATACAAAATTGCATTCAAAAGGGTCATAATTCCCAAATGGACAGATGTTTGACTTGGGCCATGCTGCTGTGCTGTAGTGTGGAAGGGACACTGTGTGAACTCATACGACAGAGCAGACCGCAGCATCACAGGAAGTGAGCGGGACACATTTCTGAGGCCTGGCTCTGTGCGTTTGTTCTTGAGTGTGTTTGATGTTTCAGAGTAAAGGACAGTGTGTGTGTGTGTGTGTGTGTGAGAGAGAGAGAGAGAGAGAGCGAGAGAGAGAGAGAGAGAGAGAGAGAGAGAGAGAGAGAGTGAGGGAGGGAAATGGTGTATGACAGTAATCTGAGAGCTTGAGAAGAGAAAGAGCACAAGGGAGATGCAGGGGAGAGATGGGAAACAGCACGGAAATCCAAGGTCTCTCCTTAATCATTATCATTCAGCTGTCAGTGGGAGTCCGGTCTGAGCTTGGCCCTGGACCGCCAGCCCCCAGCCCCATCTGCTCCCAATAAAACCCAACAAATGCCTTAATTTGAATAAATGTCCCATATCTTTTAAATGCTTTAACTCATCAGAGACAGTGATATTGCGATGGCTTTGGAGGACAACGTTTAAAAGAGTATGCATTCGCACACAATGGCAGAATCGTTCATTGTGGCGCTTGCGAATCAAGAGGTCTGTGTGGGATCAATTTTTCAGTCCTGCAGAAATCTGTCTTGCTCTCACTTAAAATAAAAATATATTTCTTCCTGCTCCCACCCACAATCTTTATGTTTTGTCTTGCTGCACCTGCAAAATCCCACAGGTAGAGATCTACGTGGATTTTTCAGTCCAGTTTCAGTATGATTCTTTCTCGCTCTGATGCCATAGGCTATTTTTTTTTTTCCAATTCCCACACACAAATGGAGCTTCTGACCTTACCTTGTACATTTGTCGCAGCAGGCAAAAAATAAAGGTATTTTCCTTTGCTGTTGCATACAAACAAAAAACAGAGAATATCCAACCCTGCACCTGTAAACTGTTTATTTTGCTTGTGCGGTAGATGAATAACATGAGACATGAAATAAATTGATGTAAATTTTAATTTATTTTTAGATAATTAGAATTGTGGATTAACCTATTAAAAACATACCACCCCGGTGACAGCTTTTTTACCTTTTAAGTGTAAAGAATTACACACATCATCCAATAATTTGAGATGCTGAATGAAAAGGATCAAATTAACAGGAAAATAAATAAATAAATAAAAAAACCTTCCACAGGAAATGATTCAGCTTTAATCATGTTTCATGTAAACGCCAGCTGATGGTGACATCTTGCTGGAAAGAGCTTGCGTTGATATGACACACAGCTTCTCTGGTGTGAGACTGAGAATGAGTGTGACTGTTCATCAGTCTTGCTGAAGATTATGGAAACCCAGTGGTTAAAATTCAAACGTGATTGTAAAATTAGGTAACACTTTATTACTAGTGCGTTACTGTTAACCAAGATCTCATGTAATACATTGTAAAGATCCTTTTGAGAGTTCGGTAACACTTTATTTTAGGGTATCTTAACTAGTTGCTTATTAGCATGCATATTACTAGAATATTAGCCATTTATTAGTAGTAATTAAGCACATATTAATGCCTTATTGTACATGACCTTATTCTACATCCCTAATCCTACCCAATACCTAAACTTAACAACTACCTTACTAACTATTAATAAGCACCAAATTGGGAATTTATTGAGGGAAAAGTCATAGTTAATGGTGAATAAGTGTTCCCTATTTTAAAGTGTTACCGAGAGTTCTTTTGAAGTCATGTTCTGTTTTCTGCATATCATAACTGTGTCACAAACAAATCTAAATGAGTTTGTAAAAAATCAGCATTGCACAGACTGAAAGTGACATGTGTAACTAGTTGATTTAATTTAATTAATTTAAATTCACACCTAATGAGAGACGTTAATCATTAAAACATATCGTAATGTTAGAAGTGCAATTAGGTAATCTGGTGCATATATATGTATATGTGTGTATATATATATATATATATATATATATTTTTTTTTTTGTATTTATTTATTTTTTTAAAACACTTATATAAAACACGTATATAATGTAATTTGCCATTGCTGAAATGATGTGACCGGCAGTGTTTGGCAAAACATTGGAAAGAATCAGTGGCTGCCACCTCTATAGATGCACTAGTAGCATAGTCTTTGGTATTGCAAAAAACATAAATTAAATAATAGAATACACATATTGTTGCAATTAACTAGGGCTGGGTATCGATTCAGATGTCCCTATTCAATTTGATTCTGATTTGATTCTCGATTTTTTGATTACATTCAGTGAATATAGTTTTAATACAAATGCTATTGATATAAAAAAAAAAAAAAAATGAACAGTGAACATCAGTTTACAAAAGGTGAATTAATAAAAATAAATGAACAGCCACAGGTCTGTATTTTAAACCTATTCTTTTTTGTATAGACCTTTTTCCTGAGTAAACGATGAGAGCCAACATTATGAAATCTGACTTCTGATTGGATGCTCTTCTGTCTCGGTCTTCATAGGAACCCAATCAAATAGTGCCTGCCCATCTGTTTTTAATGTAGCTAACATCGGTAGCTTCGTGTCATCTACACACTCATTAAACTTTGAGGAGTGAGGCACTGACAAATGACATTGACAAATGGCAAATGTCATTGCTACACTGTAAAGTGATGGTGCTATTTAGCCATGTGCTTTTTAAAAACATTTAATTTTAATTGTTTAACATTAGATTCTCAGCTCGGAATATGCGTTAATTTGACTAGAAACACTGGAGACCGGAAATGCAAAGCATCCTTCCGGCTAAGAGTCAAGCGTGACTTCCACATTCAGGAAAAATGTCTGTAGGGTCCTATTTTTTTTAAAAATAGGGCCCCATAAAATATTTTTCTTAATTTTTGTGGTAATCAAATTAAGGCATAAAACGTTCATTTAATTTATGCCAGTCAAATGAAAACTAAACCTTTTTATTTTTTGGCAAAGTGCTGCACAACAGAGGTTTAAAATTAAAAAGAAAACAAATATAATTATTCCTTTAAAAATAAAGTTTTATTAATATTTAGTAGTAGTAGTAGTGTTACATAAGACTGCACAATAGTAATATATTTCTGTCAAAGTTTCTTCACATTAATCAGACTTTTATTTTGACAGGTTGCCATGAAGAACTTGCTGCTGCTGTGTATGTTATACTGATATTTTATATAAATAAAATGCTAATGAAGTGACTCTCTGTGCAGCTGGAGATGATATTTGTGTGTTCATATCTTCATATATTGAGACTGCAGAGGCTGAAAACACAGTGAGCATTGCCCGCGCTTTAGTATGTGTGTATTAAACAAAACAGCGTCAGAGCCAATCTGTGCCATCCGCCATTCATTCATTGCGGAAATCGCGTCGCCTTTTGCGTGATGTCAAATGCTTCCACAGATTTGTAGTATTACTATAGCATTTCACCTGAGCATTGCAAATCACTCATATTGCTTTGTTTTTGGTTCTTGTCAATAGTATCTCCACCATGAGTACTGAATGAAAGACAGGCTTTCCGCTGTAACATCGGCATTGCCTGTGTGGCCAAAGAAAAGGAAAAGTCTGAAGCCAGACAACAGAAAGACCGACAAAGACAAAAAAAAGAAAAGACATTGCTATGGTACGCTAAATATACAATTTGATGAAAGAGTGCAGTGCAGTGATGCCCGAATTGATTCTCTTTTTTTTTTTTTTTTTAATGGGAATGCAATTGATAGCTATTTAGGCCCCATTTCCACTAGAGCATTTTCGTTTTAAAACGGCGTTTTAGAATGAAAACGATCCCCGTTTACACTGCTGTTTCCGCTGAGTTTCAGAAACGATCTCCGTTTACACTAAACAACCTAAAACGCATGTCACATGACCATTCATGCAGGTACAACCATAGATATGTAAAGGTAGATTCCCTGTTATTTAGATGGCGGATGCATCTGAGTGCTTGGAGCGGTCGAATGAGAAATCTACTTGTACATATCTATGGTTACAACAATGCGCATGCTGTTATTGTTTACACGGTCGACAAGGATACGCAGTGCAAATGTGGGCAGCCACACCATCATTTTAAAAAGGTCCGTTTACACTGAAAGGCAACCCCCGGAGTTTTCAAACTAAAACGGGGTTTGCAGCATTTTCAAAAGTTTCCATTTTCAACCTCGAAAATGCCAGAGTAGTGTAAATGATAGGCGTAACCATAGCAAAAGTTATGTGTTTTAAAACCAAAACGCACTTGTGTAAACGGGGCCTTAGACCACACTTTACAACGTCTACATAAAATTCAAAGATGATGATGCTGATCTTTGACGATAGATGACAATGCAGTTTCTAATACCATTGTTGTAAAGAACTGCAATGCTAATGTTATCTAGATGCTAAGGTTTACTGATCATCTTCCCAAACAAAGTCTCTTTTCCCCCCTTTGGTCTATATATTATTAAATATTTTCTTTATAAGTCATCACCTGGAGTTCTGGTATTATCATATATAAAGTTATAAAATAAAAGTTAAAAGACATGCAAGTCACAACAGGTCACAAAGTTTTCATTTGCATTTTGTGCATGGATTTAATTTTGGATGCTGGGTGTATGTCATACTGTGTGGCATCAGTACACAGACTTTAATACTTCAGCCCTGAGATCTTAAGACGTTTACAGCATGGCAGCTTTGTGTGTTGCTTGAGGTAAAACAACACTCCAAAATAAACCATCTCACTTTGTGCCTCAAACAAAGCAGCATTATGTGATTTTTATTTAACAGGCAGAGATATGGAGGTGCAATCAGACCTCAAGATAAAGTCAACTGTCTAGTTTAAATATATTACCTGAATCTGTCTTTTGACCTGAAGATTTATTTTTTTGATTGAAATTCTGGAAATAAGGTATTACAGATCAGGTGGAAAATTGAAAGAGGGAACCTAGAGGTAAATGCTATTGTTCAGAGATTGCACTTTCGTATCTTAGAAAATTCAGTTATGTTTCATGTAAGTAATAACTTTATCTAAGATGTTTCTGGGGAGAAATAAAGAATCACTTGCTCAAGGTGAGAATATTGCACTATTAAATCGATCTGGATAGAATAACTCAGATCATTAATTCTTTGAAGAATTTGATGATAAATATTTCAGTCTATACTGAGATATCTGAATTCTATTACAGATTTTGGCATCTGAGCATAGACACCTCTTTTTGAGAGATAATTTCTGAAAGTCTAAGACATGTGAAATGTCTGGGGTCTTTTCTTCAGAGAAAAAAAAAATACATTAGGTCATTATAGAAATTTATTCAGCAGTATGAACGCTAACAGACAAATGAAGAAAGGAGCAAATCTACTGTTATTAATTGGTGATGTTTTCATTTTTCATGTTTTCATGTTTTCATTCACTTCTACAGTTCATTTTCAAACATGGCATAAAGTACTTAGTGACTTAAAGTACTTGGTATATTCAGAATGATTATTTCATACATCTAAACTATTATGTTAAGATATTTAATTAGAATAATAATTAAATAACTTATTTACTCTAGGTACTCTTTGGAATATCTGACTCTGACTGGTCATCTGTGGCATTTAGCAGTCTGATAATTCCTAATACTGCCCCTATGCACAGTGCCCCTAAGTGCACAGCCATCTTTAGAGTCTGTGTATGTTTGAGTCCATTTATTTTTTGTTTTTTAACCATGACAAAAAAAAAAACAGAAACAAGAATAGTTGTTGTATCTTTAAATGCTATGGTGAAAGCCAACATTGAATTTATAACCATACACACAAAATGATGCCGAAAAAGTAAAATATTGACTTCTTGTCAGCTTTTCGTCAATGACTTTTTGCACTTTTAATAAACAATTGAAAAATGCACAAATTAATATAGAAAAATGTTGATTTTAACAAGTTTCCTTTGACCAAATTAGAAGTAATACTTCTCCTGCATGTTCAGTTTAGAACTAGAGCCATATCTGGAACAATGCAGAGACTTAATACAAATATGATTTTTAACTCTTTAATGCGTATGATCGCATCAGTGTGATCACTCTGTGCTGGTCCCTGGAGTGTACGATAACACTGGTATGATTAGAATGCTCAGTGTGTCACGTGATCAACTGCTGAATTCAAATCTGCTTTTGCGCTTTGGCTGGCGCTGAGACAGATCGGACACGCTGAGCTCTTGTCTTATTATCACAGCCATTCAGTGTTTTCAACCATATGCTTATTTTAAATTTCATACATTTAAATAAACATAAGTACTAGCAAAACATTATCATCAGGAAATTATACTGGGATCTAATTTTGTCATAATTTTGTGTGCTATCTGGGTCACGATATCGGAGAGAACCATGCATGGTCGCTCAAAGCACGTACAATACATCATGTTAGAGCGCTACACACAGCTTTGATATATGGGATAAATATATAAATATAATATAGAAATTTATAAAATTATAATCTCCAGATACAGGAAGTTCCACAATCAAATCACTGAGGGTACTTATGAAATTACTGAGGGTGCTCTAGCCTTAATATACATTTATTTTGACATATTTTTGCCCTGTCCATTGATAATAATATCCACATATGAATGGCACATTTATATGCGGATGTCACTCCTGAAACTTTGCAGCATGTAACCTGTCACTGGTCCTCTTAGCATCATGAAAAACAAATCAAAGCTCAAATTCTGAATGGATTATCAGAAAATCCACAGAGAGCACTGTCTTTGAACTTCTATTTTTGCTGTACCTTTATAGCATGACTGTTGATGTGTAATTAGCTGGTGAAGTGGATTTACACTCTCAAAAAGGATGTGTTAATTTTTAACACATTTTTTGTGTTGACTATTTTAGCACATTTTGTGTAATTTTGAGTACATAATTGGCAGAAATTGTGTAACTATAACACATTAGTGTGTAGAAAATTAATAGGAATAGCACATGGTTGAGTTAAAAGTAACACAAAAAGTGTTGCCCTTATAACTACACAGAGGTGTGTTAAAGGGGTCATCGGATGAAAAATGAACTTTTACATGTTGTTTGAACATAAATGTGTGTTGACAGTGTGTACACATCCACCCTATAATGATAAAAATCCACCCAGTGGTTTTTATTTAATCCCTAAAAACAGTAGCCCTTTTTTCAAATAAAGCCATTCTCAGCTTCTTGTCTGTGTGACGTCACACAGACCAAGGCCCCTCCCACGATTGCTGATTGACACAGCCGTCTTACATTAGACCCGCCTTGAGTGACCTGTGAACAGTCCGACTGCCATTGTTTTGATGTTGGAGCAGCGACATAGACAAGAATGTCTCCATATCGGTGTTCTGTTGTTCGATGTAGTAATGAATATAGCAGTTGTCAGCATTTGTCTGAGCCGCTGAAGACGCAGTGAATTACTTTCACTTTTGAAGGAAACGCACCTCCCGATCTACCTAAATGCGTCTATGTTCGTCATTTGTGGTCCAGTCTCAGCTACAGAAGAACTGCGTATGGACCTTAAAGAATCATATCAACTTGTCCGATGTCCTTACTTATTGTACTTATTGTAGCATTAACAAAAGTTATCACATGCATTGCAATGTTCGAAGCAGATGTCATAAATGTCATTAGACTGGGAAGATTTTAAAACATGCGGTTCTTTCTTTATTTTATTTTTCAGACATGTAAAAAATGTCTGAAAAATGGGTTTGTAGTCAATTCCCTGTGTGGGTCACTTTAAGTGTGCCTGACACAAGTCAAATGTTTGTGTGTCATTCTCATTTCATTAGGCTGACCACCCATGTGGACACTTGAGGAAAAAAATTGAGTTTCATGTTTCATACTTCACTGCTAACGTCTTATGATCAAAGCCTCAAACAAATGGCATTTCTGAATCTGTGTTTCATATACTAGTATTCCATTTTGAAGTTCAGACCTGTGCAGCTGCTCTGAATGGATAAGTTCTAACATCTATTGCCCTCACATTGCCACTATTTCATGGCTGTGAAGTGAAATCAAGGTTTGTAAAGCAGTCATCTCAACCAGTTCTTCATGCTGCACCTGTGTGGAGCCCTTACAGGTCAACCTGCAATGCTTAAAGAGAACACTGCATGCTGATTCAGAATGAACATGCTGTCCTAAAACAATGCTTTGCACAAAGTATTAAGGCAAATTCTATGAAGAATCTTGTGAAAAATTTCCACCAATGAATGATATAATGCTAAAAATATTATTCTCATTTATATTGTTGATTGTAAAGCATCTATGCATAGTATTTCATGTACCGCCTTTAATTTGCTCTGATTGTAATATAAAATGTAATTATATAGATAGACTGGAGTGAACAGGACACGTGCATGCCATTATTTAGTCATTTGGAATGCACTTGACAAAGGGAGCGATCTAATTTCCTCATTATCTTCAGCTGACAACGCAGCATGGTGTGCGTCAGCAGATTCGCTGTTTTAATGTCATAAATGTCTTTTTATTGTTGTTAGCATAACTGTTGCAAATGAACATACAGTTTATATTTTAAAATGTTTTAAAGTTTTTTGCTTTATAATATATATAAAATCTAATATGTATACAACTTTTTAAAATATAAAATGCATATTTTTTTATGCTGGTGCCCGTCAGTGAATCTGCTGATGCACACCATGCTGCGTTGTCATGGGAACATCGCAGCTGAAGATAATGAGGAAATTAGATCATTCCCTTTGCCAAGTGCATTCCAAATTACTAAATAATGGCACGCACGTGCCCTGTTCACTCCAAAGTCCCCACTCCAAGGGGATAGGGATGATCACTTCCATTTGGAATTTGCCCCGTGAACCGTACGGTTCGATACATGCACGATAGATAGATAGATAGATAGACAGATAGATAGATAGATAGATAGATAGATAGATAGATAGATAGATAGATAGATAGATAGATAGATAGATAGATAGATAGATAGATAGATAGATAGATAGAAATAATTAATAAATTAAATCTTTATGCAAGTGAGCAGCAAAGCAATGCTACTACAAAAACCAACAGCTAAGAGACTCCAACAAATTAATCACTGTTAGTGTAACACAGCTTTAACCAAATCAGCAATTATCACATGGAATCACACCACAATAAATACCCAGCATTAACTGTTCATCAGAATGCAACATGTAAGGTTTAGTAAGATTTTTTTATTTTTCCCAAAATAAATCAATCAATCTTGCAATTGATCACTCACCATAGTCACTGTCATAGAAGATGATGAACTTCTGCCAACGCAGCTCACCAACTAACGTCAACATGACATCACTTAGACGGACGGGCGGTCGTGCTGCGAGGGTGTATCTCTCTCCGTCGGGGCTTGGATAGAGTTGGCATGCAGTACGAGGTGATCCTTCAGCGTTTCGCTGGACGTAAAGGTGAGGTATGTGCATGGCATCTGTCAGGGACTGCAGAGCACTGGCTGAGGCACAGCCTGTAGACGTGACCAAGGCCAGGATCCCCTGCGTCATCAGTTCACATGCTGCAAAATTAAAGAGAAGATGGAGAACTGATGAGCTTGGATAGTTTAAGAGTCGCCTGAGCAAAAACTAAACTTCTAAACACTCACATGGCTCTGCTGTTAATGGTGTCGATACACAGCACAGCTGTTAGAATACAGTGTATAACAAGGTATAAGAAACAGATAAAAAAAAAAAAAAAGTGTGGTAATTCCTGTAGAGTGGCTACCTTCCCTTTATCGTCTTATTCACTTTGACAAAAAGCACAATATTCAGTGAAGAGCAGTTAGCATAAAATATTCCCCACGTTTTTATTTTACTTCATTTTATTGTTTTTATTCATAGAAAAAGAGGGCAAGCATGGGCAGACAATATTTTTGCAGAGGTTATTAATTTTTGATGACTCTTTAAGTTGTGGGAAGTCACTAAGAGGTCTATTCTGTGGGTAAGACAAAATTTGGCTCTAAAATGTAGCTTTAGAAATAATTTGGTTATGTTCTTGGCAGCTCCAGAAAACAGAAAACATTTTGTGCCTGGTTAAAAGCATTTTAAATGGAGAATCCCCATTTACTTCTGGTTTGAAAATCAGAAACGCATCAACATTGACATAACACAGTTCTGTCTTTGTTTCATAATGTCAAGTCAATGGCCACTAAAACTTTGAGGAAGAATTAGAATAATAATAATAATTTCAACTGTGCATTGTGATACACCGGTGTCTGAAGGTTGCATCATGTTCATTTATTTGACATTTATTCTCTACATGCACAGCAAATCTGGAGTGTCACGACTGATTCTGATAAGTGGAAATGTACAAAAGTTACAAAGTTAAATGAGTATATAGGCATATAAACAACATAATAAAGTAAGACACACAAGTAGAACTGGGCAGTGTGATGGTAGAAATGTGTAATTCGGTGACGATGTTGCACCAGCACAAAATATTGGTCAAGCAACGTCGCAGCTTGCTTTAATAATATACAGTAGATCATTATCATTTAATTCCATCAAGTTCCAAATAAAAAGAGAAAATATACAAATGTGCTGAAATTTGAATGTAACTTTTTTTTTTTTTAATTGGTATTTAGCGTGCAGTAATTCATTTTATCGTTGAATTTACAGCACAGTTATCTGAGCTGTGATCAGTAATCTTAGTGTGATAGAAAATATTCGTACCACCAATATTTAAAGTCATAACTTTATTTATTAAGTCATAACAACCAACCCTTATAAGCAGAATTGTCTGTGCAGATTATGAAAAGCCCATTTTCTAATTTTGCAATAATTTGAAAGTCATTTAATTTAAACAGCAATTAATCTTTAGATTAAAATCTAGAACAGTACATCATAAATTTTTTTTTTTTGAGCATGAAAGGACACTACTTCAACATGGTTTCAATGCTCAATTGCTGACACATTATACAGAGACAGACTCATTGTCTGCCTTTGTATTATTCAAAGCCAAATGAGTTTTAATTTCAGTGTCACAAAAAGTAAACTTTATTTCTCAGCCAATACATAAAAAAAACTAAACACAGCCCCAAATAACTGACTGGATTTAATTTGTTTTGGCCTCTGAAATTAGATATATGCATTTTATTCAGCTACAGAAGCCATGCAAGGAAACAAGCTCCATGGGGACAAAAAAAAGAGTATCTAGGCTCTATGGCCTCTTTGGCATTCATATCGCATTGCTCCTATTTAAGCAACATGTTATAATTGGGTGATACCCAGGTCGTTCTGTATATTATAGAATAATGCTTAGTACAGCAAAATAACAAGTCTCATACAACCATACACACCCGTGCATGCTAAAATCAGTTGAGAAGTCATTATGTCTAAAACATTAGTCTTGTATTGTTGGTCCCAAAAGCAATGTGGTCCTTGAGGCTGAGACTCAGCTAATGGCTCAAACTCCAATTAGAGTCTAATCAGTTGTCTAGACTGCCCTTTAATTTATTACTGCTCTAGTTCCAATACTGTTGGTGGTGTATTTTCCTTCCCTGGTATCTGGTAACCCCAACATTTTAGCTTTATAGTGTTGCATTTTCTTACAAAAAGACTTAAAGGTTGATGCCTTATCAAGCATACACTGGTTGTGATCTTCGTAATTATATAATTAAACTCAAAAACCTGATTTTAGGGTTAAATGAAGATAAAACATTTAGATTCTTTGTTCTTTAAAACAATTTTAAACCCATTTGCCTCTGATAACTAATTCTTACTGAAACAGAATATTTAATGAGGAAAACGGTAGGGCAGAACTTGATTTTTATCCATTTGGAATTCACTGGACCGTGAAAACTGGCCATTCGATACCAGAAAGGAGGCAGTCGGTTGGACAGAAGGGGCTGAAAACTAAGAGGGATTTGTGGCTTTGGCTAAAAAGGAAAGTAGTTTTAGAAGCAAAGCTATTACATTTTGTTGAAAGATTACAGAGACAAACATTTATTTTTCTTTGGAATAACGTGCACTGATGCACTGAGCACAATAAGATCAGGGAAGGTGTATTAAGAAAGTAAATACGGTAAATTTAGATTCCGTGTTGTTCAGTGGTTCTTGAGAAACATCTAGAAAAGACAAAGATTTATTTTTGTAAAACACAAACCTCTCTAACAGCATGGTGGGAAAAGAAAGAAAAATGTAATACAATGCCGATCAATAGATGGATGCATCTCAGAGAAACTCGGTTCTTAGTGGAGAGATATTGAAATGTTATTTTGAGGCACTGGCTAGAGAAGAAATCATGACAGATAATCAACTTGCAGAGACTATTGACATGACTAATACTAAACAACACTGAGAGCTCATTAAGTGCAAGACTGCAATGCCACTAAAAATCAAACTTTAAAATTTAACTTTTTTGCATTAATTCAATCAAATCACAGAAAATGTCACAGCGCACAATAATCTGAATGTAACTTTCTCAGGTTTATTTCACATTTTACCATTATTAAACTCATTACAGTGACTGAATTACATTCAGTAGCTGTTGAGGCACAACTGTTGATTACAAGCAGTGTGGGGGATTTTACTATGTAGCACTTAGGCCATACACACAAACATAAGCTGTTCTAGTTCACACAAGCTCAGTTTCACATATCACATATTTTAAAATGTCACAATTACAATGCAAAGCAAGTATGTGTTGCATTCTCATAGTTGTCTAAAGGGAAATTAGCATTAGCGTTAACAATCAACTTCAAGAGTCAGTTTTCCTTTGCAAGTCAGCTAATGACATGGAGGCATAACAGTCTGAATCTTGCTGAACAAGTTAAATTGTAGCCTCAGATGGCATGCCCATGGAGCACTCATATTCGACCAACAGTACTGACTGTCTGAGCACCAAAACTGTGAATCACTTACTAGATCAGGCAAGTTCTAATCTGGGTACACTTCTGGAAATTATGGCACATGATTTTTTAACACATAGAAACCAATTCATGTTTACAAAGTACAGAGTGATTTTGAGCAAAAACTAATTAAGTATATGCATAGTAAAATGTCTCATTTATGTATTAGTTCTGGTTCCTTGAATAAAAAATGAACTGCTTTAGCATCCACACTAATGCATGATAGCACTCTGCCGCTTTAAAGGGGTCATGAACTGAGTAACCAACAACATGCTCATTGGAAATACGTGCCTCTTTATACATTTCTTCAAAACAGAAAAAAAAAAACTTACCTATATGTAAGAATCACTGCAGTTTCCAGTTGAAATGAACACTAGAGGCAGTAAAACACTGACAGATTGTATTCCTTTTCATACAAAGTATGATTTACAGGTACAAAGTTTTGATTTATAAAGGCAAATTTTCACACAGTTGCTTGCAGAATATTATCTTATGACTTCAAAACAATTTTAACATCCTGCATTTGAAAACTCATACTTTTGAATGTTGCCGTCACATATACAGGCTTCATAAGCATGAGTTTTCTGATTCAGTAGGTTTGCTCGGTGGTTTATGCGATACACCGTTGCACTTGAAGAGATGAAGAGCTCCGGTACGAATCCCGTGAAACTACAGTTTGAGAAAACATCTCAAATCCGCATGAGGAAGTTAAAATGGCATGGCTGCATCAACAAATGCATTTTTATATCACTTTTGCATTTGTTAACACTATGGGGTAGGTTTAGGGTTGGGTTTGGTGTAGGGGATATTTTCAACATGATAGATCATTAGCAACCTTTAGCGACACTCCCTGGATATTTGAATTCTGAACAGTCGCAATATGTACCTCAAGCAGTGTAAAAGAAATGCAAGAATACGTGCCTGTACCAACGTATTAAAAATGTGCCACTGTCACATATTGAACCTGTGTTTTAGCCCCACTCTCTGGACATTTCACTTTGAAAATGTCGCAAAACGTTCAGTAAGGCATGTAATAAAGGAGTTGCAGAAATGTATTTAGAGGCACGTATTTCCAGTGAGCTTGGGTTGGAAACCAATGATATTTTGACATATAAGAGGACAATATTACTATACATCCAATAATTTTCAGACCTCAAAACTTTCTCGTTAGTCTAAAAACAGCTTATATAGCCAGTCTGCCAAAATGACAGGTTGCTAAATGTGCCACTCTGTGATGTAATATTCTGGTTAAACCCTGCCTTCACAGAAGAAGATCAACGTCTGCTTCTACATTGCTGCCTTTTTTAGCCCCGTAAATTGTGGAAAAGCAGTCTTTGCATTACCTTCCCTCTGATCCCAACAGATAGAAAGAGAGGATAAACTTTATTTTTAATGAAGTTCCAGACAGTGTCAGTAAGAACTTGGTCACTTCCTTTTACCATGAATTAGTTTACAAACAAGGAACAATTCCACGCGGTATTTTCAGACAGATTGAAACTAAAAGGCAACGCTGTGTTGGCTATATTGAATCTTACAGTAATGCCCTACCATACAAGTGTGAGTAACTGTTATTATGTGGTCACTACTGCTTTGTCTGTTATTACAGATTATTTGATATGTATTTATGCATTTTTGACCGAAATCATAACAGGATGAGGAATGTAGGCTGTCAAACATACACAACTGTTAGCCAATCATAGCAGTGGGGGTTTACTTCAGAGTCTACAATCTGCCACGCCTATTCAAACAGAGTGTTCTAATGAGGGAGATTAAAAACAGGACAGAAAATAGCCTATTCTAAATTATTTTGTTTTTTAGATGCAAAAATCTTTAAAAGGGGACCTCAGAGAACAGTACAATAAAAAAGGCAGTTCTGTTACTGTTACAGTTATTGTCCATGGTGTGAATAGGTCTTAACTCCCTCACAGTACAAAGCCTGTGCAGTCTCTTAGCCTTCTGTGACTCAGGAGGCAAGGAAGAAAATACATTCAACAACACAACTTGAGAGTGAAATTAAATGAAAGCAACCTTAGATAGGTAACCCAGCTTTTGGCTGCAAAAGTCCATACAGCATATAGGCTCACTGATAAGGCCTTTAAGTCACCAATGACCAATCCTTTTAAGGGATTTCAAGGCCAAAAGCAGGACAGGAATGCTTGAAACAAGACTCAAAAGAAAGTGTTCCCAAAGAAACATCATCAACTGAAGCATGTTAAGCAGCAATACACCTTAAATACACCTTAAATGTCGCTGGGGCTGAGCCTGCAGAACAATATTAAGGAAGGAATGCCAGTACTGAACCAACAGGGCAGTAAATTGGATTAAATGCACTCTCACTTAAAATTACCAAAACTCAGCGCCAATAGCCTCATGGTTAGTGCGTTGACATACAGCGCAACTGCTCTTACAGTGACCGACAGAGCTTGATTCACGCCTTGAGGTCCTTTACCAATCCTCCTCCCCTCTCTCCGCTCAATGTTTTCCTGCCATCTCTCTACTGTTCTCTCCCAATGAAAGCCCATAAAAATAACTTACCAACATTCAAAAGCATAGAGAATCATTGTAGAAAGAGCTCTTGCATTCAAAATGGTTTTGTAATCTCTGGCGAAAGACCTGAAGTAATCGAAAAATCCCATCTAAAGGCTAAACCTACAAAAGTTTCCACATTTTGACATCTTGTGATTGATTGCTTCAGTCTGTCCCTGTCTGTTGTGCTGCTGAGAGGTTTGCGTTTGTAGCTCCGCTTTTTTATTGAATCTTTACCTTACTTTCACTCTCTGTTGTTTAAAGTGATAATATATAACTTAATTCCCACCATATTTCTGGTATTATCTATCAAACTAATCTAACTAATTTGATTCTGATTTCAAGGTATTTTTTCTAATCACCTCTATCACAAAATACTTCTTTGTAAGGAATCTTGCTGATTTATCTCAATTCCTCAGTATATCCAACAGCACAGAAAAACATGATGATGTAAAAGAAACTATGGCCTCTCTTTTCTAGAACTTTAGATACAGTTGCTCCTTTACGCTTAAGGAAGATCAAAGAAAACAGTCAGATTCCGTGGTATAATGAGCACACTCGCATCTTAAAGAGAGCAGCCCGGAAAATGGAGCGCAGATGGAGGAAAACAAAACTAGAGGTATTTCGTATAGCCTGGCGGGAAAATACCCTATCCTACAGAAAAGCATTAAAAACTGCTAGATCTGATTACTTTCCGTCTCTTCTAGAAGAAAACAAAAATAACCCCGGTATTTATTCAATACAGTCACCAAATTAACAAAAAATAAAGCATGGTGTTGGCATTTCCCAAAAGCACAGCAGTAATGACTTTATGAACTACTTTACTTCCAAGATCGATTCTATCAGAGATAAAATTGTAACCATGCAGCCGTCAGCTACAATATTGCATCCGATAGTGCACTATAGATCGCCTGAGGAACAATTTCACTCATTCTCTACTATAGGAGAGGAAACGTCAAACGTCAAATGCAGAAATACTAATTCATGCGTTTATGACCTCAAGGTTAGACTATTGTAATGCTTTATTGGGTGATTGTTCTGCACGCTTGATCGACAAATTACAGTTGGTCCAAAATGCAGAAGCTAGAGTCCTTACTAGAACCAGGAAGTACGACCATATTAGCCAGGTTCTGTCAACACTGCATTGGCTCCCCATCAAACATCATATAGATTTTAAAATCTTGTTAATTACTTATAAAGCCCTGAATGGCTTAGCTCCTCAGTACTTGAGCGAGCTCTTATGACATTATAGTCCTCCACGTCTGCTGTGTTTTCAAAACTCTGGCCATTTGATAATACCTAGAATATCAAAATCGACTGCGGGCAGCAGATCCTTTTCCTATTTAGCACCCAAACTCTGGAAAAATCTACCTAATACTGTTTGGGAGGCAGACACACTCTGTCAGTTTAAATCTAGATTAATGACACATTTTTTTAACCTGGCTTACACATAACACACTAATACACTTCTGTTATTCAAATTCGTTAAAGGATTGTTAAGCTGCATTAATTAGATCAACCAGAACCGGGAACACTCCCCATAACACATGATGTACTCGTTACATCATAAGAAGAATGGCTGATATTTGTCTGTTTCTATTCTGTTTCTCAGTCCATGTCCGGATCAGATGGTAGGATCGGCGCCGGGAGATGATGTCACATACATCATCTCCCGGCGCCGATCCACCATCTGATCCGGACATGGACTGAGAAACAGAATAGAAACAGACAAATATCAGCCCTGATCGTCGGCGGAGGCCGGACACATGGATGAGCCCTGGGGACATATCCCCAGTCACCGTAGCCACCCGATCCGGTCCGTATCCAGCCCAGATTTGTCACTGCAGTCACCAGATCCAGTGCGTATCCAGATCAGATGGTGGATCAGCACCCAGAGACGACCTCTACAGCCCTGAACATCAGCGGAGACCAGGACACCGAGATGAGCGCCAGAGACAGATCCCCAGAGAGGACCCCGCCACTTAGACAGCCATCGGGAAAGACCACTGGAACCAGTTGAGCCCTTACAATCTGAATTTGCTGCAGTTGGAATTGAACTGCTGGTTCGTTTGGCCAGAGGAGAACTGGCCCCCCGACTGAGCCTGGTTTCCCCAAGGTATTTTTTCTCCATTCTGTCACCGATGGAGTTTTGGTTCCTTGCCGCTGGCTTGCTTAGTTGGGGACACTTCATTTCCAGCGATATCGTCGACCTGATTGCAAAGACACTATTTAAACTGAACTGAGCTGGATGATGACATCACTGAATTCAATAATGAAATGCCTTTAACTGAAAATCTTTTTTTTATCTTTTCATTTTACATTGACACACTATTTTCCTTTTTTGATATTGTGCAGTTGCTTTGACACAATTTACCTTGTTAAAAGCGCTATATAAATAAAGGTGACTTGACTTGACATTTCATGTTGGTGATGTCACATGGGCCCCCGAACCTGCAAAAATTGATATACTCTGACTGGGATCTCCCAAGGAAGCTCCTTCAGGAGATATGTCAGATTCAAGAGCCAAATGTGGGGTGAACAACAGGTTCTACCAACAGAAGACTTTTTTTATTTTCTCCCACTCTTGTAAGTACTAGCAGATGTAGACTTAATAGTGGGAAAGAATATATGTGAACCCTCGTCCAAGCATGTGCCAAACTGTCCATCACTAAAGGCAACTGAAGAAACAGAGAGAACCAAATAGGGAGCTGGTCATTCAGCAGAACAGATTTACCTCTGCCCCACCAAAACTCACAATCTGAGGACGCAACCTTCATTCTCTGGGCCTCAACCCATGCCTCAAGATAATATTTGCTCCCAGATTCAACCGACCTGGCATGTGCACTGAACTTAGCGACCTTAGATGCCCAAAGCAGAATGTGCCACGCTGAGCTCTACATGTGGCGTGAATGTATTCTTCCTTGACGGTTTATGTATGAGACAGTCTGGTGTCCGTCCTAATGACCACATGACAGTGTTGAATATCAGAAATGAAGTGGGTCAAAACCAGAATTGTCACCACCATCTCAAGCCAATTCATATGTCATGTAAATGATCACCCTTTAGGCTCTGTAGACTGCATTCCAACCTTTTGACAACATCAGTTGTAATCATCTTGCAGTGACAGACTCTGGGGTTGTTTCCATTGTAACAGTCTGATAGCATCTGTGTGACCATTAAGGTCATTGCACACTGAGTCCAAAATGTTTGTATGCGTTTTTATTTAATTTTTTTTTTTCGTATTTGTCATCCTTTCCAATCAAAATGCTTGCTACGGATGCGAAAATGCAGAAAATCGAGTCTGGTCCGATTTTTTTTATGACGGCCGAAAGTTTCGGAGGCAGTGTGTAAACGTGATTGACACAAAGTGAGGCCGTACATGTTTTTTAACGTGCAAAAATTTTGGACAAGAATTTGCAAAACCCTTAAGTAAGGATCAAAGGGAAAATTCCTTGGCAGTTGACCCACCAATAAAATAGCCTCATATGAATCAGGTGGAATGGTACACAAAGCCACTGCCATGAGACACAACAGTGTGTGAAACAGACCTACAGGAATGATTTTCCCTGTCCTTAATTGATTCAGAAGCAAAGCAAAGGGAAAGGAACAGTAGACAAAAGTGCATGCCGTGTGCATAGGTTCAGCTTGACTGCCAGAAATACATTCTTTTGCCTCAGAAACACAACACTCTTCTGAAGGTAATTGAGAACTCAATGCTAAAAAAATAGCAAAGCCTCAGATTAAGCCAAAATCAGCTAAACATTGAAGTGTTCCAAGACACATTTGCCCTGGAGCCACAATGGAGCCATTTTGCATTCATTAATTTTGTGAAGGTACAAGGTGCTAAGACAAGGCCAAAAAGAAGAACCCCTAAGTTTTGTCCCTAAAAGCAAATCCCATTATTGTGCATAAACCATTGTCCTTTTTTTGTCTCCTGGCAACCAACCAAAATGGGGGTACTTCTGTTGGAAAAGATGTTGGCAGTGCTCCTGTGCTTTGAAGGCGTTGTTGCACGATGTATAACTATGAACTGTTGTTGTCTGAAACATGTCAGAACTGGTAGAGCAGAATCTCAAGGAAAGCAATAAAAAAGGCAGATATGCTTCATTGATCTGACACAGTTCTAGAAAATTAGCCTTTTACAAAACAGGAACAATGATATTGTAGTTTTGTAAGCTCCAAAGGTGCTGTTATGAAGAGCATGAGTGAGAAAATGAATTAATTTGAATTAACATTTGTCATCCAAAACATGGAACGCAATGCAACTGACAGAGTAGAATCTCAAGGACAACTATAGGACAAAGGCAGATAAGCTTAAACCATCTGATACTGTTCTCTGATTAACCCTGTCCCTAGAATGGCAAAGTAGTGCACAGCATGAATGAGAAAAATGTTGATCAAAAATGCACAGCTGAACTTTTGTCACAATGGAACTGACATAATGTCCAAATGTTCGGTAGCTAGAAGCACAAGATCTATCACCAGTAATCTCCTTAAATAGGCAAGTGAGCTCCTGTCAATAACGGAACTCCTCAGAGTCCAAAGCATCAATAGATAAAAACATACAGTAAACATTGCAAGCTTCTGGTCTTGAACACAACAACTCGCGTACAAACACCACAGAAAAAATACACTGCATGTGGTACAGGATGGAACAAGAGAGAAGGAGAAACTGACTGCTCACTCTCCTTAGCCTTGAGCTTAACTTTGGATCCCCAGGACCCTAATGTATTTCATGCAGCACTTCAGCAACTGCAGAACTAGAACAAGGGGTTTTCCTCCTTTATTCAAAAAGAAGGCTAGAATTAGACAAACAGTATATGGCTAATTAAAATGTTGTGAGGTTTATGTTTGGTTTTATGAATCGTAAAACTTTTGCGCATAAGCAAAATCTAGCTTTTGTGCATACAAACACTTTTAGGAAGAAATCTATGCAAAGTTGAGGCCCCATGTTACAGTTTTGCTTGTGGTACTTGGTATGTGTCCCAACCAATACCTTTGATTTTAAGAGGATTAATTAAAAAAATGGATCCATAAAGTAATTTATTTTGTGGAGTTTATCTGAGTTTTGGTCTTTGAAATGATGCATTGAGAATCCATATCAGTGTTACGGAAGAGGACTGGAGGCAGAGGGAAGGTACGAAGGTAAGTTTATTTGATCAACAGGTGAGAAAGGAGCGTGATGGCAGGTGGGTGAAACCACTTGAGAGTTCTCAGAGTTAACCTTCAGAGTCAGAACTTGTAACTTGTCTTTCACAGGAGGAGCAGGGATCATGGGAAACCTAGGGCGACACACACCGCGGACTCGGAGCAGGCACTCGGGATTCCAGGAGCAGACGGAGCAGGTATCCTAGGAGCACAGAATGCAGTTCAGCAGGTTAACAGGTAAGTATACAGAATGTCAAGGTTTCCTAAGGCTGTGGTCGTTTTAGCAGTCCAACTTTGAAAGAACGAGACCGGACATCGAGTGTTTGGTGTGTGTCTTTATGGGGAGCGGTGACGAGAAGCGTGACGAGGAGCAGATGAGTGTAATCAGAACACAGGTGAGAGTGATCGCTGTGATTGTGTGGTGGCAGAGCCTGGCAGATCTGTGACAATCAATCTGTGTGCTTAAGTTCTGCAAACTCATTAAAGACATCTGTTCAGTGGACTAGCAAAATGCTCCATCAATACAGCAGCAATCATTTGAAAAATGAAGAACAATTTGAAGAGCCAAATGGTCCAAGGAGAATAACATATGCTCGCCGTTTGGGTACGAAGAGGCAAAAAGAGAGTATGAGGAATTTTATAGTTCAGTCACCTCGTGTATATACTGAGCAGAGGAAAAATATGAATTGCAAGTAGTGAAAAGATGATTCTCTTTTGCCATCACACTAGAGATGGATGAGCTCCTCTAAAGCTGTAGACTAACTGTAGACTTTATTTATTATTATTATTATTATTTTATTTCATTTTATTGTCCTGTCTCATTTTTAAAGTAGTAAGACTTTACATTGGAGAGGTAGGGAAGGATTTATAAAGGCTGTTAGTTACCTAAAGGGACCAAAGAGAAAGACCAGGTGGTTCTGAAGTGGTTTGGCTTTGGGGAGAAAGCTGTACAGCTACTGTACTAAGACATCAAGACATAAAACTCAATAAGTTTCAAAGAGAAGAAAAGTTTCCTCTGTAGATTTAGACTTTGCCAAAGTCAACTTTTAGAAATATATTGGTTGCAAAGTTGGAATTGATCTATTTTATTTATTTTCATGAAGTTTCATTTTATAAACAGTATTTTTGCAACATACATTATTTATTTAATTAACAAAGTTACAAATAATTGTTATTACTGTGTGGAGCAGTTTGTAAATAGCTAGGCTATAAATACTGCTTTTGTAATATTATCAAATTTATGTTCATATTTAAGATAAAGCTAATGTCTAATATTTGTTATTGATATTATCCTTCCATAAAAATATGTAAAAAAAAAAACATTAACAATGAAATTAATGTTTTTTTGTTTATTAAAGCCAAGTATGAATTTAATCAATTTAGTGCTTTTAAGCATTTTACATTTATTCCAAAATAATAACTCAAGGCAGTAAAAAAATTAAGCAATATATTTTATTTGTGAACATATGTTCAGTTATTATTCTTTTAAATAGTTAACTTTTAACTGTTTTTTAATTTTTAGGATCATTAGCCATTAAAGCTTGCTAAATAATGGTCACAGACACAAAGATTTACTCTTTGACCAAGTTGATTACTCACTAAAAACTCTCGCAGATCATGTTTTCACGCCACTTTAAGTCATGTTTTGACATAACAAAGTGGTTATATCTAAGTGTGTGATTTGTTCACTTACATTTTTCAATTAGTCTTCCCATTAGTCTGTTCATTCAGACATTCACGAAAGCGGAATGCACACAAACACAAGAGGTGGGATTTATCACATGAACTAATAACAAACATAACCAGGCATGTTCAATCGTATCGCGATGGAGACATTGCCTCCTTTCACGTGACTTTTCCCCATTCATTCTCAATTGCCCCCAAAAATCTCACGGCATGCTTAGGGGGTCTGCTTAATGGCAATGGGCTGAAGGTACAGATGCGGACTCCCGCTGTAACTTTACCTGCTGGTGTTGCTGTTAGACAGTGTTTCTTAAGAAAAACAAGTGATTATATACACTTTTTAATGTTATACTGTGTAATATTGGCATTGTATTATTTTTGTACTACATTTTTTTTTTCTCATCCAATATTTTGAGGAGAATAAAATTGCCTTGCCTCTTCGGAGGAATGTTGAGTTGCTTCATTTAAAGTTTATTGTATTACTGCATTAAAACCTGTATTATGTAGAGTGAAGTATTATGAGAGAGATGGACTGTGAGAGCAAGTGTGATTACCTGCATCTAATACGGCATTCATTCTTCAGCTCAATCTCATATTCACAATAAATTATTAGTCTGAACATCTGCTCAGGAAAGCCATATCTTTGTCGTACTATCCTTTCATCTGTTAAGGATGATTTTTGACTACAGCTCTGCTCAGTGCATTTGTCAGCTGTGTCTTACAAGGTGTTGTTGAAAGTAAAAATAACTTCCTTGTTTACAACCCTGTTTCTGTTTCAATCTTTTTCAATACAAAATCTTTACTGCTGATAATAAACAGTCAACAGTCACTAAAACCACCATCACGAACACACAGTAAATACTTTCCCAATACTAAATAGTATTATTAAATACTAGGGGCAGGAGAAAAAATGGATTCACCTAACTATTGCGATTCTTTTTAAAACAATTTAAAAATCGATTGGTTTACCTCAGAATAGATTTTTATTTCATTATTTTATTTTTCCTAAGAGGTGGTGGGGAGAAGTTAGCGCTTTGTAATTCCAACAGAGGGCGAAATGTAAGTGTGTTCGACTTGGAGCAGCACCGATCAGCGCATGACATCAAAGTACTGCGAGAGCAATTCGAAAGTACATGGAGCCGTCATTATATATAGATTAGTGGGAGCCGTCTGCTCTCAGTAGCTCTCGCGGTGCTTTGATGACTTCATACAGCCATCGTTCTGCGTGCGCAGTGCCGCTGCATTAGATAACGTCATATACATTTAAAGCCAGCGTGAGAAAGCAAAACCATGACGGAGGCAGAGGATCAAACCTCTTGCAGAATTCTTTCTGCACCTTCACGTTTTGAATCCCAACTGCCGGGAAAACATGACTAAACATGACTGAAACGGTATGCAAAGTAACATAGCACTTTAATTTCTTTCAGAAAGTATTTTTTTCTGCTCATTTTGTTGAACATTTGACTATTATATTCATGTGCAAGTTCAGGGTTTTGGTACTTTAAAGTACTAAAAAAATATAACGTGATAAGATTTTGTCCTCAGCCAAACCTAATATGAAAGAGTGACTGAAACGCAGCCCATTAAGACCACATGACCAGCTCTCCCTTCCAAGATGTTACTCTGCACAAATTGTTATTTATAATTGAGCCGTCATCTGATGAAATCAAATACACATAAGACAAGACAAGACAAAGACCACACCTGTGCTCTGATTTTGGCTATATTTGCATGTAAAATTAGAGAAGCAACAGAATATCTATTTTAACGGAAAGCACTGCTCCTCTGAGCCGTTTTTTAGAAAAAAAAAGTCGGTAAGGGGGTCTGAAAAGTCGCTAAATTTAGTGACAAAGTCGCTAAGTTCCCTTACAAAAAATAAGTTTATTCAAGTGTGCTATTAGTATACTTCTTTTAAACTAAAAATAGGAAAGTATACTTTTAGTCTACTTTTCATGTACTTCTCAGGAATGGGCTTTATGTACTTCTCAGAAATATACTTAAAATGACATTTAAGTACACTTGACCTATACTTAGAAAAAGTTATGGAATAAAATGTCACCAAAGAAGAGGTAATAATGACTGTCAAGCTTTGGGGTGTTGATAGCCATCTTCCTTTTTCATTATCATTATTTTTATTTATGAAACTTACCCACATTCAAGTGTTAAAAAAAGAATGCATGAAGTTAGAATAAAATGTTTTTGTTTACAAGCAGATACTCTGTTCTTTCTTTTGGTGTTTTGTATGTTCAGGTATTCATATAACAAAATATATACAAATTAATATCTAAATAGGGACATAGTAGTATACTTAAAGTATGGACTTTAAAACTTTCAGTATAAGACTACTAAAGCTACTAAAGCTTCTTGCACTCAGCTTCTTGCAGGGCAGGCGCAGCTTGATGTCCCTCGTTGACAGCCAGACCTTCTGTCCCGGTTGGTATCGTGGGGCTTCGGACCTGCGAAGGTCCGCTGTCATCTTGCGCCTGCGCACTGTTCGCTGGAGCTGATGGTGAGCATCGTCCCAGACCCTCTCGCTCTCCCGGAACCAGTAGTCCACCGCAGGTACTTCCGAGGGTTCCCCTGACCAAGGGAATAGTGGTGGCTGGTAGCCGAGCATGCACTGGAGGGGAGTGAGTCCAGTAGCAGCTTGTCGCAACGAGTTCTGGGGGTACTCGGCCCAGCCAATAAACTGGATCTAGGAGTCCTGATGGCTGTGGCAGAAGGTTCGCAGTAAGCGGCCGATCTCCTGGATCTTCCTCTCCGTCTGCCCGTTGGTCTGGGGATGATAGCCGGACGACAGACTCACGGTCACATCTAGGAGTTTAAAAAAGCCTTTCCAGACTCTATAAATAAACTGTGGACCTCTATCCGACACGATGACTTCGGGAATGGCAAAATACCTGAACACATGATTGAAAAGAAGTTCCGCAGTTACCATGGCGGTGGGCAGACCCTTTAGGGGAATCAGTCGACAGGACTTGGAGAATCGATCCACAACTACAAGGATACAGGTATTTCCGTCTGATGCTGGCAGGTCGGTGACGAAATCCACTCCCAGATGTGACCATGGATGATTGGGAACGGGCAGCAGGAGGAGTTTGCCTGCTGGTAAATGGCGTAGGCTTTTGGACATGGCATATTCCTCGCATCCCTGGACGAACCTTCTCACGTCCCTGGCCATGCTGGGCCACCAGTATCGATCTTTCAATAGCGAGAGGGTACTGTTGGTCCCTGGGTGGCCAGTGCCCAGAGAATTGTGAACTGAGCGGATTATGGAAGTGCATTGGACTCTGGGAACATATTGCTTAACAGGAGGACAACCTGGCGGAGTGGCGGTGGAGGCATTGGATGGTGTGGCTGGTTCACTGGATGGGGCAGGTGTAGATCTTTTCTGGGAAGATAGTGTCAGGAACTTCGTCGATTTCATCAGAAGTGTGAATGCGGGACAGGGCGTCAGCTTTGACATTACGGGATCCAGGACGGTATGAAATTGTAAAATTGAAACGGGTAAAGAAGAGAGCCCAACGTGCTTGGCGAGGGTTGAGTCGCTTGGCCTCTTTCAGGTATTGCAGATTCTTGTGGTCTGTTAGTACTGTAAATGGGTGTTGAGCACTTTCTAGCCAATGTCTCCATTCCTCAAGGGCAAGCTTGATCGCCAGGAGCTCCCGATTGCCGATGTCACAATTCTTCTCCGCCGGGCTGAACTTCTTGGAGAAGGAGGCACATGGATGGAGCTTGGTCGGGGTCCCCTGCTGCTGAGACAGTACAGCTCCTAAACCAGAAGTGGTGTAGGAGCTTCTTACTTCTTACTTCTTACTTCAGCAAATTCCACAATGAAGGGCTTCTGGGGATCTGGGTGCACGAGGATAGGAGCATGGGTAAAGGTTTCCTTTAGCCTCTCGAAGGCCTCAGTGGCAGCTGGAGTCCAGGACAGAGACTTGGGCCTTTTCCTGAGCAAGTTGGTGAGGGGACTGGTAATGGTGCTGTAATCCTGGATGAATCTTCTATAAAAATTGGCAAAGCCTAAAAATCTCTGGAGCTCTTTAATAGTGGAGGGTAACGGCCAGGTTCGGATGGCCTCCACCTTCACCTCGTCCATTCGGATGCCACCACTGTCGATTATGTAACCCAGGAAGTGCACGGAGGGTTGGCGGAAAGAGCATTTCTCGGCCTTGAGGAATAAATTAAACTTCCTGAGTTGCTGTAAGACCTCCGCAATGTGGTGGCGATGTTCAGCCAGGCTCCGGGAGTAGATGAGGATATCATTAGGGGGCAGTCGTGGCCTAATGGTTAGAGAGTCGGACTCGTAATCGAAAGGTTGCGAGTTCGAGTCCCCGGCCGGCAGGAATTGTAGGTGGGGGAAGTGAATGTCCAGCGCTCTCTCCACCCTCAATACCACGACTGAGGTGCCCTTGAGCAAGGCACCGAACCCCCAACTGCTCCCCGGGTGCCGCAGCATGGCTGCCCACTGCTCCGGGTGTGTTCACGGTGTGTGTGTGTGTGTGTGTGTGTGTGCGCATTTGTTTACTACTCACTGCTGTGTGTGTGCACTTGGATGGGTTAAACGCAGAGCACCAATTTCGAGTATGGGTCACCATACTTGACAATACGTCACGACTTTACTTACTTTTTATCTATGTAGACAAGGACAAACCTGTTGAGATACTCCCGGAGCACCTCGTGCATGAAGTCCTGGAACACGGAGGGGGCATTGACAAGGCCATACGGCATTACCAGAAATTCGTAGTGACCGGTTAGTGTAACGAAGGCTGTCTTCCACTCGTCCCCCTCGCGTATCCGGATGAGGTTGTATGCGCTGCGGAGGTCTAGCTTCATGAAGATGGTGGCACCACGAAGATGTTCCAGGGCTGCTGGGACGAGAGGAAGGGGATATCAGAATTTCACAGTGATCTTGTTTAAAGCCCGGTAGTCTATGCAAGGCCGCAAGCCTCCGTCCTTCTTGGCCACAAAGAAAAAGCTTGAAGCAGCAGGGGAGGTAGATGGACGGATGTAACCTTGCTTTAAAGCCTCATCGATATACTCCTCCATGGCCTTCTGCTCCGGAAGTGAGAGAGTGTAATTCTTACCCTTGGGCACTGGCTCACCTGGCAAAAGATCGATCGCGCAGTCCCATGGCCGATGAGGAGGTAGTTTGGAGGCCTTCTTCAGGCTGAATTTGTCACTGAAGAGGGCATAACAGGTTGGTATGTCAACAGATTGTTTCTCGATTGGACTTTCAACGGGAGGTAGAATTCACAAGGATCTTGGAAATAACTGGGTTGAGTGGTTGCGGGCTTCTTGGGAAGCAACCAGAAAAACATTGGGTGCCCCACTTCAAGACCTCCCCAGTGCACCAATAAATGTGAGGTTCATGCTGCACAAGCCACAGGGGCGCCCGAGGACGATATCCGTGTGCGCTCCCTCCAGAACCAATAATGTGATGTCCTCTTCATGCAGCTGTCCAAACCTTATATGAACCGGACCCGCGCTATATCGGACGATGGTACGTCCAATGGGTTTCCCGGTTATCGAGTGAATTTGGTAGGTGGTTTGATTAGCAATGGTTGGGAGTTTGAGTTGGCGGCAGAGGTTTCCAGAGAAAGTTACCGGCGGAGCCGGAGTCAAGTAGGGCTCGCACTGGAATAGACAGAGAGGCAGTAAGCATTACTTCAGCAGTGAGTGGCTTCATATTCTGAGAGATAGGTTGAATGGCACTCAACCAGAAGCTGCGGTGGGCGAACGGGGCAAATTGATCTAACATGCCCCTCCTTTCCACAGTACAGGCAAAGCCCCGCTTGCAGTCGCCTCTGCCGCTCGCGATAAGTAAGGTGAGTACGATCAGTTTGCATGGGTTCTTGGTAGGGTTCTGGATGGAGGCCGGCCCCTGGGTGGTGATAGGGAGGAGGACAACAGGCTAAGGATGGTTGGATGGTGAAACAGGATTGCATGCGGGTGGAAACATGGATGGATTGTTGAATGAATTTCTCTAATCCACAGGAGTCATCCAGGTTAGCAAGTTGCAACCGCAATCTGGGCTCTAGACCTTGACGAAAAGTGGTGAGTAGAGGTCTCTCGTTCCATCCACTAGCTGCCGCCAGGGTCCTGAACTGCAGGGTATATTCATGTATTGAGTCGGTACCCTGGCGGAGATAATAGAGCCGCTCGCCAATGGATGGATCCCCAACTACACGCCCGAACACTTCTCGAAAGTGGGCGGTGAAACTCTGATAGGATTGAGTGACAGGTCCTGACTGGGAGAAAATCGATTCCGCCCACTGTAAAGCCTTGCCGGTGAGAAGTGATACCATAAAGGCGATTTTAGATTTCTCAGTCGGGTACAAATGCAGTTGCATGTCGATATGGAGTGAGCATTGTAGAAGGAACCCTTTGCACCCCCCCGCCACACCAGAGAAGGGCGCTGGTCTGGCCATGGGACTGTAGATCATTGGCGGAGAAGAAGCCGTGGTTTCGGTGACTGGGGTGAACGGAGGTGCTGGCGGTGATGCTGGGACAAGAACTCGTCGGAGGTGATCCACGAGCAGGTTGCTCATCTCAGCCTATGGTGTTGGTCCGGTCTTCTGTTACAGAAGCAGACGTCACACTTGAGATATATAAAACAGGTAAAGTTTATTAGGCAGATGAGCAAAGGCAGGTGAACATGGCGGTGAGTATCTGATGCCGAGTTGATGGATGATGAGATTGGAGGACAGGAGCTGTTTGTTTGTTGACAGGAGCTCGTGGATGTTCGGGAACCACACACCTCGACGCTTCGTCGTGAAGCTCCAGATAGGACAGACGGGGATCCAGGACACGGATGGACACAACACTCGGAGGAAACACAAGAGGTAAGTTCACAGGCAGGTAAGTAACAGGTAGGTCTTTGAGATAACATTCAGGAGTCCACTTTGCAAGAACGAGACCGGACGTTTGACTGTTGTGAGGTGTGTGGTTATATGGAGTGACTTGATGAGGTGATGATGAAGTGCAGGTGTGCTCATTAGAACTCGGGTGATGGTGCTCGCTGTGATTGGCTGGAGTGAGAGCCTGGTCGATCTGTGACACAAAGTTTACTACTGTTATACTTAAAGTATACTTAAAAGTATACTTTTATATACTAGAAAGTGGGCCAATTTAGTCCCAAGGAGTATTGAAGTAGTACACTTACAAGTATACTACTAGTACACTGATATTTGTATACTTACAACATAAAATATACTTGAACTTTACTTAAGCATACTTAATAAAATAAACTTGAAGTATACTAATTTTTGGTAAGGGTTGGCAACATTGATCAGAACATCACCTATGTAAATATGTTCTTTTTATTCCTGTCATCCTCTCAGCTCACTTCTATCACACTTTTAAAGCATCATGTTGTTTGTTGCTTTTTTTTTTTTATTGAGTCAAAATCTGTAGAGGAGGTATCCACTATGATCACGGTTTTACAGGGTTAGAAGTTTAGCTCTGGGCATAGCAGTGGGAAAAGAGTTAATGGACAGGTAGTAGGATATCAAGGGTGCTCTCAACTTGCTCACCCCTTAAATACAAGCATCACATCCTCCTCAAAGAAAGGTATGTTCAGGAAAACACTTCTTTCCTTCTGTAGTAGAGAGAAAACTACTGCTAAAGTGACCTGCACATTTCTTATTATATTGCATGCATTTCATAAAACACCTCAACAATTCCACACACTTAGGAGCAGACCTTTATATATCTGTATAGCCCTTTATTGAAGTCAACACAAATTACTGAGTTTAATCAGGAAATCTCATTGTAATTTGTGCCAAACCTTACAGTGTTTTTATTCACACATCTTGATGGAAAGCTATATTGTCTCAAATTACCACCTTTCACGAATGAGATTTTACAACCCACCAAATTTTTCCAGGGTTTAGTCAGCAGACCAGATCCATTTGAATGGCGTGAGCTTTTGCTACAAGAACAAAAGCCATCCTGATCTCAAGAGACAAGTGTGACTATGCATACATTTTTGCAAAAACCAAAATACATGCAAACCAATGTTCTCTCCAAATATGACTCATATTTTCTTCAAAACAGATCAGGCTTAAAATGGATAAGAATGCTGAATGCTCCAAATAATGTTCTGTTGACTTTTTTAATCGACCAAGAGGAAATATGTTTTGCCTCAGCCTTAAGCCCAACCCTACATTGTTTTTTTGTTTTTTTTTCTTAAATCCAAAATCTTAAAATACAACAGTTAGTTATAGATAGTAGAATGTCTAAAGTGGGCTATCGAAAGTGTAATTTATTTAGTTTTTGAGAGTGGTTGATTGATACTTGTTATTAAATGACCAATGCAATATCTAAAATGGCTAATAAATTAAATAATACAGAAATTTATACAATTTAATGAAAGCAAATACAATGAATATTTTACATTACTCAAAACATGGGAAAAAATTAGATGCGCACAATCATTTGACCTAGTGACCAGTAAAGTTTAGAAAGTTTACACCTTTGCTAGGCTAATATATAGGTCTATCTCTACTTTTTGACATTTGTTGGGACCTTCATAGTCACTTCATTTAGCAGAAAGTCAACAATGAAATGTTCTATTGCCTTCATTGGAGTTAATCCTTTTAAATATTCCTGCTTCATTTCACTACAACAACTCATCCATATCCACAGAGGTAAACTCTTTTTTTAAATTTGCTTCCTTTTTTTCTTGCACTTATTTCTGTCTCTCGCATTCAAATCTCCTTCACGGAACAGTTGCCACAGAGCGCAAGCAACAATCTGATTACGGTGAGAGTGAATGGCCGTTTGAATAGCAAGCTCTTCATGCTAATATAATGCTGAGATGAAACATCATGCTGATCTCTGTGAGGATATGCCATCTACCCTGTTGAGTTTCCTCTGATGGTGTGGGCAGTGGAAGAGGGGGTGGCAGCACCTGCAAATCCAAATCAAAGGCACACATGGCCACAATGTGGTTAGATGATGAGTTTTACCACATAAAGGCACAGATTATCTGGATAAAACAGGCAGAGACAGACATGAGAAACCGCATTGTGAACTTGGTCACAAAGCACTGAGATAGTTGGCCCTCAACCTCCTTGTCGATATAGAGGCCTAATTAAGGGTATTAATTACATCAGCGGCACAGTGGGGCTACAAAAGAAAGTTCAAAATCTTCTCTTTGTGTTTCTCTTTGTAGCCAATGTGTTCGTCATTTTCAGGTCTATGGTGTCGTTACAAAGGAAATAACGAAGACAGTCATTGCTCTACAGTGTAAGCATTTGTAAATATAATGTGAGCTAATGTAATGGCTGTTCTTTGTTGCTTTTCATCCAAGTCATCAACAGAAGATGTTTAAAAGACATCTTTAATCACTGCGTCCCACCTCACCTCACAAGATAGTTGTGTTTGTAAGATGGATTGTAAAGTTAAAATCTTTGTTTGGAGACTGTTTCATTCAGCTCCATCAATTTTGAAAGCAAATTACATCACATCTCAGTGCTAAATAACTAAGATATACTACATGAATATTAAGTGGATCATGCATATGTTGCTTGGTAACTACTGTTTGGTCCAGTTAAGTCTCTTATTAAATATTTATGATATTTATGGTTGGTTAATCTGCCAGCTGATTAACACATGACTTGTAAAATGTTAGACTTAGCAAAAAGTGATGCCTACCAGGCAAACATCACACAAAATTAATAATTAAGATCAAAGCTTTTATCTTAGTAGGATTTGTAAATTAACATGCAGACATCATGCAGAGGTAATTAATGTGTACCTCATAATACTAAAACTTTATATTTGTGTTAAACTGTTAATTTGTAAAAATACATAAAAAATATGTGTATAGGTATGAAGTTTGATTAATATATTTTCATAAATATTTGAATATATACTGATATTTCTTGATACCTAAACATGGGTAAAATATTACCAATATATTTTTGTGTTGTTTTTCAGAACTCAAAAGCAATCCAGTGTAGGATTTTTCATGGAAAACATTTACACAGAGGTCTGCAGACAGAAAACAGCAGTCAGGATGAGTCCATGATATGCAACACAAGAATAAATAGTAAAAATATTGATCAGTTAATGCCCATAGGTTTTTTTTTTTTTTTTTAAGACTTAATTTGATGTTATGCGCATAAAAGTCTGGTGGTAATTCAAAGATGTTCTTTTTTTGCTTTGAAAAAAAAAAGAAGAAAAGTACTGCATCTTTGTGTTGGAACAAGAAAAAACTATTTGACACTTTTTTCTTTCCCTTACTAGAGAAACTTGAAGAGGTTTCATCATGAAGTAAACAAGAAGAATATATTAGTTGACATGAAAGTAACAAAATAAATACATCACTTTATAGACAGATAACGTCTCGGTTACGTACGTAACCCTCGTTCCCTGATGGAGGGAACGGAGACGTTATGTCGTGACGACATTAGGGGATTTACTTGGGAGCCCCGACTGCCTCTGATAAGAGAAAACGCCAATGAAATTTGGCTAGTGGATTTTGCATACCTGAGCCACTCCCCGTGCATACGGGTATAAAAGGGCGACAGGTGCATCCACTCATCAGGTTTTCCGCTGAGGCGTACACCGAGACGTTCCCTATCTGTCGGTCACTACGAGTTATGTCGTGACGACATTAGGGGTCTATGGAAAGCGCCACAACCTGAACCCCATCACGACCTTATGGCATGCAGATGTTGACAAGCTAGCGCGTGACAGACAAATGCGATGCGAAGGTCGCAACCTTCCCGTCGCCCCAGCGCAAATTCGCTAACCTTGGCGCCCACAGGGACCACTGAGTACATTGCTGCTGGAGATAGCCAAGCCGCTGTTCCTTTCCCCAGAAATCGGAAGGGTTTTCGACCTTCTATGAAAGACTGCTTCAAGTCTTTCCTGTTTGTTGTTACAGCCCGGCAGTAACGACGGGGAAGCGAGCCTTCCGGAGAAGGGCGCTATGGAGGCCACACCCTGCCCGAAGGGAGGTAACGTGTGGCGACACTGGTATGGACTGGCCCAAGCCTGGGGCAGTGCTACATACGCCTGGACCCTGGGGCAGATCCTACCTAGGAGAAGGGAGGAGGGCTGCCAGCAGAGTCTGACAGAGCTCTGTCAAAGGGAAGACACGGGTTTACCGTGAGGGAAACCGTACCGTGGATGGATACACGTGTGGGATCACCCGAAGGGAATCAGGCCACACGGGCACCTAGCCGAGTACAGGGGCTGACCGGAGACCCGGGCAAGCTAACACCGGTACTGGGCCTGGCGTCAGACTGCTCCGCCCAGTCTGACTGCCGGGGGTGCTGGAGGAACTCCGCCAGGGTTCGCCGTCCGGGGAACTAACTGGAGGAGAGAATAGGCGCTCATATCCCCGGGTAAGGGGGAATGGCGCAGCAAGCGTGACACCGGCCAACTCGCCGGCCAACCCGCCACTTACCTGTTACCCAACACACGGGAAGAGACTGGCTCAACGCGGAGACTGTAAAATCTCGCGAAGGTGTTCGGTGTCGCCCAGCCCGCAGCTCTACAGATGTCTGCCAAAGAGGCGCCGTGCGCCAACGCATGGGAGGAGGCAACACTCCGTGTGGAGTGAGCCCTCACCCCGAGGGGGCACGCCTCGCCTTGGGATTGGTACGCCAAGGCGATGGCATCCACTATCCAGTGGGCCAACCTCTGCTTGGAGACAGCCTTTCCTTTCTGCTGACCTCCGTGGCAGACAAAGAGCTGCTCAGAGCTTCTGAAGCTCCGCGTGCGGTCCACGTATATGCGCAGCGCTCTCACGGGACACAGCAACGCCAAGGCTGGGTCTGCCTCCTCCGAGGGCAGTGCTTGCAGGTTCACCACCTGATTGCGGAAGGGCGTGGTGGGGACCTTAGGCATGTATCCAGGCCGGGGTCTCAGGACAACGTGAGAGTAGGCCGGCCCAAACACAAGGCACTCTTCGCTTACCGAAGAGTTTAATGCTTGGAGGTCCCCGACCCTCTTGATGGAAGTGAGCGCGGTCAGGAGAGCTGTCTTAGCCGACAGGAATTTCAGCTCGACTGAGTCCAGCGTCTCAAAGGGACCCCTCTGAAGTCCAGCCAGGACAATAGAGAGATCCCAGGAGGGCATCAGGGGTGGCCTAGGAGGATTTAACCTTCTGGCACCCCTCAGGAACCTCACGATGAGATCGTGCTTTCCCAGGGACCGGCCGTCCACTGCATCGTGATGGGCCGCAATAGCAGCCACGTACACTTTCAAGGTGGAGGGCGACAGCCTGCGCTCCAACCTCTCTTGCAGGAAAGAAAGCACTACTCCAATCGTGCATCTTCGGGGGTCCTCCCGACGAGAAGAACACCAGTACGCGATCAGACTCCACTTCAGTGCATAGGCTTGCCTAGTTGAAGGGGCCCTAGTCTGAGTGATGGTGTCCACCACAGCCTGTGGCAGGCCACTCAAGTCTGCCGCGTCCCATCCAGGAGCCACACATGGAGGTTCCACAGATCTGGACGCGGGTGCCATATGGTGCCGAGCCCCTGTGAAAGAAGGTCCTTCCTCAGAGGGATGCGCCAGGGAGGGGCTGTCGCGAGGAGGGTGAGTTCCGGAAACCAGGTCCAGGTGGGCCAATATGGCGCAACCAACAAGACCTGCTCCTCGTCCTCCCTGACCTTGCACAGTGTCTGTGCGATCAGGCTCACTGGGGGAAACGCATACTTGCGCAGAGCCCGAGGCCAGCTGTGTGCCAGTGCGTCCATGCCGAGGGGGGCCTCGGCCAGGGAGAAATACAGCTGGCAGTGGGAGGACTCGCGGGAAGCAAACAGGTCTACCTGGGCTTCCCCGAATTGACTCCAAATCAGCCGGATCGTCTCGGGATGGAGTCGCCATTTTCCGGGGAACGTGAGCTGTCGTGAGAGCGCGTCGGCTGCACGATTGAGCTCCCCCGGAATGTGGACGGCGTGCAGCGATTTGAGCTGTGACTGACTCCAGAGGAGGAGATGGCGGGCGAGCTGTGACATGCGGCGTGATCGTAGACCTCCCTGCCGGTTGATGTACGAAACAGCCGCAGTGTTTCAACAGCTCTAGGCAGTTGATGTGCCAAAGCAGTCGAGGCCCCGTCCAGAGCCCCGAGGCTGCCTGCCCGTTGCATGTAGCGCCCCAGCCCATGCTGGAGGCATCTGTTGTGACAACAACATGCCGGGACACTTGTCCTAAGGGCACCCCGGCCCGTAGGAAGGCAAGGTCCGACCAGGGGCTGAAAGAGCGGCGACACGATTGCGTGATGGTCACACGACGTGTCCCGCGGCGCCATGCCCATCTCGGGACCCGTGAGTGTAACCAGTGCTGAAGTGGTCTCATATGAAGCAACCCAAGCGGCGTGACTGCGGCTACGGATGCCATATGCCCCAGGAGCTGCTGAAACTGTTTCAGCGGAACCACTGTCCTGCCTCTGAAGGAACGCAGTTCAGCACTGATTGGGCACGCTCATCCGAGAGATGTGCCGTCATACTCACGGAGTCTAAACACCGAGAAAAGAGATTCTCTGCACAGGGGAGAGCTTGCTCTTTTCCCAGTTGACCCGAAGCCCCAACTGGCTGAGGTGCCGGAGCACCAGGTCCCTGTGACCACACAACTGTTCTCGCGACCGGGCCAAGATGAGCCAATCGTCGAGATAGTTGAGGATCCTGACGCCCATTTCCCGTAACGGGGCAAGGGCGCCCTCCGCCACCTTCGTGAAGGCACGGGGAGACAGGGAGAGCCCGAAGGGGAGGACCCTGTACTGCCATGCCCGCCCCTCGAACGCAAACCGTAGGAACGGCCTGTGTCGAAGGAGAATCCAGACATGAAAGTAAGCGTCCTTCAGGTCGATCGCTGCACACCAATCCGCGGACTGAACGCATTTGATGATGCGCTTCTGAGTCAACATCTTGAACTGGAGCTTGTGTAGGGCCCGATTCAAGACTCGCAGGTCCAGGATTGGCCAGAGGCCACCGCCTTTCTTGGGCATGATGAAGTAGGGGCTGGAGGGACCGGCTCGATTGCACCCTTTGCCAGAAGGACAGCAATCTCCTCGCGCAGGACAGGTGCATCTCGGACTGCCACCGAAGTCTCGAGGATGCCGCTGAACCTGGGAGGGCGCCTGGCGAACTGAATCGCATAGCCGAGTCGAACTGTGCGAATGAGCCAGCGAGACGGGCTGGGTAGCGCAAGCCACGCCCCCAGATACCGTGCAAGCGGCACCAAAGGCACAATCGATGTGCCCGCAGTGGTGCAGCGAGGGTGAGTAAGGTTGGATGGAACAGAAGGCAGTGCGTTCTGACTCATCCCCACAAAACTCCCTAAGTCCCTGGAGGGACTGGCTAGAGCTGCGCGGGGAGGCATCGCGTCCCCAGACCGCACTCTCTTGGCCACTGGCAATATGGGTCTTGGGTGAGAGTGAGGAGGCAGTGCGTCGCACACTGTCAGCCCGCAGACCTGGGAACCCGGAGGAAAGGGAAATTGCTCTTTCTTTGACAATGTGGGTACCACTGGCCCTTGAGCCAGTGGCGGAACAGAAACAAAAGAAAACACAAGATTCTCCACCCGGCCCTCCTCCGGGGGAAGGAGCGACGCTAGCCTCGTCGTCTCCTGGGAAAGAGCAAATTCCTCCATCTCCGGGTTGTGCGCGTTAGGGCCAGCAGACTGGGGCCTGGCCCTTGGGCCAACGGTGGCAGCTGGAGCATCCCGCCGTTTAGGGAGGATGTGCTGAATTGCCTCCGTCTGCTTTTGTACTGCCGAGAATTGCTGGGCAAAACCCTCGACAGTGTCGCCAAATAGCCCCGTCTGGGAGATGGAGGCGTCGAGAAAGCGCACTTTGTCGACGTCCTTCATCTCGGCCAGATTGAGCCAGAGATGGCGTTCTTGGACCACTAACGTGGACATCGCCTTCCCGAGGGACCGCGCCGTGACTTTCATCGCCCGGAGAGCGAAGTCAGTCGCCGTGAGCAGCTCCTGCATCAACCCCGGGTCGGGACTACCCTCATGCATTTGTTTCAGTGCCTTGGCCTGGTGAACAGGCAGGATGGCCATGGCATGCAGGGCAGAGGCGGCCTGGCCCGCAGCGCTGTAAGCCTTGGCGGCAAGTGCGGCCGTCAGCTTACAGGCTTTGGACGGGAGACGCGGACGATTCCTCCAGGTGGCGGCGTTTTGCGGGCACAGGTGCACCGCAACCGCTCTCTCCACCTGGGGAATATCCACGTACACCCTGGCCGCCCCGCCATCAAGGGTAGTGAGGACGGAGGAGGGAGACGAGCTAAGGTCTAAGACTGTAATAAAGCTCATGGGTTTACAGGGCTTCCGTGAGGTTGCTCTACATGTGCGTAACAACCTGGTCAAATAAATTTTCATGTAAGTATACAGATGTCCTCTGAGGCACTGTGCACAAGTCAATTTGAGTTTGATATCTTTGGGAAATAAATTAAATCACAACAGACCCTTGTGGCTTTCATGTTTTAGGCCAGTTACATGTTTTATGTATATATGCAGGTAGGAGTGAAGAGGTAATGCAAAACTCACTAAACGAGTTTTGTGAAATTTAATTTTTAATTACAATGTTCAGGATTCAGTGCCTCAAAACATTTGAGAAGAGGGGTAATAGCAGTTTCATTTTAGCAAACATACTAGACATAAATTGATTATTCCATAAAAGTGCCCAACCGTGTTCAAAACATACTGTGTTGATACAGTGCTTTGAGCAGTAATGCTTTTACAATTATTTTAAAAAGCTTTAAAATCTGCACTAGGTGAAAGTACCTGTCATTGAAAGCAACACTAATTTAGTGCAAAACAAATCCAATTCACCTTGTTTGTCCTTGCTCACTCATAATAGTGTCCAAACAAATGATTGTTGACTGCAAACATGTTGTTCTAAACACACATGACTTGTGAACATTGGTACATGTTAACTAAGTGCCAAAAAATCAATTCATTCCAAAAGTTAAAGGGTTAGTTTACCCACAATGACAATTATTTCATCATTTACTCACCCTCACGTTGATTATTCACCCTCGAGTCTTTGGTTAATCTTTGAACCACAAATTAAGATATTTTAATGAAACTTGAGGTTTCTGTCCCTCCACTGAAAGTCTAGGTAACCAAAATTTAGAAGATGTTTGATTCACATACAATGCCTTTATGATGTTTTTTGGATTTTCTAAGTTTTGGTTACCTGGACCCCTCCACCAAGGGGCAGAAACAGTTCAGGTTTCATTATAAATGTCTTTTTTTGCGTGTTTATTTATAGTATAACCATTGTATTAAACCAGAGTGAATTTCACTCTGTTTTTTTCCAGCCTATTTTTACCCTGATTTTACCTTGAACAGTGCTGCATGGAGATTCATGCATTGCACAACATTGCCCATTCAATCGCTGTGATTATTCTGTGTTCAGGTGCTGAGTTTAAACGTAGGCCATGTGTTGCAATTGACCCCAACGGCCACATCTCGGTAATGATTTGGTATATCATCACGAATGATGCTATAAAAAAACTCGTCCTTGCCGTTTCGTTCTGCTGTCTTTTGGTCGGGGTCTCGGAGGAGAGTGATTACACCTAGGCTCAATGTGCCCATTTGCTTGAATAAACAACGCTGTCACCATTGCTACATCAAACCCATAGAAGCCATCAGAGCAGAGTAATGGGGTCATTAACAGTGGCCCAGATATTGGATCTGGTGTCGACCAGTGGAAACAGCAGGGTTGCTCTTCTCAAAGATCAGCAGAGCATAATTGCCACATTCATTATTAAATAACACAAAGACAGCAAAATGTCACCTCTTCTGTCTACGCTTCTACCATAAGACAAATTTGATAGATTTTTCTGATATGGTTGAATTGAAAAGTATGTATATGTTATAAGATCCATATTCTGAATGTATCCTCAGAAGTCTAGTACAAGAGGGACTCTAAATGATGATAATGATGTATGAAGAGATAAGGGCAGATTTCCATTCTGCTGTGCTATTGATTAGCGGTTATGATCGCACATGCATTTAAAATTCATCAGGCTTTTTTCTTTCTCTCATTTTCTCAAAACACTGTTTAGAATAAGCACCTGTATTGGCAGCTTGTGACATTTGTTAAGTCAACTTCCTGAGAGCAACAAAGAATCTCAATTACTCAGTTTTCTCTCTCTCTTTCTCTCTCTGCTCTCTCTCTCTCTCTCTCTCATTACCGGTGCGGGTGTTGTGTGTGAGTGGACGGAGTGTGAGTGTGGTGCAGAGTGGTGTGAGTGAATCTTTTCCTATTATTCTCTACACTGTTTTGTTGAGTGTTGTCTGTTTTTTTCCTGTCCTCACTGTTGTCTTACACCTAGTGCCGCGTGCTTGTGTAAGCATGTCGGCCCAGCGGGCACAGGGTTTGTGCTCACTCACGAGACGCCACGCAATTAAGGTGAAAAACTGTTGTTTGGCTGTTGGGGAAGTGATTGGACACTCAGGTGTTTTATCCGCTTCCCGGATGAATAACGCGATAGTGGTTTTTTTTGGATAGTGTGGATAAAGTGAATGATTTGGTGGAGCAAGTAATTGTAATTAGAGGACAATTTGTTTCAGTTCTCCCACTTTCTTTGCCTGCCAAAACGGTTACTCTATCAAATATGCCACCTTTTGTGAGTGATGAGATTTTAACGCAAGCTCTGTCACGTTATGGCAAGTTGGTGTCCCCAATAAAAAAAGATACCGAACAATAGCGAATCGCCTTTATTGAAACACAGTTTCTTTTAGGCAATTCGTCTACATGATCATCCCAGATGATGCAGACCTAGATTTAACGCTTAATTTTCGTATTGATGATTTCAGCTAAAACATGTTTGTTACTACTGGAAAGATTAAGTGTTTCAGATGCGGCAAAACAGGACATTTAATTTGAAACTGTTAGAATAAAAATACTGAAAGTGAAAAAGGCAATGAGAACGCGCAAGGTGGCGAAGATAACGGTGCAGTGGAGGCTGCTGTAGCGGCGGCGGGTGAAGGCTCGGCTTTGATAGAGACCAGTGAAAACCCTCCAGGGGAGATTGAGGCAGAGCCGGGCTCATCTCAGAGCGGGCAGACTGATTTAATTTCTAATGATTTACCCGCAGCTACTGTTTCTAGTGATTCAGTGAGTTTGGTTTCTTTGTCAGATAAACAAAAATAAAGTACAATTGATGAACAGATTAAAGTTGCTGTTAATGAAAGTTGTGAGGAGACAATGGAGCAAGAACAGTTTCTTTTTAAGAGTCCTCAAAAAAGAAAAATGAAATATAAGTCACTAGATGAAGAAGATAAGCAAAATGGATGAGTTACAAGAGAATGAAATACAGCACACAAGGAGTGACAGTGATTCCTATGAATGCAGCGTGAGTTTTTCATAAAGCGAACCCACTGCTCGTAGTTATGAACTTGAGGACATAAAATTGTTCCTCAGATCAACTAAAAACAAGAGAGGAGTACAAGTACAAGAATATTTCCCTGATATGAAACAATTTGTTGAGAGAGCAAAAAGTTTGATGGCTAGAGACCAACAAAGAAGTTTATAGATTCAAACAAAAATTGTGAGAAACATCAGCAATGTCCTAAATAATGATACTGTTTGATATGAAATTCAGGAATATATTTATTTTTTGGTTTTGTAGGATGTATCTTTTCTTTTTTTTCTCTTTTTATGAGTGAGGTGCATCTTGCTTCTTTGAATGTTAATGGTGCAAAGAGTTTTTAAAAATGAGGAAACATTTTTGAAGAAATGGAACAGAAAAATATAGATACAGCTTTTTTACAAGAGACCCTTAGTAACTCAGATAATGTTGTTGATTGGATGAAATAATTCAGTGGAATACCTGTTTTAAGCCACAGTTCTACTCTAAGTGGCGGAGTTGCCATTTTGTTTAGTAGGAATTTTAAGCCAATTTCATAAGATGTAAAATAATTATTAAAGGTAGACTGTTAAAAGTTAGAGCTACTTACGAAACTTTTGTTTTGGTTTTCATTTGTATTTATGCTCCAACTGCACCCGTGGAAAGATTATTGTTTTTAGATACCCTTTGTTAAACGTTACAAAATTGCTGTACTGAGGAATTTTTGTTTTTAGGGGGTGATTTTAATTGTGCTGAGCTTGACATAGACAGGAATCATGTTGATCCTCACATGGCTTCACGTAAACATTTAATTCATTTCATTGAAAAGTATGATCTATGTGATGTTTGGAGAGCTCTGAATAGTAATAATAGACAGTATACATGGGCTCACACACGTGATAATTGTTTATCTTTAGCCAGATTAAATAGGTTTTATGTTTTTAAGCACCATTTGAACATGTTTAATAAGTGTTATATCACACCATTATCATTTGCTGATCATAATATGGTGAGTTGAATTGTTGAATTCAGTCAAACCTAAAAGCGCATATTGGCATTTTAATATAAATCTTTTAAATGATAAATTTTTCTTTGAATCATTTAAGGCCTTTTGGGAGGTTTTCAAAAAGACAAAGTCTTCTTTTAAATCCCTACAACAATGGTGTGATTATCGGAAGGTGCAAATAAAACAGTTTGCACAACAATACACTCAAAATGTCACAAAAGATTTAACTCGCTCGTTAGAAGTGCTTGAAAAACAAATAATGGATTTGCAGAAACTGACTCAGACTTCAAGTGATGTTAATTGTTTAGAAACCTTTTTAAGGAAAAAAGCTGAACTTAAAGACCTGCTAGATTATAAAACACAGGGGGCACTGGTCCGGGCACAATTTTTGAACATTGATCAGATGGATGCACCTTCTAAGTATTTCTTTGGCCACGAAAGGAAAAATGGACAAAAGCGCATAATTCACGCCTAACGTTCTGATGATGGTATTTTGGTATCAAATATCAGAGATTCGTGAGGAAGCGGTGCGTTTTTACCGGTCCCTGTATGGAAGTGAGCTTGAGCTAGAAGATGGGGAAAAAATGTTTTTCTAGAAAATCTTCCAAAAATATCAGAGGAGTACAACGTAGAGCTGGAAAGTGCCCTGACCTTAGGAGAGCTTTATGGAGCACTCCAGAGTATGGAGTCTGGAAAGACTCCAGGCATGGATGGGCTGCCGGTTGATTTCCTGAAAACCTTCTGGTCGGAGATAGGAGTTGATCTGCTGGAGGTGTTCAATAACAGCTTATTGAAGGGTGGGTTGCCGTTGAGCTGCCGAAGAGCAGTGGTTGCTCTTCTCCCAAAAAAAGGAGATCTCACTGAAATTAAAAATTGGAGGCCAGTCTCACTTTTATGTAGTGACTATAAATTACTTTCAAAAACATTGGCAATCAGGTTGGCTAAGGTAATGGGACAGGTGATCCACCCGGATCAGTCTTACTGTGTACCTAGTAGGTAAATTTTTGATAATATTTCTATTATTAGGGATTTTATACAGGTTTCTAAACTATTTGATATCAAATGTGGCTTGTTGTCTCTAGATCAAGAAAAAGCTTTTGATTGAGTGGAACATTCATATTTGTGGAATACTTTGGAAGCATTTGGTTTCCATGAAAAAAATTTAAGTATGCTAACAATTCTTTATAGTGACATCGAGAGTGTAATTAAGATTAATGGTGTCTTATATGCTCCATTCAAGGTTAGCTGGGGAATTAGACAAGGATGTCCATTGTCAGGTATGTTATATTCTATTGCTATTGAACCACTACTCCAACAAATTAGGAAAAGATTGGATGGGTTAAGAGTGCCACATTGTGATTTTAATTTTTGTTTATCAGCTTATGCTGATGACGTTATAATAATAACCAATAAACAAGAGGATATAAATGTCTTATCGAAAGAGAGGAATTTGGAAAATGGTCTTCCGCAAAGGTTAATTGGAAAAAATGTGATGCTTTGTTATTAGGAGTTTGGAATGATGGAAAACCTACTCTACCCGAAGGTTTATGTTGGAGTAGATGGGGCATTAGTTATCTGGGAGTGTTTTTAGGGGATGACAGTGTTTCACAAAAAAATTGGGATGGAATGTTACAAAAAGTTAGAGGTCGGTTAGACAAATGGAAATGGCTTTTACCTAACATGTCCTTCAGAGGTAGAACACTTATTGTTAATAACTTGGTTGCCTCACTTTTATGGCATAGGCGGCATGTATTGATCACCCTGCAAAATTCTTGACTGAAATTCAAGTGCTTTTTGTTTATTTATTTTGGGATAAACTTCATTGGATGTCACCACAGAGCATATTGTATCTACCTAAAGAGGAAGGCGGTCAAGGATTAATTCATTTACAGAGCAGGATTGCAACTTTTCGGTTACATTTACATTTCGGTTACGTTTCTCGGTACAAATACAAATATTTCTTGATGGACCAGTGAATGTAAGCTGGAGGGCTATCGGCTGCATTATATTACAGACTGTTGGGAATTTTGCTCTGGATAGATCCCTTTTTTTGATGGACTGCAAATGTTTGAACCTCTCACACCTGCCTCCTTTTTATCAGAATGTTTTTAAAGTGTGGAGTATTTTTCACATTCAGAATGTGGAGAATTTTCATTAAGGGAGCCTTTGATTTGCAAGGCAAGATTGGACATTTCTTCCACTTTTTTACTGGGATTCAGCAAGGTTCTACAAAATTCAGGAGTTTTTTGTTTTAGATCAGTTACTGTCTTTAACTGGACCTCATTTTAAGGACACAGAGGCTGTAGCAAAAAACTGGGACTTCGATCTATTCGCTCAATTAATCGTTTTTTAACTAAACTGACAGAGGCCTTTACAAGTGAAGAGAAGCTGATTCTGGAGGACTTTTTTTCAGGGAGTAATATTCCTGATAGTGACGACCCCTTTCCCTGTTTGACAATCCAACCGGCTTTTGAAAAATCTTCAGGTATTTTATTAAAATGAGGAAGATCCTTTTTTGTTGATTTTTTTTCTTGTACGGAAAGGAATTGTATAAAATGTGTGTTCTTATTCTTAATAAGAAAAAACTTGACAAAATAATTGATACTCCATGGCATTCAGTCTTTAAATTATGTGATGATGTAAAACCTGAATGGAGAGTGTTATATAAGCCACCATTATCAAAGAGAGCAGGAGATCTGCAATGGAGAATTCTTCATGGAGCCATTGCGGTTAATTCTTTTATTTCTGTTTTGGATTCTAAGACTAACTCTGGTTGACCTTTCTGTTTTCAAAAATAGTTGAAAACAGTTTTTCATGCTTTTATGTACTGTTGTAGGCTTAAACCAAGGTTATATTACTTATATTAAGTCACCAACATACTGACCTGCACATTTATATTTATATTTTCTATCTTTTATTTTATTTCATTTTTAAATTTTTTCTACTTTTTTTTTAATTAATATTTGTATACTATATAATTGCACTGTCCTTGGAGCGGACCTGACTTACATTTCACTGCTGGTTATACTCTGTATAATTGTGTATGTGACAAATAAAAATCTTGAATCTTGAATCTTAAACCTTTATTTGTGTTGATTCAAGAAATGTGTGACAAGTTTAATGAGAGTTTCTATCGTGAAACCTTTATTTTTGGTTTCAAGTATGCACAGAAAAAACGTATTGTGTTTCAATTACTGAATTTTATTCTTGGGCAAGCGCAATTGGCGATTTATAGGAGTAGGAAAAGTAAACTAGAGCAAGGGTGTAATGATGATGTGGTTATGGCTTTTTGGTCTTTACTCAAAGTAAGGATACTGATTGACTTTAGTTATTATAATGTCATGAATGATATTTCCACTTTTAAAATGAAATGGTGTAGTCATGATGTGTTATGTACAATAGCTGAAGATGAATTACTTTTCTGTTTCTGAGTGTTTAAAAAAAATCTATATACATTTACTTTGTGAAAATGTAATTTGATGTGTTTTGGGCATTTTGTGAATAAAGTGTTTTCAAAAATGATGTTGCACTGTTAGTGATATCTGTTAATGAGTGATTACTGGTTACAGATATACTATGGGTGGTTGGTCACGTGACAAGGGTGATGCGAGACACTATGATCCAAAAGCGAAATTTTTGTTAATAAAAGTTTCATTTATTCATTTAATATAAGCAAGTTTGCCTTTATTGTTGCTGTTTTCATAAAGAAAAAAAAAAGAAAAAAAGAAATAAAACAATGAACCACAATGCTTTTGTTTTAAAAGAGAGAAAAGACCTTATACAAAGCAAGTAGGCTAAGCTATATCTGTCTTATTCATTTTGTTAATAAAAGTTAGATGTTTAATATAGGCCTGTGCAAATTTGCCATTGTACTATTTTATGGCTGATGTGTTTTAATTAATAGGCTAATAATGAACCCCAAACTACAATCATTTTAAAGAGACCGTTTATTTATTTGTGTTACAATGCGGGTAAAACATATTTCCCTTATTCATATTGTTAATAAAAGTTCAAAGTTTAATATAGGCCTAAGTGAATTTGTCATTGTAGGCTATGGCCTTTATTATTAGTAGTATTATTGTTAATAACAATAATGAGCCAAACTAAGCATTCGTTTGAAGCAAGGGGAAAATCCAAAAACCTTTTATTTGTTTGTTACAACGCAGGTATGTCTTATTCAGTCAGTTAATAAAAGTTTTATGTTTAAGATAACCTACTTTGTCATTGTATTGCTGATGTTGGGAATTTATTTATTTTTTTTTTTTCATTAAGAGTAGCTTAATACTGAATCAACCTTAAGCATTCATTTTGTTCCAAGAATAGGAAATATCTCAATTTAAAGATCAAAATAAGCGTTGAAGATGCAAGAATGCGAGATTGGTTGCTGCTGAGGAAAATAAACGCTCTCGATCTTTCTCTGCTGTATCTTTGCAAAAGCTGTAGAAATGGTCGTTAATTGTTGATTTGGGCACGGTGCAGGTAACAATTTGATCAAAAAGGCATGGCAACAAATGACTTCCTAAGTCAGTTTAAGTTGAAACGTCCTTCACAATTAATTTGATTCAACTTAATTCATGTTCTACTGTTGCTTATTGTCATTGTAGGCTTAGGCTTCTTTTTTTTCTATTAATTTTAACACAAATTAATAAAATGAGTTCTATTTATTTTCTGTTACAAAATTTTCATTTATTCATTTTTTAACACCGCACCCCCAGCACCCCAATTTTTGCTTGGGCTACACGCCAGGGGGTGCAGCAGCACCCCTACTTCCCACAGTAATGTAAGAGTGTGATATTGACAAAAAAAGAAAAAAAAAATGTCTCAGTATTTTCTGGGATTGTATCGATAAAGATAAGTAGACAATATTTTGCTGAGTGTTATTATGGTGATATCGGACTACTTTGGACAGCTGACTCCTAAAGTTTTTGATATTCTTGAGTAAAATTCTTACATTTAATCAGTAAATTATAATAATAATACATTTAGGCTGTTACTAAACAAATAAAATCAATATCAAGAAAATTCATCTTAACAGAAGATGCATCTGAAGTGGCATTTAGACGTATTTTCACATGTTAATGCAGCTTAGAGGGACATGGAATGTTTTAACCTGCAGTTACAAATGCATAAATAATGTTTTGATATTTTAAACATGAAATTGTCAGTCCTCTGTCGGGTGTGTCATGTGTTCCCGCCTCTTGCGTCCATGTTTGGTTTGTTTCCTGTCCTTGTTTAATATGATTATTAGTTAATTCTGTCCAGCTGTGTTTGTCCCATTATCTATGATTATCCTGTGTATTTATAGTCCTGTCTATTCAGTTTGATTTCGTCTGGTCTACCCGTTACTCCCTGGTGTTCCTGTCTGTGTCAGCCTTGCCTTGTCATGCCCTGCCTTGTTTGGACTTGATTAAAGACTGTTATTTTGAGTTTACTCCTCGTCTGCATGTTCCTGTGTCCTCCTCGTGTGTGCACCATGACAGAAATGTTGAATACTGATATTTGAAATTATTTTAAAAATGAAAAGATACTTTAAATGTGAAATTAAAAAAATTAAGTCACTGAGTGATTGCGATTGAACCAAATCATTTAAACGGTTGATTAATTCAGGAACTAAACACATCATGTTGCTCAGAGATGCAAAACAGAGCTGTGGCTGTTTGGAATGTTTTTTGACTGCAAAATAAAGTAAAAACAGTCAATATGGTGTCTAAAACGTAAGTCTCTTGATATTAACTTATTGTTTATTGAACTGTTGTATACAATCAATATCACATTTGTAACCTGATTTTACACTCTTCGTGTGATATTGATTAGCTATATTAATTTATATAAATATTTACAATTTCTGCCCCCTTATCTTTGTCATGAATCACCACATGGACTCTTGCACCACACTAACTGTTGCACGCCACCTCAGACTACAATTCCCATCATCCATTGCACTGACGACACACAGCTGATTGCACTGATCACACAGCTGATTGCACTGATCACACACCCTACATAAACCCTCTCTGCCGAGTATTGTATTGTGTTTATCACTCCCCTAGTGTTAGCTGACTTACCGAGCCTTCTGTGTGTATGTCTAGCTCTGAGTCTGGTTCTGTGTATAATACTCTCCTAGTGTTAACTGCCTTACCGCACTTTCTGTGTTCATGTTTAGCTCTGAGTCTGGTTCTGCGTGTTTGCCGTTGTTTCACCCTGCCTGTTTTTTGACTATGTTCATTAAAAAAAGCTTGCACATGGATCCGCACGTCTCACGTCTCGTTCGCCCTGTTACAATCTTGAATTATGTGATTTTGAATGCATATTAATAGACTGAATCGTGCAGTGAAAGAACGCACTCTAAATACGCATATGCACTAAGTTTGGCTAACCAGACTTCACCACCAAGTGTAGGCGTGCACTCTGTAGGTGTGTTTTGTTTGGTTTTTGCAATATACTCGATAATGTCACGCTGTCTCATTAGTTCAGTATTTGCGCTAAACCTGCGCAGACTTAGCTTGCATGAACTTCCCCAAGACATTAATGAGTGAACATAGCTTACGAAAAGTAACCACCAAATTGGCTAGTGATTTGACAGCGTTACCCACCACAGCTGACTTTTACCTGATTTTTTACCTTTTACCACTTGATGTTAATTTCAAACCCTGTATATATATATATATATATATATATATATATATATATATATAAAATTTTGGACACAACTGCGTTTTTGTGACAGGCAGGAATGCAGGGGGAACATACAGTACGTCCTCTTTTTCCGGGATATTTCCTGCATGGGATTTCTACATTTCCTAAAATGTCACAGATTTGGCTCTTGTTGGCTCTTGATCTCAAATAAAACAATTTTACAAGGTGGTGAGTTGGTATACATTTATATGGTGTCAATTGTCTGAAAAAAGTGATTTTTTTTAAAGAAAAAAGTGAGAATGTCTAACCCCACATAAGTGTCACCAGGCCATAAGCAGATCAAACAAAAACAGAAGAATGAGATCATACAAATTCATATGAATACCAATTGCCCAAAATGTAAAAATAGTCAAATTGCCACGAGACTGTGTTATATCATCATCCTAGCAACCATCCAGGACACTTCAGGAACATGCTAACAACAACTCTGAACACCGCAGTGCTGCCCACACACAAGATGGGCAGTTTTTGCACAAGCAAACATCACTCACATAGAACTCACCAATGCTTTTTCCCTTTATGCTACATTGATAAGTTTATTCATTAAGTTGTTAGTATCATATCAACTGCCAAAAGCAAATAAAAGCTTTTTTTTTTTTTTCAAGTAACAACTTAAATATATATTCTTGTTAACTCTGTCGGTGTTAAAGTGATTAAAGAGCAATTAATGTTTTGTTTCCTTAGAATACTCAACTTTAGCTTAAAAAGAATAAAGAAAAATCGGTTCCACTTCATTCTATACTCCACTTTAGACATTCTACTAACTATAAGTAACTTTGCAACTATATGTTAACTACATGTCAACTAATTCTCATTAATTTTCAACTACATGTCTACTAACTCAGAGTAGGTTTAGGGTTAGTAGAATAAGTCGACATATACTTGCAAAGTTTCTCATAATCAGTATGTTGTATGTTGTGGACCCATCAAAATAAAGTGTTAGAAGATATTAAGCAGACAGTCTACTAATACTCTAATGACTGCTAGTTGACATGTAGTTTCAAAGTTACTTACTGTTAGTAGAATGTCTAAAGTGGACTATCGAAATAAAGTGTTACCGAAAAATCAATGCAATCTTAGCCTGTGATTATTTACACACTCAGGACAGTGGTCCGTCCATGGTTAAATGTTAAAAATAAAGAAACATTTGAAATAAAGAACGCAACAGCACAATAAAGGACTATTTACAGACACACTCTCTAGATTCTCTATATTAACTCTTGTCAACCATATTGGTATTGTGATACAATCGTGGACCTCTCTGGTTGGAACAGACCATGGGGAACTAAATGAGGTCCTGAGATGTGTTATTGCATCTGGATTGAATATCAAGGAATAAACTTCAGGACGTGTTTCTATTGGCAGGGGGTACTGAAGGTCCAGGCACCAGCCTTCCATGCGTTATTACTGTGTCCTTGGTGTGAATGCAATCTCCATTTTCTGTCTTTCATTATCAATCCAGTGATCCGCCAAAGGTCTAATGTCCACTGAATGCTGATGACAGACTGAGCGGTGATACGGAAAGTCATAACAGAAATAGATGCACCAACAGGCAGAGATGTATTGGACTTTCATAGAGTCATTCTTCGAGTCTAGGAAGTGAATGATTAACTCTGTAAAGCTTGGCTCATATGATATAGGACAATATGAAGCTTATACATGAGGAGGAAGACAAAACACTTGTTTTATTTAGCAAAAAATATGCAGTTGCTGATATTTATATGGCCAAAAATAAAGATTAAAAATAAAGAAATTCTGATAACAAACCCTCACACTTTATAATCTTTATAACAATACATCAAAATACTTAAATGCATATACATGTCACTCTATAGGCTATCTCCCAATAATAAGTCTTAATATAAGTTGAAATTTAAATTCTTAGTTTTATATTCAAAGCTCTGTAGTGGAGGGAAAAACATTTAACGCAATCCAATACAATGATGATTGAGAGATGGACAAATAAATGTTCCTCAAAAGCCTTATGAATAATTAGCTAAACCTAAGCTGCTTCAGTCTTGGAATTCATCTTGGAATTTTACTGAGAATAAACTAATTATTCTTACATTTACTTTGTTCAATACACAATATTATGTCCATCCTATAATACCAGTTCCCTCTCATTCAGTGGAATATGAGGATTCTGAAGCAAACCCAGACCAGAACCTGGAAATACCTGGATCTGTCCTGTCAGATACCTCTTATCACTGGAATTTGAACAAGGAAATATTTGCTGTTTAGGGCTGCACAGAATCTTTTCCCAGCAGCACAAAATGGTCTCTGTCATTTCAATTCATTACATGTGCCCATATCCATGGCAATTTGAGTAGGAGAGCAGAAAGTGCTTGCCAGGCTTCTGTGCCATTGACAACACAGTGCTCAAAATAACGCACAAGATACATCTCAAACACAGCCCCACACATGCAGTGCCCATACAGTGCCGAAGGAGATGTCATCTCACCTTCAACAGTGTCCTCGAGGATCACAGCAGGCTGGTACTTGAGCCGTAGAAATCTCTTAAAGCTGTACTTCACCACAACCATCATGTAAACACTTGAACTTAATAATAATAATACTAATAATAATAATAATAATAATAAAATGTATATGCACGAACATGAGGAGTTAACTTTATAGACCCTTTTTGAGTCGACGTCACGATTACGTCACAGCACAAGCTGGAGGCAAAACCGAGGGAGAACTGGAGGCGGCCCATTCAAACCAGCGCAGATTCAGCAACATAAGGAGCTTTAAATATAGTCTTGTTGTGATGTTGGGTGCCAGAATCGACACAGTAAAGGCTCTAATTTGAAATTTTATCGCTTACCTGCTGCCAGACAAAAACGGACGACTGTGATTAAAACGCGATAAAACCAGAGGACTGGACAGAAACGACCGTCAAAATGCTCGCGTTTGCAACGCACACTTCTTGTCAGAAAAGGTTCAATAAAGTATTGTCTTTTGTTGTTATGAGTGCGTCTATAGATTTCTTATGCATCTCACGATTATGTTGTGTATGAAATAATGTCTGTGTGCATGTGTGTAAAACAACAAACTTATAAGCTTAATCATTTGTAATTGTATTGTTATGAGTAATTGTGGCTTGGAATAATAATGTTTCTGTAAAAATAGTTGCCTGCTGAAATTGAAAATACATCTTCATGACTAGATAGACACTGTGAGTCTGTCTTAACTACACAGGTTAGATGTGAGTCAGTCAACCGGAGGGAATCCTGTCAGATCGTCCATGCTTCGAGGAAAAGCGTGCGCGGGTCGGCCGATCTGGTTTCGTCCATTAAAGTTAACCTTTTCAAATAACAATCGCGGTCCTGGACAGTGCGTGACCTTACATATGTGGGTGAAATCGGATTTTCTCCAGTTATTGTTAAAAAACAAGCTAACAAACTTCATAGCTAGCATTAGTGAAGCGGTCAGTGGAATCTTTCTGCCTCCAGCTAAGCTCCGCCCACAGAAAAACGTCACAATGTTTACTAACAGAAAAAGGGTCTATAAATAGCAGTTAGTGGAAGTGTGCATCAGTTTAATCTATTCCCATCTTCTCCCCAAAATAAAAATACATGATTTTTTAAATTAATTAATTAGTTATTATGAATATCTTCTTGGACTTATAATTAGTATATCCATAATGTCCTGTAGACACATGGCCAATAGGAGGCAATACACGCTGCAAATAGTGTGCCAAGTAATAAAATAAAAAAAGGCACAGGATAGGTCACAGCAATTTTTATTCTGTTATTTTTACAGCCTACATTTTAATTAATTTTTGTTACTTAAAAGAAATATGTTATAGTGCCTAGATGAAAATTGCTAATTATTTGAGTGCTATCTGTATACATGAGGGTGTCATTTTAATTTTAATGAAAGATATGATTGTACCACGTGTCATTGACAATGAGAGGTGACTTATTGCTGTAATTTAAAAAAAAGAAAAAGAAAAACATTTGGAATTATTTCATTTAAAAGAATATAAACAAAAAAGTAGCACTTTATTTTGATAGTCCACTTTAGAAATTCTGCTAACTAAAAGTAACGTCAACTTATTCTACTAACCCTAACCTAACAGGCTAATACTCTATTGTTATTGAGTAGTTATAATTAGCAGAAAGTCTAAAGTGAACTAACAAAGAACATAATACTCGCTACTCATTGTCAGCCCTATGCCATTTTTTTCTGTAGAAATAATTGTGATTTTATTCATTTGTTGATTGATTGATTGATTGATTGATTTTTAGTCTTAGTAGCAAACCCTTACATGGAACTCAAAATGTAAGATTTACAGAAATGAACTAATTTAGAGAAGCTGCATGTTTTAGCTGAAGCTGCAGTAGCCTTTGTTGCTCTTGCATTGATGTTTTTCACACTGCCTGCATGTAAAACGGCTGTACACAAGAGAGGCAGCCTATCACACACCATGTAAAATATCCTTTACTTGGCTGCTGGAGTCATCAGTTCCCACACAGCATAAAGGGAGTTCATGGTTAAAGAGTACTGGGGATGGCATGTTCATTTTCACGTTTCAAGTGTATTTTTTATAAATCTGCCTGTTTGTAAGCCATTGTCTACAATCAACATTTCCCAAAGTGCCATCAAGCCCAAAAACAACCCAGAACATTTTATTGACCACCCAACAATACAGTAAAATGGCAGATGATGAGAGTTACGCTGTAGAGTATGAAAAATCATACAAAACTTGTCATAGTTATTGTTATTTGATCCGCTGGAGAAAACCGTTTGTATTCATGAGCCAGAAGGTATGAAAGCTTGTGCTTTTTTTAATATCCGAAGAAGCAAAGTAGCATGACGACACAAAATCAAAGGTAGGAATCTGTTGTTGAGATCGTCTTTAAACCTCTGGAGTCCATGAAATAGCAAAAGCATCTGTGGGCTTGAATATTTCGATGGAGTTTATTGCTGTGCCTTTGAGCGACGCTGAAATTACCTGCTGAAAAGCTGAGTGCTGCACCACGATGAAGCCTTTTGTTTCACTGCAGAAATGGCCTGCGGAGAATTGAAAACATACCCCAAAACAAAAATAAAGCACCTCCCAACTGGTAACTGGGGAATCCAGTAGTTGCTAAAAGTATGTGTGGGAGAAGCCCTCTCTTGCCTTCAGGTTTCAAGAAGTGCTGCTGTTTGACAACAAAACAGTGTCTGTACTTTAACTCCTACAAGAATGTTATAACAATCTATGAGGATATAATACTCAGGTAATAATCAAAAGAAAATGGAAAAAGAGAAAGACAAAAGAAAAAAAAAAGTAAAAATATTTCCAAATAAACACAATGCAGCAGAGCTAGTTTTGCCTCACATAACGGCACAATAGATTAAATGTGGTCATCATTTACTCTTTCCAAACCCATTTCACTTTTATTTTCTTCTGTGCCAAAGTTTCATTTATATTTTACCTGTCTTGACAAAAACAGAACAAACTAATTTCACGAAAAGTGAAATAGTTGTAATATGAAAATTCTGTCATTTACTCATACTAACGACTTTCAAATCATATTTGCCTTTTTCTTCTGTATAACAGTTTTATTTTGAAGAATCTCCACACAGGTGTTTTATCAAGCAAGCAAGCAATGAATGAATGAAATGTACTGAGTAGTGAACTGTGGTGAGTGGGGCGGGGCCGAGAGCCGTAGGAACGGAGTGAGGCCGGTGGAGTTAATGATAATGAGCGACACCTGCGACACTCACCGGTCTCGAGTCCCACGGAGGAGCTCCGGAAGGATAAAAGGAGGAGTGACGACAGTGGAAGACGAGAGAGGACCAGGCCTGGATTTTAGTTTGTGTTTTGTGTGCGGCAGTCGTCCGTGAGGGGCTGCCGCTATACTTTTACATTTGTTTATTTCTGTTATTAAATTCTTAAATGTTTGCCGGTTCCCGCCTCCTTCTTCCCGACCTACGAACTTTGTTACACTGGTGCCGAAACCCGGGAAGGAAGCAAGAGGGACGCTGCCATCATGCAGACTCCGACAAGTACGCCATTTGCGGATGTCATCTCGTCCCAGCGAGACGTTCCGGAGCTGGATGGACCGGGAGGTCCGGGCAGAAACAGCCGCCCGGCTGACCACACCCCCCCACCTGCCGTTAAACTAGATGGGGGCGCAGGATGACCCCGAGGCCTTCTTAGATCTCTTTGAGAAGACGGCGGAAACCGGGGGGTGGCCACGAGCGCAATGGCCAGTGCGTCTGATACCGCTGCTGTCAGGGGAAGCGCAGGCGGCGGCTCAGCAACTGCCCGTGCCGAACCTCCTGGTCTTTGACGATTTGAAACGAGCCATCCTCCAGCGGGTTGGCCGAAGCCCAGAGCAACATCGCCAGCGGTTTCGATCGCTGCTCCTGGGCGAGAGCGGTCGGCCCTTTGTGTTGGCACAACAGCTCCGGGACTCCTGCCGCAAATGGCTACTGGCTGAGGGAGACGATGTCGATCACATCCTCGACCGGGTGGTACTGGAGCAGTTCATAACCCGTCTGCCAAGGAAAACGGCAGAGTGGGTCCAGTGCCACCGACCGACGTCGCTGGCCTCAGCCATCCAGCTGGCGGAGGATCAGATGGTGGCGTGCCCCGGGGTCGGCGAACCCCTTCCAGCTGTCTCTCTCTCCTCACCTTTGATTTCTCCCTCTCCTTCTATCACTCGTCCTGTCCCTCTTCCTAGGTCCCGTCCTCCTGGTTTTCCGCGAGCCCCACCCCGAGGGCGGGGCGGGACTGGGCAGGAGTACCCTCCGAGTCCGAGAGCTCCGCCCAGTGAGTGAGGGCTGACCACCGCTGGGGCCGACACTGCTCCCGTTTCCCCGCTCTCTCCGCGCCACTCGCTTAACCCACTTCCCACCACTAGGGCGGCGGGGAGGTCTGGGCCGGCCTGTTGGCGTTGAGGGGACCCGGAGTATTTTATTGACAGGTGTCCCATGAAGGAGGCGGGAACCGGCAAACATTTAAGAATTTAATAACAGAAATAAACAAACGTAAAAGTACAGCGGCAGCCCCTCACGGACGACTGCCGCACACAAAACACAAACTAAAATCCAGGCCTGGTCCTCTCTCGTCTTCCACTGTCGTCACTCCTCCTTTTATCCTTCCGGAGCTCCTCCGTGGGACTCGAGACCGGTGAGTGTCGCAGGTGTCGCTCATTATCATTAACTCCACCGGCCTCGCTCCGTTCCCACGGCTCTCGGCCCCGCCCCACTCACCACATGAACATTTTGCAGTTGAACTTCAAAACTGAGAATCACACAAAAGCACACACATACCTGGATAATTAGCACATAATTTAAGACTGGTTTAAGTCTATGACTAAATGTGCAAATGCCACCATCTACCATGACAAGCCCAAGATCATAAAATGATGGTCTCAAGTCCAAGTGCAGCCTTAATTATTAAGACACTGTCACTATCATTATGCAAGTAGAATTTATTAAATTTGTCTGTACATGTCCAATTACATATAACAGTTTTTAGCCTATCTTTCAAATCTTCTACATCTGAAATCTACTGAAGGCCTGCCATAAATCATGAACCATAAGGTAACTGCCACATATTATTTGCCTAAATTCTCTTCTTTGCCTAAACAGAACATATTTAAAATATTTTGACATCATCTGTACCCCTCTCAGAAGTTTGCTGAGCCCCCAGGTTGAGAAACACTGATCTAATCTGTTCACAACAGCATCCTCAGTTTGCAGAAAATATCAGCACAGTTCTGATCATGAGATATGATTTATATCCACCAAAAAAGGCTGCCAATGTATGATTGCAATTGAAATGGAATAAAAAATAAAATAAAAAAAATGTTGCTCATGGGATTTGAAAAGCAAGGGGAGGGGACGCTTCATTGCTTACAGAGAAAGAGAGACAACCGTTATTTACATGATATTAAAATGCAAACTGTTATGTCTATATTGGCTATTATGAAATCCATAGTAATGCCAAGAGTGAATGAGTTCTAAAGATTACACTGAGCTGTCTTTACAAGGAACATATAAGTGTTTTTACCTCAGTTCCAAGTCTTGATGAGTTGTCTACCTATACGGTATTATTAAAGCATCAAAGGCTTTTTGTTCAATTAATTGTAGTTTAATTATACTCAATATTTGTGTATGCAGTGCATTCTAATGTTTATTAGAGCATTGCTTTGCTAGCTTAACAACATTTTTACATACTCTAGTTTGCATTTAGATTACATACTCATAAGTTTGCGATTTGGAATCTACCATGTGTGATATATTTAAGCCCACATGTCATACAAGTAATTATGCTTCTAAACACAGGTTGAGATCTGTAGTTTTTCAGTGCTGTTTGTTAATGTTCTTTGGAATTACTGTATGATTTCAGGAAATGCAGAATTGTCAAACTATGTTGTTAATGATGGAACCATAGTTTGGCTGACAATGGTTTTGGAAAACGCACACCTGATGATTGTGACTCTTCTAGCAAGACCAATCAAACCTTGACCCCCTGATTAGGGGCGTTTTTTATTTATTTAGTTATTTATTTTTCTGAAGAGGGTCTCTTCTTCTTCTAAAGGAGTTCTAAAGGAGTCACAATCAAATTGTTAAGCTGTATTTGAATCCACATCAGAATCTTTAAATTCATTATGATTCAGTCTGTGAGGCACTTGGGATAAAAGTGCAAAATGATTTCTTGCTATTATTAGTGAAATGGGTGCCAAAAGTAAGATCTCATCACTACATCACTCACAATGTAGAGCGCTTTGAGTGCTTAGAAAAGCAGAAAAGCGCTATATAAATGTAATGAATTATTATTATTAGTATTATTACATCTCCTGAAAGCCATCAAATGTGAGTTGAATTTAATAACATCCATTAAAACAAGCTCTAGACATATTGTCTAGAGACACATTGCTTGTCTTAATGTCTTAAAAGGTCCCTTTCTATACTGCTGGTTCATTCTTCACGTGATAATCAATTAAATGGTTTGGCTTTAAAAAAAAAGAGCTGATTGAAGAAAGGAAGTCAGCTGTGCCTCATCAACCAGTGGCTTTAGATGGAAAGTATGGAGAGCTAATCGAGGCTTTTCTCACTGCTGGAGGCTTGTGACCATCAGATGTAGGTAGGTAAGCCTTTTAGCCAAGCTTTCTGTTCATGCGTTTTATTTCCTTTACATTAGTCTGAGGTTGAATTCGGAGCATTTCTTCTCATGCATGTCTTTGATCGCCATGCACACAAATTCAAGTTATTCAGTTTTGGAACAACATACAGGTGCATCTCAATGAATTAGAATGTTGTGAAAAGGTTCATTTTTTCTTCTAAGTTATTTCAAAAAGTTAAACTTTCATATATTTTAGATTCATTGCATGTAAAGTAAAACATTTCAAAAGTTTTTTTTTTATTTATTTTAATTTTGATGATTAGAGCTTACAGCTGATGAAAGTCAAAAATCAGTATCTCAAAATATTAGAATATTTACATTTGAGTTTCAATTAATGATCATCCCTACAGTATAAATTCCGGGTATCTCTTGTTCTTTGAAACCAAAATAATCGAGAAGACTGCTGACTTGGCAATGATCCAGAAGACAAAAATTGATGCCCTCCACAAAGAGGATAAGTCACAGAGGTTAATTACTGAAATGTGTGACTTTTCACAGAGTGCTGTATCAAAGCATATTAAATGCAACGTTGACTGGAAGGAAGAATTTGGGTAGGTAAAGGTGCACAAGCAACAGGGATGACTGCAAGCTTGAGAATACTGTCAAGCAAAGCTGATTCAAACACTTGTGAGAGCTTCACAAGGAGTGGACTGAAGCTGGAGTCAGTGCATCAAGAGTCACCACGCTCAGACGTCTTCAGGAAAAGGGCTACCAAGCCACTTCTGAACCAGAGACGACGTCAGAAGCATCTTACCTGGGCTGTGGAGAAAAAGAACTGGACTGTTGCTCAGTGGTCCAAAGTCCTCTTTTCAGATGAAAGTAAATTTTGCATTTCATTTGGAAATCAAGGTCCCAGAGTCTGGAGGAAGAGTGGAGAGCCACAGAATCCATGTTGCTTGAAGTCCAGTGTGAAGTTTCGATAGTCAGTGATGATTTGGACTGGCATGTCATCTGCTGGTGTTGGTCCACTGTGTTTTCTGAAGTCCACAGTTAACGCAGCCATCTACCAGGAAATTTCTGAGCACTTTCATGCTTCCTTCTGCTGACAAGCTTTATGGAGATGCTGATTTCATTTTCCAGCAGGACTTGGCACATGCCCACACTGCCAAAGATACCAAAAGCTGGTGTTACTGTGCTTGATTGGCCAGCGAACTCGCCTGACCTAAACCCCATAGAGAATCTATGGGGTATTGTCAAGGGGAAGATGAGAGACACCAGACCCAACAATACAGATGACCTGAAGGCTATCAAAGCAACCTGGGCTTCCATACCACCTCAGCAGTGCCACAAACTGATCACCTCCATGCCACGCCGAATTGAGGCAGTAATTAAAGCAAAAGGAGCCCCTACCAAGTATTGAGTACATATACAGTAAATGAACATACTTTCCAGAAGGCCAACAATTCACTAAAAATGTTTTTTTTTTATTGGTCTTATGAAGTATTCCAATTTGTTGAGATAGTGAATTGGTGGGTTTTTGTTAAATGTGAGCCTAAATCATCACAATTAAAAGAACCAAAGACTTAAACTACTTCAGTCTGTGTGCATTGTATTTATTTAATACACGAGTTTCACAATTTTAGTTGAATTACTGAAATAAATGAACTTTTCCACGACATTCTAATTTATTGAGATGCACCTGTATGTAAATGATGACAGAACCATTTTGGTGAGAATTATTCCTTTAATATCTGGAGTAAGTACATCAGTTGCTGGAGTAATGCTGAAAGCATCAGCACAGTGCCAATGCCATCTAATACAACAGCTGAAAGAGGAAAAACATGTCAGAATTTGCTTATGTCTATCAAGACATATCATCATGGTTTTGAACTTTCAAGGGGCATAGTGTAAGTTTTAGAGACATTTTACAAATTCATACGTATGGTCTGTCTGAAACCGCTGACTCATTTAATACATAGTGAATGTCAACTAGTTTGTTAAATGAGTGAGAAAAAAAATGTTCAACACATCTCTAGACAATAGAACTGTTACGTGAGTACAGATCTGGACACAGGGGTAAGTACTAACAATGAACAGTTTAGTGAATGGATAGGTCAGAATGGTAGACGGGGAACTTGAGGAGAGTAATTCAACACTGAGTAGTCCAGGGAGGCGAATACTGGGAGTAACAGGAATCATTTTGCCTTTCAGGAGCTTGTGGAGACGGAGACCAGCAGAACAGAAGGACCGGAGATCGGGAAGCACACACCTCAGCGTGGAGTATGGAGCTGCAGATGACATGCACAACTGGAGGAAGAGAATTCAGGTAAGTAACACAGGTAAGTCACTTTGCTGGTATCAGCCGATAGTGCCAGTAGGTTGAGTCCACTTCGCATTAACGAAATCGGACAATGGATGAAGCTGAGGTGTGTGCTTTTAAACTGTGTCTGCTTGATGGGGTGATGAGGAACAGGTGCAGATGATTAGTACTCACGAGAGGCTGTGCGCTGTGACTGGCTGAGGGGAGAACCTGACCGACTTGTAACAATAACACATTGTATGTTGTAATTTTCAAAATTATTTTAAAAACCTTGAACGCATGCATTCTGGTTCATCAAACATCTAAACAGAATTTATTCAAATATGCTTGACTAGGCTGCAAAAATTCAGGTGCTATGATATTGAGGCCAGAGTTATATAATTAATTGAGTGACATTAAATAAAAAGGATGTGACAGTAATCCGACTGAATGTGGCCTTAATAGCCTGAGGCAATTTCTGCTAAAAAGAATATTGGAAAGTTCAAATCAATCCATCATTATAGACCACCCACTGAATGCTCACTCTAAATGAGCGTTCATGAAAAGCATGAATATAATGTCCCTGAAAATGTATTTAATTTTTTTAAAATGATTTACTTGTTAACTAGTTGGAACCTGTTTAGCGGAATTACTGTGATACATTCGAGCATCATGGCTACAGCAGAAAATCCATGAGGAGACTGACAGTTGACATTAGCAAAGAGTTGTTGACTCGCTGTTTCTGATAATAGATGAGGATGTTTAAGCTTTTTTTCTCACCAGTGATAAATGAAGAGGCTCTGGATCCTTTCCTAGCTAAGGTTTTCTTATGGATTGAGGCCAAAATAAATCTTGGTTACGCTTACCACCAATTAAGTATGGTAGTTTAAAATAGCGTTTTCAACTGAATAATACTTGAGACATGATACTCTGATACCAGAGCAGGTGGAGAAGATTGAATGGGAGAAATTTCAACACTCAGTTGAACAAAATTGAAAACAAGTTTGTGAGGTTTGAGGTTAACACAGTGGTGATTTTGGTTGCAATATGTTCGGGTCTTTTTCAGTTTTGGACAAACATTGTTGTTTTGTTTTGTTTGTAATTCATCAAAATAATTCAGATGTTTTATTATTATTATTATTCTATAAGTGTAACTTATGCTTTATAAATATGGACCTTTTTCATATTTCCAGGGTTCTCAGAGGTGGAAGTAATCATATTTGAACAAACCTCTATTATTATTATTATTTTTATTTAATGTCAAGCTAATAAAACAGTATAGTCTTGGAAATGTGTAATGAAAATACAAATTAATTGATGTAATAACTGTGGAAACGGGCAATCACAGGTTGTGAATAGGGTCCATAAGCATTCTCGTGCTGCCAAAGACAATGATAGGAAATGTAATTTTGACGCACACGACTGCCAAGCTTCATCTATGTTCTTTATCTACAGTATAGAAAATGTGCACAAAATAGAGTCGACATTCATAGTGAAAGTTAATTATGAACAATTATAATTTGCTTCTGCCATGATCTCTTAATTGTCATGCCCCCAACTCAGACATTTCGACTTCGGGCGAGTTTCCCACCGGTAATTACATCATCGTGGTGGCGTTCATGTGCACTCGCCTTGTAAATCCAATTATTCCAACATGACTTGAACGGGGCATTTGTTAACTCTCTGTTGTAAGTTAACTCTGTAAGTAAGTTAACTCTGCATATTGCTCACCTGTTGTGGCGTGTAAAAAAAATATAGAAAAGATACAATGAATCACACACAGGCTTTCTTCCATTCAGAGATAATTATATTTATAAATATGACACTTCGGTGAGTAAAATGTCCCAGACCTTCACATTTTTCTAGTTTCCTCATACTCTCAGATGGAGGGTGAGATGGCCAATGCTGCAAGACAGCATCATCTAATTAGCTACTATTTGATCGCTGACATTTTTCCCCGCTGCTGGGATAAAGTGAATGAGTCAGATATCTGTGCAGCTTGGAGGCACGCAGATAGAAAAAGGAAATGGAGTTTACCTAATGGGGAAAGACTTCAGAAGCAGCCATTTTAATATCAGCAGTGGCACTGTGTTCTGCTTGTTAGGGATATGATATTTACACCCGTGCTGGTGGATGACATTAGCACCTTAGTACCTGACTAGAAGTGAGTGTACAGTAGCAACAGTAGGACCAGGGAGGATAGAGCACACTTAATCATTTTAATTGGATCAGCATGCAGTATAAAAGGATTAAATTAAGACATGTTACTGCTGTTGAGGCCATTTCAACACCATACATCAGTGTTTGGGTCTGTCTCGAATACATGCATGGATAATCATTAGGACTACAGGTGCAAAAACCATGCTTAAAGGGATTTGAACAAACATTCAACTTGAGCATGTTGCACCACTGGTATAAACATGAATTAATACTCAAATCCCACAGCTTGTTGAGGAGAAGTGTGCTATTACAGACTTATTACAGACTCAGATGCATGATTTTAAACACAAAATAAAAATAATCTAGGCAAATAAATCCCTTGAACTCCCTTGTGAAAAATAAGTACACTTCAGCATACTTTAGTATAGTTTTAAAGACTATACTTAAGTGCAAACTGAATGCATTGATTTCAGACTGTGAAGACCCTTGTTCTTTGTCTTTGGGGAGTTTCTGTTATTGGTTGCTCTGTTCCTTAATTACGCCAATGTGCAGTCTATTGTGTACACCAGGAGTTGAGGTTCAGACACCCCTTTAAAAGAACTGAGCTAACTGACCAATGGAGGGACGTTGGTTTGGCATTTTGTTGTGTTTGAATCGGTTTTCTTTTGTCTGTGCACCTTCAACACTGCAACAGTACATTATACATTCAATCATGCAATTATTCAATTACTGCTCATACTTTACAGAAACATTCTTTTCTATCGAAACTGGTATGTCGTGTATGTAAATGTATTTGTAATTGCACATTAGTAATGATGAAGTTGCAATTTAGTGCTCTTTTGACATTTCAATGCAATAGGAAATAACACAATACTCTGCCACAGAGCACCCATTCAAATTATTTAGGCAAAGCATAGCAATTGCAAATATTTCCTATCTAAAGCAGTTCAGTGATTGAAGGAAATGAGCACAAACTGAAACATTTTCTTCTTAGATTGCCTTTTAGTTTTTAATTTGTATCAGCAGGTTGCATTCTTTACCACTATTGATATAATTAGGAAAGACAATCCATACACAAAGAAAATGATGAGTCTTTGTTTTATGAATACTCTGCAGTGTTGAAATAATGTGAAATCTAACATTAATGGATAGGCACCTTCCTCTGAGAGCATTCGCGTATAATCTGTGCAACAACTCTGTCCAAATCAATCTTTCTGACACCCAAACAGGTAAAACAAATGACACCTTTCTCAAAAGCTCTGCCAGACTTGAATTAGCCCATTACGTGTTTAATATTCGTTAACCACCTTGTCATATTAGCATCCACGTACACTTGTAGATTGGTGCGCTAATGGTTTTGGGAAAAGTGCCCTTGAATGTCCATGTGATTTCCATCCCTAAACCTCCCAGCTCATGATAATAGGCAGTCCAAAAAATTATTCAGAAAGAGAGAATTGGTTATGGGTGCAAAACAAGGTTAAGCGAATGTGACAATATCACCGCTAATCTCATGATTGTGATTATGGGAGCTTGCGAGGTGGGCAGCAGCGATGTCAACATCAGGGGGCACGGTGTGCACAGTCTGAATGGCATTTTAAGGAGCTATATTAGCAAATGCAGGGTGCACACTCTGGCACTCAGCAATAGAGTTTGGATTTGCGTTCACTCTGTGATTTATATTTATCAAGAGTGCTATTCATGACTGGAAGCAGTTTAGTAAAACAATGGAGCTTTAGTACTCTAGCTGACTGCAGTATACAAGGTGTTCAGTACAAATCAGTTTGATGCAAGCCAGTGTAATGATTCACTGAAACAAGTGTGAAAGCTAACATTTTAATGGAGAAATTGAAATGGCAATGCCAGCAACTAAAGTTTAACTAATTCTGAAATGCTGCTATAATGGAGGCCTTGACAATTTTTCCCATGTTTGCTCTGGTGTTCTTATTCTCACATAGCAAATTAGTATGCCATCTGGTCCACTTTGCAGTTAATTTCAGCCACAAACTTCCCACTTAAAAAGAAAAAGAGTGCGATGTAAAACATGTTCGACATTTTAATGTTAAAAGACTGTAAAAATGATATGATAAAAATCTGTTAAATGATTAACGCTAAGTTTCCTACTCTATATGGTGGACAATGCAATACTGTAGATCTAATGTGACATTTCATGTACTTTTACAGTAAAATGCTGTTACATTTCCAATTAAAGCACATGTAAAGTGCTATAATTCTTACTGTAGACTTATTTGATACAACATTTCAAGTTAATACACTTTAAAGAGACTAAATCGCAAATAAATGCTAAACCATAATGCATTCATGTAAATCTAACATTAAGTGTCCAAAAACATCACATACAGTTTGCAAAAGTTGCAAGTATTTTACCTCTGTAATTATTACTCCTTTTCAAAGACTGGTAAAGTGTACTTCTTTTTTACAAAACATAATAATAAGCCAGCATGAATTGATCAGTTTTTACATTCACGATGAAAGCAGTAAATCAGATCACTTTGAAAACAAATAGTACACCTCGCATCTAATGATATAAGGTATTTTTGCCCATTGCGTGATTTACAGGCCGCGTTTTTCTGATTTTTGTTGGCATGAGCAACATTGACTATTGGCAATGCAATGTGGGCTTGTTCAGCCATGCAACAAAGCTAAGAACATGTCATTTTTTTGCAAATAATCAGTGATGCAGCTACTACCAATAAAGGTGAAAATACTGGCACATACTTTCTCCATCTCTTGTGAGATACCATGTAGGCAAGAGGGAGATAATTGCAGAAATTTCACTGTTCTATATAACACAGCGATATGATAAAACAAAAGGTATATCAGATTTTTTTTTTAAATTCATGCACTGACAATTTTGTTCATGATATGATTTATTATGCACTTCACTGCATAACTTAGGCTACATTTAAATGCACTCCCTCTCTTTTAGCAGCTGAAAACCTGAATCCATGTCAAATTAAGAATATATGAGTGAAATTTTTACATAATTACAATGACAATACATTGTTAATAGACAATATATGGTTGGATTGATTATTTATATATTTGTTTGTTTGCTTGTAGTTTTGATGTCTATAAATAATGTGCATATTTGTGTGAGAAAAACCCAGTATGACCAGCAGTACCACTTATGTGATTAAAAATAAATAATGAAGTTAATAAGATGAACTACTTTTTGTCTAACATATTTCTGTTATATTCACAGAAACAAAAATAAAGAGCTTCAGTTGATTTGACTTTAGTTAAATCTTCCATTTCAGCGTGATTGTCTGTGTTTGTGAGTAAACATTATCTGAAAGGGATAGCAGGTGCATGGTATGAAAAAATGATGAACCTAGAATACATTATATCAGATCAGGTTCATGAATATTGATCGGGTGACGCATTAACCTATTCCTAACCAATTTATAAGACAAAATTTGGCACCTTCTGATCAGCTGTGAACACATGGAATGATACAGTACAGTGAAGCATCCCATTGCAATTGCATTCCATATTAGCATTCCTGAAATGCTGTTCAGCCAATCAAATTTGAGACAGACACAAATTATATAATGGGCACTGCTCATGAGGTGAGAGAGAGCAGCACTGAGGTGGATGATATATTCAAAGACAACTAAAAAGTCTCAAGTGAAAAAAAATAAAATAAATATTGAATTTTCACTGGCTCTTAAGAGCGTGATGTTATCGGTAGAGGGTCACTGCATCATTACCTCTCATCCCTGCCTCCAAAATCTCACCATCCCTGAGGGCATCAGCGGCAGATAGAGAGCATGTCAAAGAAAAGAAAATGACACTGTTCAAGATGACGGAGCCTTTAATTTCCCCTATTACAGGTGTGTCACCTGAGCGTTCTTTTTCCCAGGGAACTTCTCACTTCAGGAAACATGATACAATTCTAATGAAATTGGGGACTGTTCCTCTGATTCTTAGAGAATATTATCCTCCTTGGTATAATGTGTAATTCCAGGTGATTTATTTTTGCAAATATTGAAACCAAATCTTTCCCTGACTGCTAAATTAATTGAATTATGGGAGGAAGTGAAGGAGAAAGTGTGATATACACAATCCTAAATGGCAAAGCAGGTAATAATCAGTATGTAAACACTAGCTAATTAAAAAAGTCTCAGCTGGTGTCGTTCATTGTGCTCTGCCTGAGAGCCATCATCTCCATTAAAAAAAATACGCACGGACTGTCAACTTGACATGATGTAGCTTTTGATCATGCTGTCTGTCAAATCCAATGTTCCTCTAGTGAGAGAAACCCAAAGCGAGAAAAGGTCATGGCCATTTCTGCTTAAAAAACAAAAAAACAAAACACTCACTCACACACACACACACACACCAAGAGATTAAACTGACATAAAAATTATTCCTTTTTTTAATGCACATTCTTTCCTCTGGTATATGTATCTTTTGGGGTGGATGGTATGACTGAAATCTAATTATCTTACTCTGAGTAGCAAAACACAAACAACTTTGGTAACACTTTTGAGAACACATACTCACTAGTTTATATGTCAGTTAAACAGGGATGTAATGATTACCGGTTTGACAATAAAGCATAATAAATTTCCCTGCTGTTAGTATTACTGTTTCATATTTTAATGATCATTATAACCGTATTCGATTACCGTGATTTGAACAACCCAGGATAAATAAATACTGTCCAGCATACAGTCTCATTGTGTGTGCACAGCATGCAGAGTAGTTTAGTTTTGCGTGAAAACATGGCGGAAAGCTGGGAGGTTGTAAAAGAGTGCTAAGGGAATAATACAAATCAATGTATAAATTAATAATTATATGAATCTACCTCTGAATGTCCTGACTGTCTTCAGCAAAGATTCAATAGCATTTTATTTTCATCTTCACTCTATGTAATACCTAATAAAGTAGTGTTCTTAATCGCAATGCTGCTTTGTCCACAGAGGTTTCAGGAAACAGCTATAATTCTGTTGTTCTTTAAGCGCCACCTAGTGTCAGAGAATGGATTTACAGAGAATCACATTTACATTCAGCCTGTGTGCAGTTTTGTCTGGCCAAAAATAACAGACTGAATTTGCATGCCCTGCTGTAAATTTTGACCGGTTGAAGAAAAACAAGCTTATGTGGATATACATTTAAACAATTCAGATAAGTTATCTAGAATTATTTATGGAGCAGATAAAATGCATATAATCATTTAATAAATTATCATTTTGACTTAATCCGTTTATTAATTCAAAGGCTGAAATGTGAGGTTTACATTTTTATGAAACATTTTCAAAGCTTTATTTAAACATTTACATTAGATATTTGAACATGCTATTAGATCAACTTTTGTCAGTTACCTTGTCATTTAAAATCCAGACTTCATTGGTAATATTATTGTTTTAGTGATTTTGCAAACACAATGTCATTTTATTTGTTGTTTGTTGATTTTAAATATAAAACTTGGTGAAAAGATTTGTTTGTCTGTACTTTTTGAACATTTCATGCAAATTTTAACAATACCGTGATAATACTGATAACCGTGATAATTTTTGTCACTATAATCGTGATGAGAAATTGTCATATCATTACATCCCTACAGATAAATGTGGTAATTCCTATTTTCATTTTTTTCTTAACAAATAAATAAGTGTCCTTCACCTTATGTAGGTTAAGACTATAAAGAAAACTGTACTGTACTGTATAATATATAGTATTGTATTATTGTATAATAATAGTAGGTAGTTCTAGTATTCATTCCAGAAGTAGCTCCTGACCATGACTTTTGTGAGGGTGGCAAGACATTTATGAGTTAACATCTTAGGACTGATTCAGTTTAAAGGTCTATGTTTTAAGTGGATAAATATTTTCGGTAACACTTTATTTCGATAGTCCAGTTTAGACATTCTCCTAACAGTAAGTAACTTTGTAACTACATGTCAACTAGCAGTCATTAGAGTATTAGTAGACTGTCTGCTTAATAACTACTAACACTTTATTTTGATGGGTCCACAACATACAACATACTGACTATCAGAAACTTTGCAGGTATATGTCAACTTATTCTACTAACCCTAAACCTACCCTAACAGTCTACTCTGAGAGTTTGTAGACATGTAGTTGCAAATTAATGAGAATTAGTTGACGTGTAGTTACAAAGTTACTTATAGTTACTGTGTTGTTAATGAAACATAATGCACTTTTCTATATAAATAAATGAATTTTGACAGTTGGCAGGAGTTCATTTAGTTTAGAAGTGCTGAACAAAGACACACAAATGACAATCGCAGTCAAAGTCATATATCTAAGTTATACTAAATTATATATAGGCATACATTTTTGATTGAAGGGCCATAATAGCAATAGATTAATTCATATTAAGCTTATGGGTTATTATGAGTAATGAAAACCTTTGATATGTAATTCGTAGAACTGTTAAATGATAAATCCATTAACTATAATAATTCTTAAATTTAATTATTTCCAATAATTCCAATAGTCATTCTTACCCCATAATCCTTAATATATCATTATAGTAAATAATAATAATAATAATAATAAACTAATATATGTTTTTTTCAGTAAGAAAATGAACTAATCTATATGACATAATTCATAAAACATTAGAAACAGATTGTAGCATGCTGTTTTTTGACACTTGGCTCTCTAATAAACACCATTACTGAACATTACCACAATTACTAGCTCATTTTAGATCCTGTCAAAACAAAACATCACGTAAGCGTTATAGAATATTATAATTGCACAAGACAATATGTAGGTACACATCAGATGTCTTAGCAATAGATGTCTGAACATACTGGCCACAATTATTGACTCTGACTCTGTCCTAGAGGCATGTTTCATAAAGGAAACACATAAACACAAACAACTATCACAGCCACTGCATCCATGGACCTGTGGACCCCTTCTTTGTGCTCCTGTTCCTAACATGAATCATACATCAATCAGTCTGTAGAGGCTGTAACAGAGGGCTTCATTATCTCAACCCCACTCATCTTTATTTCATCGTTGACAGGCAAAAGAGGGCCGTGTGCTGGCATATGAAAGGGTGAATTTCCACATGAATTATTTTCCGCCTCAACTGCTCGAGGCACTGTATGTGCAACATGATGCCGAGACCGGCTTACCCGCTCTGCTGCAGGTCCCTTGGAGGGACAGATATGGCACATCTAAATGAGTTTGGTGGCGATGATACGGCACAAAAGGTGAAAAGTGGGAAAATCCGTGTCTTGGGAAGGACGATTAATGGCGTGAGAGATCTGAATATGGTAATTCAGATTTTGATGGCAATATGCAGCTATGGCGTGGTGCCAGAGGACAAACAAATACAAATGAGATGCCTGACAGTGCCAATAAACTGGGTATCGCCATTCAGCCCCCTCACTGTCATTGATATCTCTTTATTTCATGCTTCAAAATATTCCTTGGGCTTCATTTCAATCATATCTTCCAAAATAAAATAGGGTCTTCATCAATTAGTATATCTGAGCTATTCCGGGACAGCTCTCAATGATTCTAAAAATAAATATTTTCAAAGATACTGTAGGTGTAATAGGGGTGTAACGATTCGTTTTAACAATGATTCGATTCGTATCACGATTCGTGGTTGTCGATACGATACAAGGACGATATTGGTTCATTTAGAACGATACGATCCGAAACGATTCAGTAACTTTTTAGCCAAAAATTCAACCAGTGTGACTGAAATAAATACCTGGATACTTGACAGTGCAGGTGAAGTTTCCTAGATTCCTGTTGTTCCTGGTAAGGGAATCGGGTATCAATTAATTATGGATATAAACAAACAAGTAAACAACAATTAATGGCAAATGCATTCATATTTTATTTGAATAAAGTGCAACAAACATTTTAGGTTGAATTAACAGGAAGTTCTCTTGCAATCTCCATCTTTGCAAAAGCCAAAGTGTTTCCACACACTGGACCGCAATGGTGGCTTGATAATTTTGCGCTCGTCGACTTCTCCTCTGCCATCCGCCATGCTATGTTTTGTTGTCTTTGCGCTGCTGCTGGAGCGTGGCGATGACGTCACAGATAGGCAGACTGAATCGAGTAACGTTTAACGCCTTTATCATTAAAAGTGCTAAGAAAAAACATCCACATAAAGTCTGACGTGCTTAAATCCAGTGTGTTATTTCCTAGTATCGATACAATCGATTGATTACCTATTAAAACGATGTTAGATCGATATATGTCGTCCGGAAGGCCAACTTGCCGAGCACAGATCGATGTAGTTGGATCATATGAATAGAAATCGATACATCAATGTAGTTGATGAATCGTTACAGCCCTAAGGTGTAACTATCATACCCTATCTGCACAAAATATTTATTGCCTCTTTTATGGATTTCTGGACAGCTAATTGCAAAGCTAACATTACCACTAGTGACTGAAGTAATGTTATTTACTGTTATTTATATCATCTTTTCTGCCATATTGAGAGCTCAGTGGCCGATAACCAATTCATGGCTTATTGCCTTTAGTAAAAAGCTGGAGGATCAATAGATCTTGTCCAATGATCTCACCCGTTTCTGTCTAAAACAATGGTCTCTGGACTCAATACTCAGAGCAGCACCAATTCTCAAATTTAAGAATCTAATAGACCTTCATAAGGCCTGTTTTGGTTAATAGCAGAATGGATTTATCAGGAATCTCTTAATAGATAGTTTGGAACTGCTTAGTGAAAAACCTCAGAAATGGCTCTCAAAACAAAGCAGCTCCAGCCATTTTGAGCTTGCGGTTCTGCATCCAGGGCATCTGGCATCTCTTCATGTCGATCATCCTTCCCAGCACCATTTGTGTGGTCCCTGCTCCTCCAGTCATCTTTGGGATTACTATCTATTGGATGACAGACATCTGATGAAGGCTGGCCATTTCTGACGTTGATCTTTATCGTAATGGCTACATTTTCAAGCGTTCAGAGCTGAATACAAATTCCCTCAAAGGCTTTAAATGGATCAACAGACTCTCTATATCAAAATGATGTATTGTCTAATTTAATTTAACAAGGAAGAAAATTCAGTATAACAACCATTTGGTTAAATTATAAGTACAATTTCATAGCATTTACATTTTTTCAATAAAGGCAAATTATTATTTCATCTAAATGTGTATATTGAACTCTCCATCAACAGTTAGATAACATAAGTTCATAAAGTTTAATATGCAATCATTTTCAAAAATGGATAAGCAATGTAAATAACTGAAAACCAATTTGCTTCAAAGAATTAGCTTAAAAGTATTCATAATTGTTTGCTGTGAAGATCCCCAAAGGAAATGGGGAGTCTGCAAAAGGAGTCTGCATTTTCCATATTACCAAGGAGACTTCCCATAGCCATAATTAAGTGATTCTGTGGCTGAGCTTTTAGCTTTACGCTATAGTTTACCGAAACTATTGCAGTATTATAGAGCAACAGTTGAGAACACAAAGTATCCACAGAGTTTTTAATTTGAGGTTCTGCTTTAGTGAACAAAGACACTATACTTGTATAATCATCAGTGCCCTCTTGCATGTTGCCATTAATGCGTTATGCATTAGTGAGCATTTACTGCATCAACAGGTTGTACAGCAGAGTATAAGATACTAATGGGCATATGGAATGTTGACTATAAAACTGTCTGCTGGATACAGTATGAGAGTGTTTGTCATCCTGTGTTCTGACTGTCAGGTTTGGCAGTAAGCTTATGGTAAGAACTAGCATTAGACACCAATTATAGGGAAAAAAATTAAATAAATAAGCTTACACATTTAGTCTAATATTATAACATTAACAGACATGCTTGGAGTGTACAGATAAGTTTAAACACTGGGAAAGGATGAACAGGAAAGGACTAACCATACAGAGCATTGGGAACATGTTAAACGGAAAAAAAATTGAGTGACGAACAGGATATGGTCCTAAAACAGAAAGATATTGCTTGATGTAAGCTTGATGTTTACTTAATACTTGGACTTGAAATACCTTTGTTTTCATTTAATTGTCAATATTCTAATTTACAGTAATTTAATAAAGGAGTAGCATGAAATTGCACTTGTATTCATATGGACGACTGACATTTTGGTATCAAAACAACATTATTACTAAACTACCGGGTGGGCTATCCAGCATTGATGCTCTAAGAGGCCCTCGTAACACACGCAGGTTTACAAAACGCAAGGAGAAATCAGCCAATTGTGACACCAACAATGAGAAAACAAGCCATCTATTCTCCTCAGAGCATGCTGATAGAACACGACATTTTAATTCACTGGAGGTCAGAATGTACACTCTACAACTGTACACTGGAAACGCATTTTAAAGTCTTCACGTCTCCTCCTATTAAATCTTGCTCCCAAAAACGATTCACTAGACTAGTTCAGATAAAATCCCATAAAGCATAAAATCCAGGCCAATAGTTCCCTGCTTTGGTGATCTGATTCACAGTGTAACTGATTCAAACCACTTTGTCATCCATCACTTCCTGGTACAATTCTTTGTATTAAGTCTAGTGTGTTTATTTGCAAATAGTGCGTATCTGTGGAAACATCTTTTTGAAATTATGAATGATTTTACACCACACATGCAGTGAAAGTCACCTGAATGGTTAGGGTTTTAAAAAAAATAGTTTGCTTGCTGCATATTACTCTCTGAGAGGAGTCCGTTCATCTAAATGAAATGTGAACGCATATAAGCCAGACAACTAACAAAATCTCTATGCCTTGTTTAAATTTGAATTCTTTACTCGTGACTCCTAATGTCTTTCCAAACCCTTATGACTTTCTTTCTTCAATATAAGACAAAAAGGTTTGTTCAGCTGAATGTTAACACCGTTTTTTTTTCTATTCAGTGATGGTGGTCTATACTGCAAATTTATAGATTTTATTGAAATACAGACCTCTACTTTTAAATCTTGTTCAATGCATGTGCATATTCAAACTTGAAGCCTCAAGATATGGTTTGACCTCAATGATAACAAATGTTGGCTCTTTTTTGACATATGACTGATCACATCAAACTTCAGAATATGTTTTAAATTAACACATGCACAAATGACATTTGCAACCTAGACTCATTACAAAAATGGGCATTTGCCTATATTTTTGCAATACTCCAAAATCATACATACACTGTAGCTTTCACCACTAGTGGCAATAAAACACACACACATACACACACAAAAAAAGTATTATTTTTTCACAATTATTAGTCACACAGGCGCAGATTATTGATCCATTTAATTGATTTAATAAAGACTTGTTTTTGCGATGTTCCTTTTGTTAACACTATTGATTAGGTTTAGAGTAGGATAACATGTGGGCGGTATTATTTTCAAACACAATAGAGCAGTAACCTTTTTTTGCGCCACTCATGGGACATTTCATTTCCTAACTGCTGCGATTCAACAAACAACAAAATAAAACTTTGACAGTTCTATTTCAGATAAAACTGAACGCGCTTTTAGCACCACTCACTGGACATTTCATTGTGAAAGTGTCATGAAACCTGCAAAAAGCAACATGAGATCATTTTGCATAAATGTCGCCACAGGCACATTTTTCTAATGAGCATGGGCTGCAAGTAAAACAGCATTTTAAAGGGTGCTGATCCAGGAAAGTGTCCTACTTGTGTAAGACAATGTTGTGCCTGAAGTTGAACAGAACATGAAAGAGGTGTTTAAAGCAGGTTAGGTGTGATTGTATTGTTCTCTTCTGCCTACACTCAGTGACGAAGACACCTCTGCTCACCTGCCAGTTTGTTTAGTCCTCTGAGGAAAATCTCAAACACACCTTGGCAAGTGCTCATTAGGTATTGTTTGGTGATTCTCTGCTTTGGGTTCTTGGGAGACTGTTGGTACAAAGCGTGACACAAGCAAATGCGACTGCATTAAGTGTCTGCTTAAGAAGAGACGGTGAGCATTGATCCAGCACACATCAAAGCCAGCTATCAAAAACACCCCAGCAAGACTGTCATGTAATTACATGTGATGAGGGGCTTGGTGGGGCTACTGCTGTCTCTGCCTCTGTCTCTGTGTGTGCCTTTATTCATGTCACTGATAATACAGGGTCCCAGAAGAAAGGTAATTACTGTTTCCTACACAGGATGGGGATGAATGAATCCACCATGCTGTTTTAAACACAGTAAGACACATATATATAGCTAAACACATCTGATATCTTAATACAGTGCTTGAAAATATAATAAAGAAGACAGCGTTAGTGAATGGCATGCATTCACTATGGCGAAAACTCACATCGTATTTCCAGGAAAAGATTTATTTGCATGAATTAAAAGACAAAGGTCAAATATTTCAATAATGTTCAAAGCCACTTGTTAGCAACTAGTTCCCTTGTGGAAGCTTTGCGTTTAGTAAGGTAATACAAATTTTATTAAAAGCAGGATAATGCATGTCCGTCTGGTTGCTATCGCAAAATAATCCCCCCAGAGTGATACAATGGGGTCCTAATCACCCTGCCAGTTTTTATTATGCAATAACTGGAGGGATATACATTAACCTTTCTTAATCCATTAGGTTTCATAGGTAACATTAAACAACATTTAGACCATTTATTTAGTTGAATGTTAATAAATAGTGCTGTTTTAATAAATAAATCGATTATAAATATGTAAATATTAACATCAAATTTGATAGATTAATAATAATAAATGACAACACTACACATACAAACACACACTTTTAATTATATATGTATGTATGTATATATGTTTGTTTTTCCAACAAAGTAAACCACGGGAAAAAAAGACTTGTTTAGACAAATTTATCATAAACAGAATCTTTTTCATCTTTAAAAGTCAATACTGCTCACAAGGAAATCCATTCCCTAGATATAGATAGATGGAAATAAATGCTGTAATTAGGGCGGAAAGTCTTAACTGTTATCGATTGGGGATTTAAATATTGCTCAGATGCAGACTAACCCAGGGAACTGCACAGCTGAGAAACTCCTCCTGATACTCAATGATGCATGAATCAATGATACTGCCGAAACTACAGAGGGCGCCCTGATTGAGGCCACTTACAATGGCAAGCTGCTCATTAACCCTGACTGAAGGGAAAATCACAGGTGATAATAGTTCAGACTATTGGATAACATTAACCAAAAGCCAGTGAGCTAGCTAGTGAGCTAGCCAGCTAGTGAGGCATTGCTTTATCAAACCCGCGTGAGGACTCGATCCATTCTGGTAGAGAAAGCCAACTTTAAACAAGCCAATCGATTTTTTTCCCTAAATCAACTGCAATTCACACCAACTTTAAGATTTTATTTACCTGTACATTTACAACTTATATAGGCATATACAGTAGGAATGCCACAGCAACACAACAATAATCGTTTAATGGTTGCAGTGAAGATAAGTGGACAGGGCTTCTTCACTAAACTCAATTACATAAGGCAGAGAGAGCAGGCATATTCCCAAATTAAAAGCGCAAGAGAGACACATCAGTAAATCACTCTGATGGATGGGCGTTTAGAGTGATTGTACATGAGCAATGCCAAATTGACCTCAAATACTTGATGTGGGTTTAATAAAGAAAAAATGAATGAAGTATCCATGATGGGATAATTCTTTGTTGAAACAAAGGTTGTCAACCGAGAGGTAAGGACCACAACAATCTCTTGTTTTCTTTTCGTGAGGAAGGCTGCCTGAAGAAAAAATCACTCTGTCCAATTATTTCATATCTACTGAAAACAATATACCAGAAATGTCTTCTGGCAGTTGTTCTCTCACTGTTGTAGTTTTACGAAACTTCCCACCATGTGACCTCCTTCTGCATACATCATTTTAGAAATTCATAGATTCTTGTTTACCGCATTTATGCACAGCTTTAAGCTACCAGAGGCCACTGCTGTTTGCCAATTTCAGCTCCAACTGACAATTTTGCACTTTCTCTTATCTCCTTCGTGCGGTCAAACAAACACAATGTCAACAGATGGTAGTGCAACCTTGCAACCGAGAAATAGCTAAATTTTTACATTTTCTGAAGAAAACCATTCCAAGTCAAAAGAGCCTATTTAGGTCTCTATGATATTCTGGTCTCTAGATAAGGCTTAGGTGGAATAGAATGACTTTCACCTATTTTATCATCCACCGGGCAAAAAATAAAATTCAGTTAGAAAAGCAATGGAAAAGTGCACCTCTCTTCGACAAGAAGCATTATCTGTAGTACCATTTATATCAGTAATCTTGTTTGGTGAATTTATGCAGCAAAATCTAGTCATTTCAATAGGAATCCACGTGATCTGGAATTTTTCATGGGGTGAAAGATCTCCTTCCACAGATTTCACATCCGGTTTGGCTGGTTGAGGGAATTCTCTGCATTGACCAAGAGAAAGCTGCTTGGTTTGAAAATAACTTCTGTGTGAGCTGTGTTTCACACATTTCACAACAAAATTATGCTAATATGACCACACCTTTAGAAGTTTATTCAAGTCACCACCCCTGCTTGACAAGTCAGAGGTACTATACCAACAATGTTTGTCCTTTTTTTCTGGAAACATAGTCCTTGAATTTTTTACAAGAAAAATGGAATACTGTATTCAGTAGAAGACCTCCTTGCAGAGGAAGACTGAAGCTTTTAAAGGGGTGGTTGATTGCGATTTCACTTTTTTAACATTAGTTTGTGTGTAATGTTGCTGTTAAAGCATAAACAATATCTGCAAAGTTACAATGCTGAAAGTTCAGTGGAAATGGAGATATCGTCTTTTAAAATTCTGGCAGTTTAATGCCTACAAATATGACTGGTAAGGGACTACAACGAGTTACTTCCCGGGTTCGATACGTCACGGACCCAGATAAACCTCGCCCCCGGGAACATGTAACGAAGGGGGCGAGGCCATGCTGCGCTGCTTTAGAGAAGAGGAAGAGAAAACTAGGGGTGGGTGTAAAAATCTATTCATATATGAATCGCGATTTTGTCTTCTATCGATTTTAATGGATTTACAAGTTTCAAAATCATATGTTTAAAGCAGTGCTTCATAATACTGTCACTTGTGCTCTGCATCTCTCTCTCATTCAGATCGTCAGATCAGCTCCAACAAACTGTTCCAATTATACACTTTTTCTCATTTTCACACATCAATGAGAAGCGTTATACATGCGTGTGCAGTTGCCGTGCTGTATTAAGGCTTTAATTAGGATAAAGCCGTATATTAAAATCTAACAGAAGCAGTAGCACTTTCAAATAACAGCGTATCTAAAAGTATGAACCAACAACAACAACAAAAAAAAACCATACCATTAAAAGCCATGCTTGCACAGGTTCTGCGCGATCCTCTTCACTAATATCCTCTCCGTCTCATTCAGGCTCAAACTGATAAGCAATATAGATGATGCCATTGTTTACAATACAACCGGAGCACATGCTGATGAGGTAAGGGGCGTGATGTTCAGACGTGCACTAGAGGCGGTTTAGTCAATCACAACACACTGGACCAGCTAACCAATCAGAGCCCAATACGCATTTCTGAGGGAGGGGCTTCATAAAACCAGGAAATAATCGGGGCGTTTATCAGAGAGGGGCAGAGAGGTGTGGAATAAAGGTGAATTATGTGAAAAATAATGCGTTTTTAAAAAAAAAATAAGCATGAATACATGTTTGACTGCACCCCATATACACGATCAAGCCTAGAAAAAAAACAATCAACCATCCCTTTAAAGTAGAAAATTGCCAGTGAAGGCAGGAAAGAGAGAACATATGTACTGAAGTGAAAATATCGGCTAGGTCCACACAATATGGAGTGCTTTGGCATTGCATGTTCACAAATACTAGATACACTACTAATACTTACTAATACATAAGAAAAAGGCATAATTGCTGGAGCCCTGCAGGCGATGAAAAGGTGGACATTTACATTCATGTTAAAATGAAAGGCCACCACCATCACTCACCAAACGGTATGATGGTGGAGATAGATGCTGTCAGATGCAAGATTTTAATATAGAGGAAAATAATGCATGTGACATGCTTTTAAGTATGGCCCCCTGATGGCACTCAAAAAAGGCTTCAAAAATCAATGGTAAAGTGTACTCTAAATGCATAGAAGTCTGTCCCACTCTCCATTCATGGTAACATTATTTTCATCATTTCACATTCTGGATGTTTGGCTGGTTGCAATGCCTGAACAAAACCATCGCTGGAACATCCCAGATATTTTCATATGGGTGTGCAACAAACATTTGTACCTTTCAAAAATGCTTTGTGGAAAATTTACACTGCAGATTAATTTGGAACACAATGTCTAATCTATTTAAAAGTGTGAACTGCAAAAATCCCATTTAATCTCACATTTTCAATTCTAATATGCCCCAAACAGATGCATATGACTTCAGTTTTGAAATTTATACTATTTTGGATAATTTACTCTTGGCTTGAATCAACTATTTTATATATTTATAATTTATTTCATTAAATTAATTCCAAGTACAAAATGCTATAATTAGACATGTATATAATATGCATGTACATTAGGCATGATAAAGAGTTAATATGGAAGAATTAATTTAATTTCAGTCAGATTAGACTGTTTAGACCAGAGGGCCACATTTAAAAGGTCACTGTGCATAACCTCACTAAAAATCGGATTTGAATAGAAAATTGAAATCGGGCTCTCTGGCTTGCAGCATGAATGTAGCCAAATAAATCCAAATATCAAAAACCATGCACACTATTTTCTAAATCTATGTTAATACTGTTGTCGCCTACACAAAATGGCCTTCATCAAAGTTGTATTGCACATTTCAAGCCTTTTTTATAATAACCTCCATTCAGGAAAAGAAAAGAAAGAAATTTAATTATGTTTCTCGCAGGTGCCTCGTGGGTATAAGAGTGGCACGGGTGATGTGAGAGAACAAGTGAAGGAGTGACAGGGAAAAAGAAAAGGATATAGAAGGATAGAGGAAAACAATTTCAAGCCGAGTATAATTGGAGATTTGAAAGACAGCCGTCGAGCTATGATAGGTGGATATAATGTGATTACAGGCATGCTCCCTATGGCCTGCTCAGGTTTAATCATATTGCAGGCCTGTATTGCGCGCACTCAAACTCCACGGCTCTCTGATGCTTGTTCGCCCGCCAGCCGGATTCATCCTGTCACGTACGCTGGGTAAAGATATAGCTTATAACCTGATGTCAGCAGAAATGCTGAAATGCAGACACACTCTGTTTCCATGCATGAGGGATGTACAGTATTTAGCAAAAATTGCCTCATCAATATTTATAAGCAAAGAACAAACAAAAACAAGTTAAATATTATGATCGCTATTATGTTAAGGTTAAGTGACAGATTGACTATCAGTCAATACAAATGCATTTATCAGCTGTTTAAACCACAGAGTGCTGGAGGCTTTGAAACATGGTTAGGGTTAGCATTTAGCATTACAGGTCAATTCTAGCAACAACAATCCATAATAAGCAGCACAGAGAAGAGTGTTTGTCTAATTTGATAGTGTCAAAAATGAAATACCGTCCTGCAGAAATAAACATACAACACAGAGCACATTAAAATGAATTACCTCAGGTCAGTGGCCTGTGACCATATACATTTCAAGAACAGGGCTCTATATAAGCTCTAAAATATTTTACTATGTGTAAATAGCCCAAATAACAGTAAAACACTAGCTTTATAAGGTCAGCTGAACAATATAAGATATAAACTATTTACACCAGTGTACAATTCATGAACTATTTACAACCAACCCTGGACTGTCCTTTGCTACGTGCCACAGAGATATATAAACACAGGGCAAATTTTCACTACAGAAACTCAAGACTTGCAGTAACTCATGTGTCCTTGGTGGTGAAGAGGCTAAGAAAAGATTAGAAATGTATTTTGCTCCTTGCATATTTGTGTGATGCTTTCAACATGAAATGTCCAGTGAATGGGACCATAAGCTTTAAAAAAAAAAAAAAAAAAAAGTCCTTATTAATCAATATTTTGCCCCTGGTTGCCCCTGTAATCATAATTTGTGTAAAAAGGAAAAGTTGTTGCTCTTTTACTGACACTACCCTGCTGATGAAAAAAGGCTAATATGCTAAGACCAACCTGACCATCTAAAGAAGTGGCCAAAACCCTTCTAAAACAATCCAGCTATGACCAGCTTTTTTTTTATGCCCAGCAGCGTTTATGCTCATGATCAGTGGGACCCCTGTGGAGAGGGTGAGTAGCTTCAAGTACCTCGGTGTAAACATCTCCGAGAACCTGACTTGGACTACACATATCCAAACACAGGTTAAGAAAGCCAGGCAAAGACTGTACCATCTGCGACAGCTGAGGAAATTCAGGGTCTCACCAGCAATCCTGAAAACGTTCTATTCAGGGACCATAGAAAGTGTATTGACTCAATAAACAGCTCCAATCAGGACTGCAAAGCACTACAGAGAGTTGTGCGCTTAGCTGAGCGCATCTCAGGGTCTGCTCTCCCCTCTCTGCAGGACATCTACCTCAAACGCTGCAAAAGTAGAGCTGTCAAAATCATCAAGGACTCAAATCACCCTGGTAACCGTCTATTCACTTTGCTACCATCTGGTAAGTGCTTCCGTAGCCTGATGGCAAAAACTGAGAGACTTAGGAGGAGCTTATTCCCACAGGCCATCAGGCTCCTAAACTCTAACTCTGTGTCATAACATCTCACGACTCCATGTAAATATCACTATTTCAATAAGTTATTCATAATTTTTTTCTACCTCATATTGCTGCTGTGACTACCCTGCACAACTTTTTGCACAACTTTTTGCACATTAAGTCCAACTTTTTGCACATTCCTTCTTATATTACTATTTAAGTCAACAAACATACTGACCTGCACATTTATTTATATATATATATATTTTTTTATTTTATCTTTTATTTTATTCTTTTATTTTTTCTACTTTTCTTTTTCTTAATATTTACGTACATTCGGTGTTTTTGTATTCTATATAATTGCACTGTCCTTGGAGCGGACCTAACTTACATTTCACTGCTGGTTATACTCTGTATAATTGTGTATGTGCCAAATAAAATCTTGAATCTTGAATCTTGGAAGACCAGCTAAAACTAGTCAACCGGATTAAACTGGGAACTGCAGTGAATTGTATGTTTACATACTGTGGCGGGAGGAGCAAACAACAGACACAGTGGGTGTGGCGTCAGGCCTCGGAGAGGCTTTTATTAAACAAAATAATAAAATAAATTGTCCAAAGGGGGTAAAAGTGTCCAAAAATAAACAGGGGGGGTCTGGTGTCCTCGTCGTGCTGCGGGGTTTGTGAAGGAGGGCAGTGTTCTGGAAAGAAGGGTCCAGGTAAGGGGCGGAGTCCGGCGGCCGCACGCGCTCCCGTCTCAGGACCGGGACGCGAGGGGCAGCTGCTTCTTCTAGCGGCTTCGTCCTTCTTCGGCCCGCGGCGCTTCCGGGGGATAGTAAGGCCCGGTATCCTGGCCCATCAGCCATCGTACGGCTCTCTTCCTGGACCCACGAGGACACCAGCGTGCATGCACGGGGAAGAGACTGGTCTCTCGCGGAGAGGTGCGCTCGGCATTTAAACAGCGGCGGTGATGAGGCTCTATTCAGATCAGGTGCGCCTCATCGCACGTCGCCAGCCCTGGCTGTTTCAGCGCCCCTCCACTCTCACATACCCACTCCCGTCGGGAGCCTGGTGAAGGGCGACGAATACGGGACGGGGTGGTGATGATATAAGGGGGGAGGCAGCCGACTCGTCACATTTCTCCCCCCCCCCCAAGCGATATCCCCGTCCTCAGGCCGCCGCCCACACAGGAGGGCTACCTTCCTCAACCAGGCTCCAGCGGTCGGGGCAGAAATTCCTCTCCGGGCAACTCTCCCTCTCGCACCGCGCCGGAACCGGGACAGAGAAACCGGGTATCAGTCGACATCCTCAACCAACCACAGGGTAAATGACAAATAGAAGGAACGTCACTTACCCCTTTGGAGGCTGTCTCTGTCGTTCCTCCGTCCCAGTGCCGGTTTCCACAAACTTTCTTGCGAGCGAGAGGGGATGACGTCGTCAGGTGTTGCCCAACTGCGCTGTCTAGGCTCCGCCTTGCCTGCATTCTCCACCACTGTGGCGGGAGGAGCAAACGACAGACACAGTGGGTGTGGCGTTAGGCCTCGGAGAGGCTTTTATTAAACAAAATAATAAAATAAAGTGTCCAAAGGGGGTAAAAGTGTCCAGAAATAAACAGGGTGGTCTGGTGTCCTCGTCGTGCTGCGGGGTTTGTGAAGGATGGCAGTGTTCTGGAATGAAGGGTCCAGGTAAGGGGTGGAGTCCGGCGGCCGCACGCGCTCCCTTCTCGGGACTGGGGCACGAGGGGCGGCGGCTTCTTCTAGCGGCTTCGTCCTTCTTCGGCCCGTGGCGCTTCCGGGGGATAGTATGGCCCGGCATCCTGGCCCATCAGCCGTCGTACGGGTGCGGAATTCGACCCATTCTCGACGCTCCCTTCCTGGACCCACGAGGACACCAGCGTGCATGCACGGGGAAGAGACCGGTCTCTCGAGGAGTTTCAGCACACCTCCTCTCTCACATACCCACTCCCATCGGGAGCCTGGTGAAGGGCGGCGAATACGGGACGGGATGTTGATGATAATAAGGGGGGAGGCAGCCGACTCGTCACAATACTTTTGCAAAAAAAAAATTGATATGGTCACATTTTCCCCTGAGTCTACATTGGGTAATTCGATTTTCCAGATTGATTTAAAAAAAAAAGTAGACAGTGACCAGCATTATCGCTATATTTCATTTATTTATTAATTCAACATCTTAACACCACAATACTTAGCTGGAGGCAGTGTGTGATAATTTTGCTTCAAGGGTCAAAGGAGATATACTGTAGAAGAATTCCATCGAATTTTTATCAGATACAAGAACCAAGACTCATATCCTGCTGTTGCATGTCTAATCCTAATTTTAGCCGAGTTTAATTCCTCCACACAAGGTTTCATTTCTTACAAATGCACAACAGGAAGGGCACAGCTGCCACCCCATGGACACGAGACAATTAATCTCCTTCCCTTCATCCTCATCACACACAAGCCACTTGTGTTGGGGTAAGGGTGGCTTCTGATATCCCTATTACTGAAACGGTAATTAGAAAAGAAATCATAGGGCTTTCTGCATATTATGATATGGCCAGCGACTGGCCTTTTCCTCTTTTCTTTAATGAGATCTGGAACAGTGAGGAAAAACAAAAATCTCTCTTCAGTCTTTCATAGAAAACATAATTCAATTATTATAGCTAAAGGTAAAAAATTATTTAATTACTGCAACTAATATGCAAGTGTGTGGTATTGCTCTCTGACTTTGTGGTGTTATGTGGTGTTTTTCTGGTGTTAATATGTCTGTTATGTTACTGTATCATTGGTATGTTTTGTCTGTGATATTTCACCATTTAGTTCATGCCTTAATATAACTGATGTTGACTAATTTGTTACACAGTCAGAGTAGCTATAAAAGAAACAATTGCAGCCCAATATAATAAATGTTTTGCGAAAAGGCTCATAAATTTACATTATCATTAACATATTTTTGTTGTGTGAGTAGTGCTTCAGCATGGTTAGCCAAACCTCTTGGTGCCAATCCTGATGTTCTCCTTTGTGTTAAACGAGTCCATTGTGGGAACTGCATAATTTTGATGTCACACAAGCTCAGTGAAAAATTCCTCTTGTGTTAAAAGCATTCTTATGGAGCTTTCTTGCTAATAAAAAGAGACACTGTACTTGCCCAGACATTTTAATGGCTCAGATTCAGATTATAATATTGATTTATCAGAGTACTTATGAATGGTTTGGAATATGAGAGAGAGAAAAAAGAACAGTTGACATCAGAAACATGAATCTCAGTAATAAGGCACTTAAAGCTCCGCTAGTAGCATCTACAGTATATCAATACCAAAAGAAGACAAATACTTTACAGTTGTGTTAAGCATGGTGATTAGCTTATATTTTGATAAGTTATTATGTTTGCCTTTGATATGATATGCTAATATTCCTTATTAGTACAGCATGGGGCAAAAGAATCAAACTTCTACATCTGCTATCTGTCTTTACTTTTACTACCAACACCACCGTTCGGTTCCCTGAGAGTTAACTGGATTTATTAAGTGCAGTTGTGCTTTCAGTTCTCATTTAAAATGACTACTGTGCAGTTTTGTTCTTTAACATTTTCTTCCACCTGTGATTTTCATTAACAAATGGACAAAATTTTATGCAGAAAGGCTAGCGTTATATATCGTAATGTGAAGATGTAGCTCATTTAATTATATATGAAATGTAGAGAGGTGAGTTTGGATGTATGGAATGTGATATTGAGATTCAACTGCCATGCAAATGATCCATGGCCATGAAGAATTGATGAGCACCCTAGCAGGCCAACGGTGATTAACAGAGCTAAGAGCTATGGTAATGCACACAGACGTGTCTTTATTGATGACTTAGCTCGCAGCAATACATTATGTAAAGTGTCAAAGTCACAAGAGGCATTGCTCTGTACTGTAAGAACAAGCACAAACACAAACAAGCTTGAATGCATAAATACAAACCTAACTGAACAAGTGTCCCAGATAATGAATTCTCACTGATACTGTCCAACTAGCACACGTCTTGCCCTGTGGGAGCACTTAGCACTGAGCAAAACAGCCCAAAAGTCCAACCCTACAACACAACAATGTGTAGCAAAAACTCTAACCAGCACATACCCAACATCCATTATGAGCTTCAAAATCTCATTTAGAGGAGACATTGCACAGAAATCACATGTTCTTGTGATTTAAAAGACCATATATCAGAATATATGCTATATTCATGGCATAAATAATAATAATAAAAAAGTACCAGTGCATCACTCCCCATTACAGTGTTAGTAGTTATTACTGATATTTTGGTAGGCCTATGTAAAAAGGGAAGGTTATTATACAGTACAAGATATTGTAGGCATATATTCTAGTATTTGCATGAAAGTCCATAACAGTAGGGCACAATACTAACATGAAGGAAGTTTCTGTATTGATTTTTGACAAGTGTTTCACAAATACCTGCATTTTGAATTATGTATTGCATTGTGTTGTGTTTTTAGGGTGAAATAAAATGTCTGAAAACTTAACAGATAATGTTCTGGTGGAAATGTCTAGTTCCTTTTCCAATTTTCTAGAGATGTGTTTTCTTACAGTGTAGACAAAGTAGATAATAATAATAATATAATAATAAAATAAATCAAAATTATATGTTTACTTGCTGCATTGAAACTGTTCAGTTCGCTTAAATTATGTGAACTGAATGTCTTTTATCATTGGCACTTTAGTCGAACCAACTGAAAATTGTCAAAAGTCAACATATAATTTTGAGTTTTAAAATTCAGAAGTGCATAAATCAAATTAATTTTGGTGGGGCTACTGCTGTCTCTGCCTCTGTCTCTGTGTGTGCCTTTATTCATGTCACTGATAATACAGGGTCCCAGAAGAATTACTGTTTCCTACACAGGATGGGGATGAATGAATCCACCATGCGGTTTTAAACGCAGTAAGACACAAATCTATAGCTAAACACATCTGATATCTTAATACAGTGCTTGAAAATATAATAAAGAAGACAGCGTTAGTGAATGGCATGTATTCACTATGGCGAAAACTCACATCGTATTTCCAGGAAAAGATTTATTTGCATGAATTAAAAGACAAAGGTCAAATATTTCAATAATGTTCAAAGCCACTTGTTAGCAACTAGTTCCCTTGTGGAAGCTTTGCGTTTAGTAAGGTAATACATTTTTTCAACTCAAATCAATATTTTGTGTTCAATCATTTACTTATTTACTTAATTCATTAGGTTTCATAGGTAACATTAAACAACATCTAGACCATTTATTTAGTTGAATGTTAATAAATAGTGCTGTTTTAATAAATAAATCGATTATAAATATGTAAATATTAACATCAAATTTTATAGATTAATAATAATAAATGACAACACTACACCCACACACACACTTACACACTTTTTTATTATATATATATATATATATATATATGTGTGTGTGTGTGTGTGTATGTATGTATGTTTTTTTTTCTTTTTTTCAACAAAGTAAACCAAGGGAAACAAAAGACTTGTTTAGACGAATTTATCATAAACAGAATATTTTTCATCTTTAAAAGTCAATACTGCTCGCAAGGAAATCCATTCCCTAGATATAGATAGATGGAAATAAATGCTGTAATTAGGGCGGAAAGTCTTAACTGTTATCGATTGGGGATTTAAATATTGCTCAGATGCAGACTAACCCAGGGAACTGCACAGCTGAGAAACTCCTCCTGATACTCAATGATGCATGAATCAATGATACTGCCGAAACTACAGAGGGCGCCCTGATTGAGGCCACTTACAATGGCAAGCTGCTCATTAACCCTGACTGAAGGGAAAATCACAGGTGATAAAGGACAAGATATGCTGTTTGTTCCAGCTGTATAATTTTTTGTCTATGGTTCATTTAAAACGATTACCTTGACTCAGTACAGTTCTCTTGTAAGCATCGTCTGTGTCAATGGTATTGTTTACTGCAAAGCTAGACAACAGTTCTTCTAAAAAAAACAATGGATTAAATTTATTAGAGCCCAACATGATTTAGTTTTGATATTTATTTAGCCAAACAAGCAAAAAAGGAAAGAATATATATATGCTTGGAAAGAATATAGGAATGAATACAGAGCCGAAGACTATGCCACAATTTAATTCGAGAATCACTGGATTGAAAAATCGCCCATTAGCTGGAGGCTAACCTCACTGCGTATCCCCTGGTAGGCCATTAGGCCTGCATGAAGTCTTTAGCACAGTTCTGCTTTTTTGGTCCTTCCAGCATATGCTTTAGAAAACAGAAACGCTAAATAAATATTTTACACAAGTTATAAGAAACCAAACATTACAGTCTTTTTAACTGGTGCCTTACACCTCAAGACACTCTTGATGTATAAAGTTCTTAGATGATTCTCAGCATTATTTTATTATCAATGAACACTTGATCATGGAGATAAGTGAAGCCCTACTCCTTCTCTAATTAGTCGAGAATGCTCTCATGACCTTGAGCTGATTGGCTGGGATTAATAGGCCCTGCCTGGAGAGGACATCTCTGGTTCGTTTGTCGACATGAGGGAGGACTCAGAAGACTAGAATCTTGTTAATGCTAAGGAAGCACTATGTAATGTAATTAACTAAGGGGATATGAACCTCAACAAAAAGCCATCCTTCTATTAATTTGCAATCTGAAGCAGAAACAAATGGGTAATAACTAACTGAGATCAGTTGACATGTGAAACGTACTGTACAGGAAAGTCAAGCTTCTGGCCTGTGCCAACATAACTATATTCCACCAGGAACACATTTCTAACCTTGTCCATGTCCAATGAATGAGGCTTCCATTACAAACCATTTGGCTCTCTCTCTTTATTTCCCGTTCTTCCTCCTTTCTACCTGTGTGTTGAAGGTGACACTTGCACCGAATCACTTCCATTGGCACATTAGTGCTTTAATTACCTTGTTCCTTTTATTTTGTGATTGATAGCGCTTCTCTAGAATCTGCAGAGCTTTTGTTGAACACACAAAGTGCTTCAAAGACCTTAATATGAGCAGCAGTCCTAATTCTTCTCAGACAGAAACTACAGCAGTCAAGTAATGTTTCTGAAATGACCATTTCCCATAACGGAGCCCTCGAGGCATATGTTGATGTCATTTCATTACCTTTGGAATATGAATGACACATAAAGCAGTAGAGTAATAAAGACATGTGAGGAGCAGAGATCCTCTTTTTGCCATGTAGGTTAGGCCTATCAGTTTCACCCACTGCGGATCTGGAAACTTGCCCTTCATGCGTTAACATGCTTTACTTCCTTTCCTACATAGAGCACACACTGTTCATCAAGTCTCTTCTAAGAGCAGAGAGGACCTTGGTGTTTATGTTAGAAGGGCAGAAAATTCTGGTAGTATTAAATGGCGGAGAGGTGACCTGGTGTTCAGAACCAGTAATATGATTTTTTGGGTAGTTCTCATGTACCAAGCTGCATTAGATGCAGTAGTATAGTGTCATTTTTGTTTGTCAAATGCCCTAGTCCTAGTTTTTAGCATATTTTGTCAACCTATTTTCTTGGGCTGCCCTCGACTAAGGATTTTTATGGTTGACTATTAGTCGTTCATTTTAAGCATTAGCCGACTAATCACACATTTATTAATAAACCAAGCACACGCATAAAGTTTGCCACAGCGCACTGTCAGAAGTAATGTTTATGAACGTGTCAGGGAAAAAACAGTAAGGAGACTGCATTAACATTTTACTAATTGGATAAACTAGTGCTTTCTTTGTTTTCAGCTTAAGAGATGATGAAGTCGGCGACACTGACTCGTCATCTCCGCAGTAGTTATGCGCCTGTATGCATGCAGACACTTCAATAGTGCACATTTCTCAAGGTTAGCATTAGATTGAGCAGCCATGTAATGTAATACTTACATATTTAAGATGAAAAGCCATATTTGAGGTCAATGAATGATAGGCGAGCGTTTAGATGTCCTGCCACATGTACTGTATTACCATAGACTAGCTGTTAACTATCTGTTAGTCACGGACTGCGTGACTTCGCCTATGGATTTTTATTTTATTAGATTTTTTTCTGCGACTAAGTGACAAATTAAATTTTGGTCGACCAAGCCTCTTCTGGTCAACTAACGATTAGTCGACTATTAGGGGCAGCCCTACTATTTTGTCATCTTAGTTTTGTTTAATAAAGTTTTACTGGACTAAAAGTCTGGGAATTTTAACAGTGTAGTACAGGAAGTAGAGATAGATTAGTCATATAAAAATAGCCAAAATACATTTCAACACTCAATATGACAGCTGTAAGAATGCCTTTTCACAGGCAAACAAGCCATTCATCTTTCTGATAGATGCGTCTGCATTTGTTACTATTGAACTGGTATTGTTTAGTGAGAATTGGTTGTTTTACTATATTGTACTGTAAGGTACGATACGGTTTTAAGGTACGTTTTATTTTTTATTTTTTATGATGATTTTAAAGACAATTTGGTTCCTGAAAGATGTCTATTAAGTGCAGTGAAATGACAAAAGCAATGAAATTATACTCATTCCCAAAGAATACAACAGAGAGAAGAAGAAATATGTCAGAACAGAATGAAATGGAGCATATTAAATGTTATAACATTGCCGAGAACCTCTCAAAACTAAATAAAGTGTCTGCCTTTCATATAAGCACTTTTAAGAGACTTAGAAGAAGTACTTCACTTTAGAGTTGTCCCTCTCTCTCTTTGCGTTTACCTTCTGCTGCAAAAACTTTCTGATAGATGCCTCAGGGAAAAAACAGTCATCATTCTAGCATGCTATTGTGTGGCTTTTAAAGGTCCCATATTGTACACCTTTCTGGTGTTTTATTTTAGGTTTGATGTCCTTAAGAATATATATTCACGGTACAAGTACCAAAAACCATCTCAATATATTTTTACAGCTCTTCTCTCATGAGCTCTGGTAAAAACAGGTCGATTTGGCCTGTCTAATTAATATTCATGAGCCTCTCTTCTGATTGGCCTGTTGTTTTGAGTGACACACGGCTAGGCCAAACACAGGTAACTAGGGTCATGTAGGGCCGATGTCACAATTACATCATCGCGCTAAGCTGGAAACAAAACAAACCAGTGCAGATTCAGCTTCATAAGGAGCTTAAAATATCATCTTGTTGTGATGTTGGGTGCCAGAATCGATGTAATACAGCCTCAAATTAGAAATTTTATCGCATACCTGCTGCCACTGCCAGGCAAAAAAACGAATACAGCTGTGGTTAGATACGATAAAACAAGTGGACTGGACGGAAACCATCGTCAAAAATGCTTGCGTTTGCAGCACACGCTTCTTATCAGAAAAGGTTCAATAAAGTATTGTCTTTTGTTGTTATGGGCGCGTCTGAAGATTTCTTGCATCTCACGACTGTCGTATATGAAATAATGTCTGTATGCATGTGTGTAAAACAACAAACTGCCGATTTATATATAATCATTTGTAATTGTATATACATTGTTGTGATTAATTGTGGCTGGAAAAATAATGTAGCTGTAAAAACAGTTGCCTGCTGAAATTGAAATGTATTTACATCTTCATCATGACTAGACAGACACGGTGAGTTTGTCTTTACTATACATGTTAGCTGTGATCCACTCATAGTAACAGTCCTGTCAGATTGTCCATCCTTTGAGTGAGAGTGTAACGTTACAGGTCAGCCAAACTGGTTTTGTCCGTTAAAGTTAAACTTTTCGACATGTTTCCGTGTTGTTGCTCAGCAATAGCATGGACGCGATGCTGTCTGGGGGTTTGGCAAAAGGATGGTGGGCGGTGCTCGGGATGGTGACTGAGTAGATCGGACGTCACATTTTTACGGAAGTCACAAGGGATCGTGAAAAAAACAGGTGTGTCTCACTCGTACTGGATGGTGAAGCTGCGGGCTCTTTGATCGCCCCCTGGTGGGTGGCTGCAGTACAGGTCATAATCCCCACCTTCTCCATGTAAACGAATGGGACTTGAGTCATAACAAAAAAAATTAATTACACTTCCAATACAATTTTCCAAAATATGATTTTGGTCATTTAAGGTAGTTGTTATTACACTGATATATGTTCAATTGTTCGTTTTTGTGGTAAGTTTGATTTTAGCTAGTAATTTGATGCTATAAAAACGGGGCATGTCGTTATGGTTGAGTTTGGGCGGGAGTATGAATTCCGCGTCTCCACCTCACGACTCTACTGCGCAGACTCGGGCTCCAAACGAGTCTCTACTGCGCAGACTCGGGCTCCAAACGAATCTCTACTGCACAGACTCGGGCTCCAAATGACGTCATTTACTCAAGATGGCAGCGGCCATACTGAGATGTGTTGGCTTCACTTTTCTATAGTGGAAGGAAGCGGAGACGCGTCGTCCATCTTTTTTTACAGTCTATGGAAAAAACACAGATACTTTATGCAGGCTGTGTGCACTTTACTGTGGACTGACTGATTTGAAACTTAAAGTCAGGTCCATAAATATTGGGACATCGACACAATTCTAACATTTTTGGCTCTATACACCACCACAATGGATTTCAAATGAAACGAACAAGATGTGCTTTAACTGCAGACTGTCAGCTTTAATTTGAGGGTATTTACATCCAAATCAGGTGAACGGAGTAGGAATTACAGCAGTTTGCATATGTGCCTCTCACTTGTTAAGGGACCAAAAGTAATGGGACAGAATAATAATCATAAATCAAACTTTCACTTTTTAATACTTGGTTGCAAATCCTTTGCAGTCAATTACAGCCTGAAGTCTGGAACGCATAGACATCACCAGACGCTGGGTTTCATCCCTGGTGTTGCTCTGCCAGACCTCTACTGCAAGCGTCTTCAGTTCCTGCTTGTTCTTGGGACATTAGCAAGTGAAATGCATGCTCAATCGGATTCAGGTCAGGTGATTGATTGAACGGTGTAGGAATTACAACAGTTTGCATATGTGCCTCCCACTTGTTAAGGGACCAACAGTAATGGGACAATTGGCTTCTCAGCTGTTCCATGGCCAGGTGTGTGTTATTCCCTCATTATCCCAATTACAATGAGCAGATAAAAGGTCCAGAGTTAATTTCAAGTGTGCTATTTGCATTTGGAATCTGTTGCTGTCAACTGTCAAGATGAGATCCAAAGAGCTGTCACTATCAGTGAAGCAAGCCATCATTAGGCTGAAAAAACAAAACAAACCCACCAGAGAGATAGCAAAAACATTAGGCGTGGCCAAAACAACTGTTTGGAACATTCTTAAAAAGAAGGAACGCACCGGTGAGCTCAGCAACACCAAAAGACCTGGAAGACCACGGAAAACAACTGTGGTGGATGACCGAAGAATTCTTTCCCTGGTGAAGAAAACACCCTTCACAACAGTTGGCCAGATCAAGAACACTCTCCAGGAGGTAGGTGTATGTGTGTCAAAGTCAACAATCAAGAGAAGACTTCACCAGAGTGAATACAGAGGGTTCACCACAAGATGTAAACCATTGGTGAGCCTCAAAAACAGGAAGGCCAGATTAGAGTTTGCCAAACGACATCTAAAAATCCTTCACAGTTCTGGAACAACATCCTATGGACAGATGAGACCAAGATCAACTTGTACCAGAGTGATGGGAAGAGAAGAGTATGGAGAAGGAAAGGAACTGCTCATGATCCTAAGCATACCACCTCATCAGTGAAGCATGGTGGTGGTAGTGTCATGGCGTGGGCATGTATGGCTGCCAGTGGAACTGGTTCTCTTGTATTTATTGATGATGTGACTGCTGACAAAAGCAGCAGGATGAATTCTGAAGTGTTTCGGGCAATATTATCTGCTCATATTCAGCCAAATGCTTCAGAACTCACTGGACGGTGCTTCACAGTGCAGATGGACAATGACCCAAAGCATACTGCAAAAGCAACCAAAGAGTTTTTGAAGGGAAAGAAGTGGACTGTTATGCAATGGCCAAGTCAATCACCTGACCTGAATCCGATTGAGCATGCATTTCACTTGCTGAAGACAAAACTAAAGGGAAAATGCCCCAAGAACAAGCAGGAACTGAAGACGCTTGCAGTAGAGGTCTGGCAGAGCAACACCAGGGATGAAACTCAGCGTCTGGTGATGTCTATGCGTTCCAGACTTCAGGCTGTAATTGACTGCAAAGGATTTGCAACCAAGTATTAAAAAGTGAAAGTTTGATTTATGATTATTATTCTGTCCCATTACTTTTGGTCCCTTAACAAGTGGGAGGCACATATGCAAACTGTTGTAATTCCTACACCGTTCACCTGATTTGGATGTAAATACCCTCAAATTAAAGCTGACAGTCTGCAGTTAAAGCATATCTTGTTCGTTTCATTTGAAATCCATTGTGGTGGTGTATAGAGCCAAAAATGTTAGAATTGTGTCGATGTCCCAATATTTATGGACCTGACTGTATATGGTAGTTGCATAGCCACTAGATCTCTGTTATCATGAAAAAAGCCAGGAAATTTAAGTTTTGACAATATGAGACCTTTAAAATATCCTCTACAGTTCAATTCGGTATAAACCCTTTTTTAATTTAATCTTGCAATAACAGCCATATATATATGTGTGCATCGCGCATCTTTTCGATGTGAAAAAAAAAGTAAAAAAAAAACTCCTACATCCTTTAGGGATTCAGTGTTCAAGTAAAAAAAAAAAAAAAAAAGGACAGATATCACTCACCAAAAAATACCTGCGTTTTCCCTGGAAAGCACTTTAGTTGTGAGATAACAGGGACTTCAGTATCTGCAGTGTTACCATTTCAAGGCAAGTCAAGAGATTGAAAATGTTTTCTAGCTATGCTGTTTTGACTTACACAAAATCATGTATACACTGCACAACTTTAAAAATAAAAATCCCCTGAATTATTGATGTGTGTGTGTGTGTGGGATATACAGGGAGCCATGAAATTATAGTGACAACTGACAAACTGTCAGTGTCCAAAAGAGACTAGTTTCTCTGTGTTAACAACTAGTTCTGTTCTGTGCACACTACAAAGATTTATTATTTTAAAAATTAATTTGTCACTGCCTGAGAGTTTCAGTGAATTCAGTAATTAACAGGCGTGACGACTGAATCCTTTGTGTAAAGAATGGAATTCATTGCCTAGACGAGGAATGTCAACCATATTTAACCATATTTAACCATACCATATTTAACTGCAATGTGTATGTGCACTAGATGATCAGTAGTCATTAATTAACAATATGCAGCTAAAGAGCATGTTTAAGCCTTTTCTGTCCATAGTCCAGCTTCACTAGTTTGACATGAGCAGTTTAGATGCACATACTGTATAAATCCCTACGGAAGGTATTTTCCAATGGTATGTGTTTTTGAAAAAAAAAAAAGCATGTAATTGCACAGCATAGTATCTTATTAAATAAAACAGAATAAGATGATGAAAACCGAATGGAAAGTAAAGTTTACCTTTATTGTACTGCTTCAATAAATAATGTTTCTTGTGTCTCGAGTCTTTCTTTCTGATAATGTGAAAACTGATCATGTGAACCACTATGAATATGCATATATGAAAACATTCTTACAGAGTTTAGTTCATACATTGTATGGACGCATGAATATAGTTTACAATATCTGTAGGACTAAGATAGATTCTCCTTCTTATTGAATACCCCTGTTTTTTTTTTTAATAAATAAAGTTAGTTGTCTTCATCAGTTCTCTTGACACAGAATTTGACACAAGCAAGCAAACTCTAGAACAATGTCTTAATGTCCTCATTTATAGTATAAATGGTCCCTCAAAAGTCGTGTGATTTCAATCTGATGACATCGTTAATGTGTTTCCTGTTCTAATTATCCAGAATGCTTTGCAGCAGTGCGAACGAGCTCAACAATTGAAACTCCAGGAAAGTTTTCCTAAAAAGTGTCACTTAACCTATGTTGTTATGTCTGATTGACCATCTTATCTTTTTTTGAAAAGAATGTACCAAAGACAAAAAAAATAATAAGTAATTAAATTAATTGAGGCTGGTTGGGACAGAACACATTGATTTGCACTTAATAATGTAAAAACGTCTTCTGCCAAATCGCTCACAGTCTTTTGTACATTGATCTAAATTTGAGCAGTTGCCAGCGTCTTTGAAAAGGCCTGGGAAATGTCCCAGCATTGCTGCATTTATTTATGGTTTACTGTCAACAATCTGAGCCTTGGCCAGTGAGAGTGAGGGAGTTTAACCTTTGAGCATGGGCTTTTTAATATCCACTTGCACTTTCAGCATGGCTTCATAAGCTGGTTAAATGCCCTTGATTCAATCACCTCTCCCATGCCAATCAGGAGGTGTGCTCGTGTTCTCGCTAGTCATAGGTGCAAACTAAAGACTAGTATTAAAATATCCTCAGATTGACACCAAGTTGTTTGCAGAGGGAGAGCACGGACATTGCTGTGTGGTCGATACAAAGAGCTGCCATCTTGGATCCCTGGTGCTCCCACCCAGATAAGAAGAACAGACGGTCTGCTGAATGCATCGATAACAATCACAGGAGCCAAACTCACTGCTAAGAATTTTAGATGCCCCCTGCACAGACCTTGATAAGGTTCATCTAAAGCATTTGAACATGGACTATCTATTAGGGTAACTTGGACATAAACCATTGACTTGAAACTTCAGAAAAGAAGATCACAAAACAAATTGTTGACAGAGCCTCTTTAAGGCAAGTTGGTTCATTTGGAAGCCATCTTGGCAACACCCTCAGGAAGATGGAACTTCTATTCCTAAACATAACATATTTAAAGTGGTGGTTGACTGGTTGTTTTTCTTGTGTTTATGGGGTGCAGTATAACATGTGTTAATGCTTTGTTTGTTAAAAAAAATGCATTATTTTTCACATAGTTTACCTTTATTCCACACCGCTCTGTCCCTTCTCCTCTAAACGCGCTGATCATTTCCTGCTTTTATGAAGCCCCTCCCGATGGGCTCTGATTGGTTAGCTGGCCCAGTGTGTTGAGATTGGTTAAACTGCCTCTAGAGCACGTCTGATTGTCCCGCCCCTCACCTCAAAATAATGCAGTCCCTTACCGGTTGTATTTTAAACAATAGCGTTGTCTATATTGCTTATCAGTTTGAGCTTGATTAAGACAAGAGGATATTAGTGAAGAGGATCGCACAGAACCTGTGCTTTTAATGGTAGGCCTAAGTTTTTTGTTTGTTGCCGTCTCATACTTTTAGATTCGCTGTTATTTGTAAATGTTTCTGCTAGCTTTCAATATACCATTTTATTCTGATCAAATCTTTAATACAGTACGGCAACCGCACACGCGACCATGCATAACGCTTCTCATAGCTACAGTATACAAGTGTATTCAATAAGCTGATGATCTGAATTAGAGAGCGAGAGAGAGAGAGATGCAGAGCAGAGTGTGTGCAGAGCAGGGCGATGCGAGAAACAGTATTAAGAACCACTGCTAGAACATTGGTTTTGAAACTTGTGAATCCATTAGAATCATTAGAAGACAGAATCTTCTTCTCTACAGCAGCGTAGCATGGCCTCACCCCCTTTGCTGCGTTTTCCCAGGGGAGGGGTTTATGTAAAATTCTGGGTTCTTGACATAATGGACCCGGGAAGTAACTCGTTGTAGTCCCTTACCAGTCGTTTTTGTAGGCATTAAACTGCCAGAATTTTAAAAGACGATATCTCTGTTTGCATTGAACTTTTAGCTTCGTAACTTTGCAGATATTGTTTATGCTCAAACAGCAACATACACACTTACTAACGTTAAAAAAGTGAAATCGCAATCAACCACCCCTTTAACATTGGGTATTTTTGTATTAATAGTCTGTCTCCTCATCTCTATACCATCTCTGTCATGGCTCACTTCAAAACAAAGCTTCTGTATAGCTATCCTTATCGCTCCCTGAGGTATTCTTCTTACAGAGAAGACATTTGCTCAAAGCTCTTGTCCAAGCTGCCTTTAGCATAGTATGAGTCAGTCCATCCTCAACTAACCCGTCGACCATGTCAGAACACATGAGTTAGAACCCAGCATGAAGCTCTCATAGTTTCTGGGTGTGAAGCTTTTTCCCCTGGCCATTACGAGTTCATTTCCATCACAAGAGAGACATGAAACATTGTAATTTAGCCTCAGAATTGTTTTTGTCTTGGCTTCAATGGATTTAATTTGTAGTGATAACAAATACTGTAATCCAGAGGGCTTTTGTGCAAGCAGATAAAAGCTGTTTTTAAGTTCCTTATGTTAAGAAAGTAGAAGAAAAGGTAAAATGAGCAATAGACATTTGAATAGCATTGCTTTCAATACTCATTATAACCTAAGAAATTATTAAATTGATATGTGTGGGCTCAAATTTGCTTTTATTATTTTGCTTTATTGTCCTTGGCTGATGAGTCCTGTGGAGTGCCGTCAACAATATGAATGTCACTGAAGAGTTTTGAGGGAAACGCAGCTGGGAGACAAGAAAATCAGTTGCACTCAACAAAGCAAACTGTCATCAACAAGCTTTGTTTGCTTGTTTTCTAAAAGCGGATTTCACGCCAATGATGCTTGGATTAGCACAGCAACGACATGGACATGTTTGAGATATTTAAATATGTTTGTCCAACCAAGGCTCATTGGAAAAATGTGCCTGTGGCGACATGCAAAACATTATGTTGCTTCATGCACGTTTCACTGCACTTTGAAAGTACAATCTCCAGTGAGTGGTGCAAACACCATTCTTAATGTGGAATTAGAAATTTCCACAATAATACACACATACTATTTCGCAGGAACACTTGAACAGTTTGTATTGGACGTTCATTTGCACAACAGTAGCATTTTGGGGGCCTGAAAACACAAACTTTTGAAAACAGATGGTTACACTTTTTTTTTAAGGTCCAGTTCTCACTATTAACAAACCATTAACTACGACTTTCCCCTCAGTAAACTCCTAATTTGCTGCTTATTAATAGTTAGTAAGGTAGTTGTTAAATTTATCTATTGGGTAGGATTAGGGATGTAGAATATGGTCATGCAGGATATGTGCTTTATAAGTACTAATAAACAGCCAATATGTTAATAATAGGCATGCCAATAAGCAACTAGTTAATAGTAAGATTTGATCCCTATACTAAAGTGTTACCAAACGGGTTTCTAAGTGTGCAATTTTGAAAATGATACCATTATCTTATCCATTATCTAATGAAAGCAGTGAGGCTGATCGTACAGGTCAAAGTTTAAACTAGGAATGAATCTAGAGATAAAAAAAAAAAAAATGCATAATATGTTTGTTACCACTTTTTCAGTTTTTGCTTTCAAGTCAGCTACTGTTAAGGAGGAGCAACAATTTGAAGATAAACTATTTTGACCCATCCTTCAGTATTAAGGGTTGTTACCGCTTCAGAACAACAGGAATAACAATGGTTGCAATGTGTTGGTAAAACAATTGTGACTGCATTTACATAGTGAGTATGTTTTGGCCTAAAGGTTATAAATGTACTACCTCTAGGTTTATGGTGACAGAATATTGCACTTAGTCTTATTACTAGGTTCACTAATAAACATGTCACATAACTGGCATTTACTGTAAAGTGCCAGGTTTGAATACATAAGCAGACCATTAGGGATATGCAGTTTTGCTTTTGAACTGTGTTTTGTTTGTAAATGATTATCTATGACATGAGACGCATCCAGGTTCCAAATTGAGAACACTTTCAGGCATAAATATTTAATAAAATGAAAATGTATTTTCCAGCAATTGATATTAAAAAAATATTACTTTACCTCTTGCACATTTCATGGTGGTGTAAATGTAAAATGTCCACTGAACATGGTAAAAGCATGTACAATTTTCAGTGGGACTTGGTACCATTTTATTACATTGGGTCATGCACATCCCTGCAATTCAGAAATGACTGTAAATATCATCAAACCTAGCCAATAGCATAAACACAAGAAAACATGACATGAAAAGCACATTTGTTAAAACAACAATGCCATTTTACATTGCTTCCACAATAATTCCAGCTGCAAGTGTTGTGGCTTGTGTTTCATGGTACTTAGGACCCAAATGCTCTGCATCGCAAGTACCAGGTGATCTGCTGAGCAAATTGACTGTATCAGAAAACCATACATATGCAAATGTTAAAACTTATTAGTTTGCCAATCATGCACTATGGTAAAGGTGTTTTGAAGGGATAACATGGTACTGTGCAAGAAAGTCTATCCTGCACTGCAATCAAATCCAAGAGAATCATCTGTTTGCTATTGTTCCTTTGAACCTCAACATCTGGTGGGATTCTAATATTATGTAATAAAACAGATCACAGTACTGCATATTTGCCATTTATTGTATTAGAGTCAGTGCTAGACTAAATTAAAAGATTACACAACATGGATGACTCACACTGTTGTTCATATGTTTACTTGGTGATCAAACTGAAGAGATTAGATTTTTGTCATTTTGTCCATTTTGTCAACATGCGCTCCAGAATTTTTTCTTCATGCATCAATATAAGAGTGATGCAAGATTTAAAATGAATATCACTGCTTGTGTCTTCTTTCAAAAAGAATGCCAGCTTGGGAAAAAAACAAAAGGGGAGTAAAAGATATTGTAGCTAGTGTCAAATAGTGTTTCAAAAACAGTGTATTAATGGCAATGTATTAACAGAAATGTGTAAGAAGCTGTTGTTTGTATTGATTATTGTGACATCATAAGCATAACACATTCTTAGCTAATGATTTTTCTGAGTAGTTTCTTGAAAATTGGACTCTAAGGAGCTCTAAGTTTTAAACATCAGATGTCTACCCGGTTTCTCAAAGAAATCCTTTAAAGACCAAAGAAAATCCAGTTTTCCATGCCATGTGCCTTTTAAATTATGCTAATTGACCGGAGATGATGGGCTGTACAGTATGTTAATTCTGAAGGCAAAACTCCTTCCCCTGCTGTTGGGCACAGTAACACATCTGGCCACTCTACAAAACCCTAGAAATTATTCCAGAACACTCTGATGGCAGCACCACATGTTAGGTGTTTGAGAGGAAGTGAGATCGTTAAGCTGTAGGAGAACGGCCCACATGGCAGCACAAATGCGATTGGTGAAGAACTTTTAGCTGGCAGGCTGAGTGTGGGACTGTGTCGTCAGCTGTCTATCTCCAGTGCAATAACAACAAATGTGTTAATTAAACAAGCTTTGTTGTATGCTTCACACAGATGGGCAACAGACACATTATGTACCAGAGGAAAGAGTCCACACTTTTAAAAAAAGAAGAATTTTACAGTTTTACAGCACCTTTTTCTGCATAACCCTTTTTTGTGCATAATATACATTAGCTGGACCAGCCTTATTTAGCTTAAAAATGTTACTAAAACTTTGGAGATTTCCCTCTCCAACATTTGAAACTTTGCATTAGAATAGTTTGAATGTTTTTTTGCACTTTTACAATGGCATATTACTTAGGATGACCATACGTGCCATTTTTCCTGGACACTTCCTTGCCAGGATTTCTTTTTATTTTTTTGGCTTTGTTTTCCTGTTTTCATACTTGCTGAAGGTAATTATCGAAAAGTAGTTTGACCAATAACATGCAAGCATGCAAGCATTGTGCATAATGGACCAATCATGTACTGTGAGAAGGTGGGATCTACGGTCAAAGCGATGCAAATACGCGTACATATTAGGTGTGTTCGACTTAAAAGTACCGCGACTCAAACCGATCAGTGTTTGATATCAAAGTACCTTGAAAGAGTTTTGAAAGCATAAAGAACCGTCTGTATAATACTTTGATGTCATACACCAATCGGTCTGCACATGCAAACAAAGCCAGAACCTAAATATATTAGGCAAAATAGAAATCCTGGCCAGGACACGTCTGGGAAAAATGGCACGTATGGTCACCCTAATATCACTCATGTATTTTAGGTCATAGAATAAAATGTGAAAATATCTTGAGCTTGTGTTAACCACAGAACATATTTCTAAAAACCCTTTAAAAAAAATAGTAATTGATGTCAAGTATTGACTCCAGACATCCACATGCTCTTTGTGTACAAAAACCATATAGCCATCCTCACATCTTCAGAGAAGACTGAAGTTGATTTCTTTCTGTGTGCAACATTAAAACAGGGTTCTATGCTTGTGAGTTTATATGAATTCACAAAGAAAAGAAGGCTGGATGAAAACAATTCCTCTTGAAGGTCTCAGGTCGTGTAGACTGACAAAACAGTACAAATGCAGAGAGGCAAGACAAGCATTAGTCAGAAAAGCAGACAGAATGTGGTGATGGTATTATTGTGGCTGTCTTCTTTTTCTTTATATTTTGGCATTTGCTAGAGAGGTTTACACTTTCAGCACATATGGTTCTGTTTGAGCACATCAGCTTGTTAAAAACAAAACATTTGGCTGAGTAAGTTGTACAGACTGTCTAATGCACACTGAATTGGCAAGCGACAGAAAAGTTCCAATTTGACTAGCTGGTCGCTATGCAGCTATGATAGGAAGTGTTATTTCAAACTTACCAGATTTCGACTACAAACACTTCTGAAGAAAAAAAATAGTCACTGATTTTTTTTCTTTTTTTTTTTCTGAAAAGTTATTTCAAGAATTTAAACCTTTGAGAGATATTCAAAGTAAGCAAGTAAAGCAAGCAAATTATATATCCTCAAGCACAGTTGTATGTTCCGATTTGTCTGAAATAAAATATTCACTTAAACAGCATAACTCTGATGGATATACTTTGGGACAGAAGGAAATTCAGAAGGAAGTCTGTACAAATATTCCTCCTTCAGTTTTGACCTCAAACTGTTTTGCCGAGGCCGTTGCCCCATATTTTAATTAGCTAGTATTGACCTGCACGCAGGTCTGTTATTGTGGTAGTATTGAATTTAGAATTACATTGCATACATCGGCCTAAGTGACCGTTACATGGCCGAAATAATCTGGAATAAAGCTTAACTCTTTCCCCGCCAGTGAGATACTTTGAAATACTTTGAAACAGAGTACGTTTTCTGTAAAGATAACAGGCTTGTACTAATTGTGGAATGTTTATTTGTAAAGGCTAGCACTGCTAATGCCAGAGCTTGAGCTCGTGAAGCTCCGCCCTCTTCTCCGGGAGCACCAGCTCATTTGCATACATACTCAAATACATACTAGCAACATACTCAAATACAGAGCGTTTTGGCTCACACCCTAAAAGTGGCAATTTTAACAAGCTATAAAAATTATCTGTCAGGTATTTTGAGCTAAAACCTCACATACACACTCTGGGGACATCAGAGACTTATTTTACATCTTGTAAAAAGGAGCATAATAGGTCCACTTTAAAATTTCTCAATGGTAGTGTCAAAATCAGCTGTTTTTAGTAAGCCATTCTAGTCCATGTTGCTTTAAATGCTAATGAGCTCTACTGACCCCACCCCTCTCTTCCAATGCCTGACAAGCAGTACTGTTTATTTTAGCCGTGAAACTGGCAAACTAGCACGTTATTAGGAAAGGCGATTTGCAAAGATTCATAAAAAAGCCTTATACTCATGTCTTCTGTAGATGAAGCTGGATCACGAATGATTTGTGCGAACATAGACGCAATTAGGCAGATCAGGATCGGTGCATTCCCTTCAAAATGAAAGTAATGTTAATTCTCTGCGTCTTCAGCGGCTCAGATGTCGGGAGTTAATGACAACTGCTATGTTCATTATTACATCCAACAACAAAACACCTCAATCGCTTAATCGGAGACATTCTTGTCTTCCCCTGCACCGGAGTCGACACAAGGGCGGAGGGATGACAGCTCACACAGGGCAGGTCTAACGTAAGATGGACTTGTCAATCTACTGTTGGAGTAGACTGTGCAAGACTACATCATTCTGACAGGAATCTTAGAACAGCCTTGAGAAAGGGGATTTTTAAAATAGGGATTTAAATCATTATAGGATGGATGTGTACACACACTTCCAACACACATTTATGTTCAAACTACTTGTAAAGTGAATTTTGCATCCGATGACCCCTTTAAATTTTATTGAAGCTTCATGCATTTTTTTTCAACATCTGAATGAGAAAGTTTCATCAGTGCTTGAAGTGGAAAAAAAGAAGTGCCAGTACTCACCCGACCCCCCCCCCCCCATATTTATTTACATATATTAAATAAATAAGTACTTTTTAATCATTCACAATGTATAGTGCCACAATTAATCAATCAATAATTAAATAAACATTTTCAATACAAATTAGTCAAGCTGCAATACCAAACAGGACCACAGGGAGCCACCAAAGACTACTAAATCACCTGCCTTTAATATACAGATCCATTCAGCATTGCTAAATCTCTGACCACCGCATAATCATCGTTCATTATAAAACACTCTTGGCTTTTAAGCCAAATACACACTGAAAAGAATAATTTTACTGATATCTGGACGTAAGTCACTATTCTCTCCGTAATCGCTGATGAAATTGGCCATGTTTTCTCTTCATTAGCGCAGTTTTGAGCTTACTGTTTGAATTCGTTCACTGGATCCTTGGACTTTCCAGGAGTTTACGGTTTAAAATGAAGTGATTGCAAAAGCCTGCTTCTTTTCATTTTAAGATATGATTTTCATTATAAAGTACTGATTCAAATTAGTAATCAATCATTAATTATTATTCTACTACTTATGCGCCTCCCCTGACATGCTCTCACGCACCACACAATGAAGTAGTAGACCGACTCTGCTTGCGTTCATTCACATGATGAGAGGTGATCCCGCCTGGGTAGTGTGATTTACATAGTTTCTATATAATTTCTAATCATATATGGGATCATATAGCCTAATCACCCAGACCCTGACGATTTTACTCTGATTACCGGCGGCAACACATCAGAAGTGCCGGTTATGCACAAAAAAGTGCAGGTACTCTAAAGGCTAAAATATAGAAGTGCCGGTACTACGTACTGGTGCGTACCGGCCCACTTCAAGCACTGCGTTTCATTAAAAAAATCAACATTTTGAATCAACATGCTATTTTATATATGCATCTGCTTCTATATGCAATAATTTGTTTTGGCTTCTTCTCCTGTTTTGATCCTTAGATTCAGTGGTCTTTCACAAGATACCGTGAAAAATACAGTGAAAACGTTTCCGGTTACTTGACTGTAACCTTGTTCCCTGAGAAAGCGGAACGAGATGCTGCGCTGCTCAGCGCATTGGGAAATGTCTTTAGTCGTGACCAGCTGTGAATATTGTGTGTAACACGTCGATAGAATTGACCCGGAGGTAATATAGCCTCGGTCGATGACGTCATCGGCGCGCACCCGCAACACGAGGCTATAAATAGATGAGCCACAGGTGCATCATCAGGATATTTTGTCTGAAGAGCAGTCCTGGGACATCTTCAGCACGGCAAAGCAGCGCAGCATCTCATTCCGCTTTCTCAGGGAACAAGGTTACAGTCAAGTAACCGGAAACGTTCCCTTTCGAAAGCTACAATCGATGCTGCGCTGCTCAGCGCATTGGGAACGAGAATACCCACGCCGCCGTGCTTGGAAATGTCTGGACTCCACGGTTGTGCAGGTGTGCCCACAAGAACGCAAGAAGGCCTCAGACATTAGCTTGTGACGTTGACTCAAGGACATGAGAGCCCGGAGTGGCATGAACATCCAAACTATAAAATCGTATGAATGCGTGCGGAGAGGACCAACCTGCCGCATCACAAACCTGTTGTAAGGGGGCACCCCTTGCCAAAGCCCTATAGGAGGCGACCCCCCTGGTGGAGTGAGCCCTAAGACCTATAGGCGAAGCTTGACCACGCGCCTCATAAGCAAGAGCAATACCCAATGAGACATGGTCTGCTTGGTGGCAGCTGCTCCTCTGTTACTACCACCATAACAGACGAACAGTTGCTCTGACTTACGCCACTGGCTAGTGCGGTGGATGTAAGCCTGAAGAGCACAGACTGGACACAGTCTATGAGATTTCTCCTGCTCCTGCGTTGTGAACGGTGGAGGGCAGAAGCCCTCTAGAATGACCGGATGTACAGCCGAAAATGGAACCTTAGGCAGGTAATCAGGATGTGGATGCAAAATCACTTTCACCATTCCTGGGGCAAAGTCTAAGCAGGATGGAGAGATAGACAGAGCCTGCATATCCCCAATTCTCTTCAAGGAAGTTATTGCCATGAGAAAAAACATTTTTAGAGTCAGAAGTTTATCAGACGCTGATTCTATAGGTTCAAAGGGGGTTTCAACCAGACCCTCGAGAACTGTAGCTAAGTCCCATGAAGGGATCTTGGTTTTTACTGAAGGCCTCAGTCGCCTGGCCCCCCGAAGGAAGCGAGAGAGCAGAGGATGTCTCCCGAGTGGCGCCCCATCTACCAAGGCGTGGCAAGCCGAAAGAGCGGCCACATAAACCTTAAGAGTAGCAGGGCATGTGCCTGTTGATAATTTCTCCTGCATGAAGTCCAGAACTGAAGCTACCTGGCAGTTGACTGGATCTACATTGTGTAAAACACACCACCTTTCAAAAACACCCCATTTATTGGCATAACTTTGTCTAGTGGAGGAAGCTCTAGCACTCAGAATGGTCTCAATAACGGCAGGCGAAAGCCCAGTGTACCTCAGTTGGTTCCCATCAGGGGCCAAACGTGAAGATTCCACAGGTCGGGCCTGGGATGGAATATCGTGCCCTCCGCCTGAGACAGAAGGTCCCTCCTCTCCGGAATCGTCCACGGCGAGCCGTCGAGGAGAGATATTATCTCCGAGAACCACAATCTGTTCGGCCAACGTGGCGCTATCAGCAAGAGGCAAGACCCTTGTTGGCGAACTCTGGCTAGAACTCCCGGGAGCAGAGAAACTGGAGGAAACGCATACAGGCGCATCTTGGGCCATGTGTGCGCCATCGCATCCAGACCCAGTGGAGCTGGGTGACTCAGAGAGAAGTAGAGGGGACATTGCGCTGTCTGTTGTGAGGCGAAGAGGTCCACCTCCGCTTTATAAAATTTGGTCCAAATCTGTTTCACTACTTCCGGGTGGAGTTTCCATTCCCCCGTCGGTAGTGTCTGCCTGGACAGTAAATCTGCTCCCACATTCAAATGCCCTGGAATGTATACTGCTCTGAGTGACAGGAACTTGTCCTGGGCCCAGAGAAAAATCTGCCTCGCTATTCTGTTCAGATTGCGTGAGCGCAGACCTCCCTGGTGATTTATATAAGAGACTGCTGCTGTGTTGTCCACCCGCACTAGGACATGACAGCCCCTCAATTGATGGAGAAAATATTTCAGAGCCAGAAATACGGCCATCAGCTCGAGGCAATTGATGTGCCAATCGAGCTGATGGCCCTCCCATTCCCCTTGAGCTGGACGGCCATCTAAGACCGCTCCCCAGCCCATCAGGGAGGCGTCCGTCGTTAGCAGTCTGCGACGACACGGCGCCCCTAGAGTGGGACCCAAGGCGAGGAACCGGGGTCTGAGCCACAGAGATAGTGTACGAAGCCCACGGCGCGTCACTTTTATTAGCCTTTGAGGATTGGCTCTTGGATGAAATCCTCTGGCTTTCAGCCACAACTGAAACGGTCTCATGTGCAACAGCCCCAGAGGAATCACCATGGATGCTGAAGCCATGTAACCTAACATCTTTTGGTACTGACGAACAGTGCGATCTTGGCCTAGCCTGACTTTGCTTATGGTCTGCAGAATGGTCTCGATAGGAGCGGGAGACAGTTGTGCCCGCATCGTGATCGAATCCCAAACGATCCCGAGATAAGTCGTTCTCTGGGCAGGAGAAAGAACACTTTTCTTGGTGTTGAGTCTCAACCCTAGAGAAACTAGATGAGCTAACACGATGTCTCTGTGTTGGAGCCCCATCTCTCGCGATTGTGCTAATATTAACCAATCGTCGATGTAATTCAAAATGCGAATGCCCTGGAGTCGTAATGGAGCCAGTGCTGCATCCATGCATTTTGTGTATGTGCGGGGTGACAAGGCTAGGCCGAATGGAAGAACCCGAAATTGGTACGCTTCGCCCCCGAAAGCGAACCTCAGGAATTTCCTGTGTTGTGGCAATATTTCTATGTGAAAATATGCGTCCTCCAGATCGATCGTGACGAACCAATCGTGATGTTGAATTTGCGTCACGACCGTCTTGACGGTTAACATCTTGAACTTGAGCGCTTTGACTGCACGGTTTAAGCCTCGAAGATCCAAGATTGGACGCACCCCCCCCATCCTTTTTGGGAACCAGGAAGTATCTGCTGTAATAGCCCAACTCTCTCTCTGGAAGAGGAACATGTTCTATGGCCTCTTTGCTCAGAAGAGTTTGCAGCTCTTGTGACAGTATGTGCATCAGCTCCGGTTTCTCGGAAGTGAAAACCACGCCGTTGAAACGCCGAGGACGACGAATAAATTGGATTCCGTATCCTATCTGCACTGTGCTTAATACCCACGCAGAAATGCCTGGCAGAAGTTTCCACGCTGCCAGACTCTCTGAGAGTGGTATTAATTTTAATACTTCCTTTTGAGGGGATGTTAGATGTTCCGTGTCCGGAATGACAGCCAGAAACAACGGAACATCTAACATTTCGCTGGAAACCGCTGCCCCCGAAGCACGAGAGGTGGCGGGGATGGAGTGGTTTTGTGAGGGTAGCGGGAAGACTACCCCCACCAGATTGGGCGCCAGACCATCAGGACTTTCGCTTCTTGTTAATAATAGTCCTGAGGTCTGGCTTGGGAGGTTGCTGAGCGCGGCGAGCCTGTCCCCAGTCTCTACGAGGGGGAGCACGCTCCGCCACGCTCTGCTTTTTAACCTCCCTAGCTTTTGAAGGACCGGCGCGGGGCTGGGTGGCAGACGGCCCCTCCCCTTGAGTGTGGCGAGGAAGGAACTAAACGAATGCTTCTTCGTGTTTCTTCACCTCTTTAAATCTGGCCACTACGGTGTTCACGGAGTCGCCAAACAAACCAGAGGGAGAAACAGGGGAGTCTAACAGAAACAAACGATCTTTCTCTTTAATACCTGTCAGATTCAGCCACAGGTGCCTCTCCGTGCTGACTAAAGCACTCATTGAACGGCCGATGGCACGGGCCGTTTGCTTGGTCGCATGGAGAGACAGATCTGTGGCTCGACGAAGCTCAGAGAACGCTTCCTCGTCAATGGTACTGCCCATACTCAAATCCTTCAACAGGTCAGCCTGGTATGCCTGTAACAGTGCCATAGTGTGCAGCGCAGCACCAGCCTGACCTGCAGCTTGGAAAGCTTTACCCACTAGTGATGATGTTATACGACAAGGTTTAGTGGGGAGGGTAGGTTTCTTTATCGAAGATGCGGCTTCGGGCGAGAGATAGCTCGCGAGCGTCTCTTCAACCCGAGGCATCGCCGTATACCCCCGCGACATCGCACCCACGATAGTCGAAAAAGTCGACGTCGAAGGCACAAAGACGCGAGAAATATATGGTTTACTCCATGACTTAGACAGCTCATCATGGAGGTCCTCGAAAAAGGGGAGAGACTGATGTTGTGGTCTCTCCCCCCTGCCACCGGACAGAAACCTATCCTCTAGCTTACTACGTTTGGGGGTCTCTTGTTCACGTGGCCAGTCAATCTGTAACCTGGCCACCGCGCGAGTAACCACCTCTAGCAATTCCTCGACAGATTTCTTTTCGCGAGAGGAATGCTCAGAGGCTGGCTGCTCGTGATCTGAAGAACCAAGAGATATATCATCCCCCTCCTGAACCGAAGAAGCACCGGAGCTCACTTCAAGATCACGAGAAAGGATGTTAGGATCTGGTGACGCAGCAAGCGAAAGGGACGGACCCGTCTCTTGCTCGTCATGCAGATCCATACGAGAGCCCCACGATGGTAATGCGGGTGCGGACTGGAAATAGTTCAGACGGGAGCGAAGCATCTTAACTGTGAGCTGGTCACAATGCTCGCACCTGCCTTTCTCTATAGCCAGAACCGCGTGCTCTTCCCCCAAACAAACAAAACAATAATCGTGTGTATCCAGCTCAGACATGGGACGGGAGCATGGAGGAACACAACGCTTACTGATTTGTTGGCTCATTTCTCTTTGTTGTAACGTGAGAGAAAAAGATTTGCAAACCTGCCAGAATGTTTCTTCGACGCACACATGCACAGAATGGTCTGAAGACAAAAGACCTGATGATGCACCTGTGGCTCATCTATTTATAGCCTCGTGTTGCGGGTGCGCACCGATGATGTCATCGACCGAGGCTATATTACTTCCGGGTCAATTCTATCGACGTGTTACACACAATATTCACAGCTGGTCACGACTAAAGACGTTTCCCAATGCGCTGAGCAACGCAGCATAGATTGTAGCTTTTGAAAGGGAACTGTGACAAAATGGAATGCCAGAAAATTCCTCCAATGGCAGGGAAGTTTTATCATTTGTGTTTTTACATTTATTTGTATGAAGTAGCTTGGTTGTAACAATAAAATGGCACAAAGCACAAAAGTAGGCTTAACAAATAATACATTTCTCATTTCATTTACTACACTGGCCTGTCTCTTCTGAAATTACATTCTACAAGAAATTGGTCTGTGAAAATATTAGCTAGTTCTTAATTTTGTGTGCTAATCTTCAAATGAACAGATCAAACAATGGAGCTCAGGCATAGTGAATCCGATTATTTTCATTTTTTTTTTTTTTTTTTCTAGGTTCGGTTTGCTTCAGCCCTGCAGCTTGCAGACAGAGAGGGGAAGGACATTCGTTCTTTGTCTGATCTTGTCCTTTTATGAAAAATAAATAAATACAACAAAGAACTAAATGGAGGTTTTGAGACTGAAAGCCATGATCTGCAGATTTCAACTGAAAACGTCCCCTCTGGCCTCGGTGAGGCTTTGCTCTTTAACTATTATTTGAACAAGAGTCCAGTTAAACATTTTGTACCTCTCTGCTGAAAGTTTCAAAGAAAAAAAAAAACATACCAAATTGAGCCGTGCTGCTTTAGCACATAACTGGGTTCAACTACAGTAACCATGGCATAGAACTGCACCAATTTATGAGTGATATGTAAATTGCCAACAAATATGTAGCATCTAAGCTAGGTGAATTGTTTTTCTTTTGTCATGCTCTTTTTGTTTTCTTTTCTTTTTAGTAATTTACTTGTTTTTGCTTCATACCAAACAAGATTTAGCAACAAGCTCTTTACAGCAGTGTGCGTTCTGTCCTCTGAACTGTGAAATAAAATGGATTCAGTTCAGAAGCAAAGTCCTGGGATGAAAAATTAAACATTTACCATAGCAACACGCTTCATTTGGCCTCCAAAAAGGGACTGCTGGGACTTGTGATGACGCTTTGACTAAAAAAAAAAAAATTGTCAGTACAGGAAGGCTACACAAAATGGTAAGGTGGCAGAACTTTATAATGCATAATTTCCAGAACATAAAAACAAACATAAACAGTCATTTATATTCCTGAGCTGAATTGGTGGACAGAAATGTGGTCGTTTGATTAGGGTTTGATGTAAATGGGGTAGATTCTTCTGTTGTTCCTAAATAAGAGTGCTTTAGAGACCAAACCACAACAATATGCACTAATATGGATGATATGTAATTATGAAAAGGCAGATAATTTGCGTAGTGATTTCAGGCATGCTGTGGATAAGATGTGAGATAGTTCAAATGGTCTGTCAAACTGGAGGGTCTTTTTTAATCATACTGGATGACCCTTTTAATCACACTAAGCAGCTGGGCCAATACAGCAAGTCTTTTTGAATCATTATGGCAGGCAAGGCAACAGTTCATTCTAAGAACACCTTAAAAACCAGAAAAACACAGATAAACATCTATTTCATTTGTTCTTTACAAAAAATCAGTTAAAGGAATTGTTCAATAAATATCAAATGAACAGAGAGGTTGTCTTTGGAAAAAAAAAAAAGCTTAGCTATAAAATGCTGTTGAGCCAGTGCAGATCTGTAAGTGAAGTTTAGCGTTTCAAGCCTTTGTCTGAGGCATTTGCCATTTTAGGTTGATCCAGTTTAATTGGAGCAATCAAACACACTTTGCAGGTATTAATCAAGTATTAAGAGTCCTCACCCTCAGATTAAATAAATCATTTATGAGATTTAGTTTCATGTTTACAATTAGCTCATGACTATTGACCACCATTGTTCCTCCAGTGTAAGTGTTTTTGGATGAAATCCTAAATGTAAATGTAAGAATACTGGAATAATGTAATGTAACTAGGGCTATAATGTTATAACTAGGGCTGTTAACACTGCAACATTAATACATGCTGTATGCAATTAATTAAATAACACAGTTTATATACTGTATATCAACATTATAACTTTAATTCTGTGTTGTGTGATTTTTAAAGAGGTCATCGGATGCCCATTTTCCACAAGTTGATACGATTCTTTAGGGTCTTATTGAAAAGTCTATAACATACTTTAGTTAAAATATATCAATTGTAGTGTTAAACAACACCCCTTTTACCATGTCAAAATCAGCTCTGTTTTCAGCAAGCTATTTTAGTCCATGTTCCTTTAAATGCTAATGAGCTCTGCTCACCCCGTTCCTCTCTTCCATGTAGGGTTGCTACCTTGAGCAAGGCAAAATAAGGGTTACCCATTCACGACCCAACACCCCCTCAAAAAAACAAAAACTCAAGTATGTAAACTTCCAACAGAACATATTAATATTGTGTATGGGATGATTTTTTTTTTATTAATTAATTAATTTTATTTATTTTCATATGCTCAAATTAGGGATACATTTATTTTTCCCATTTTCATCTAAATAATTTAGCTTTTTTTTAAATAAAATGCCAAATTGTATGTGACATTTTTTATTATTTATGTATATATTTATCATTAATATAAATTAATAAATATGATCTAACATTAATTCTAATCCATTAATTAATCTGTCTAATAATGTCTAAACATATAATAATTATGTCTACCAAGCTCTGATAATGTATGGAATTTTAATAAAACAATAGCCCTATACCTTGAAGCACAGATGTTGTCTGTCACTTTTTGGTTCACCCAAAAATGAAAATGCTGTCATAATTTACCCAGGTTGTTCTAAACCTGCATAAAGTTCTTTCTTCTGTTGAACACAAAATAAGATACTTTGAAGAATGTAGGTAACCAAAAAAGCTTCTGGTCCTCAGTAACTTAAAAAAAAAAAAAAAAACCTTTTTGGTTACCAAGTATCATATTTTATGATACGGTCTTTTGGCTTTGCACGGCAGTATGATTCTCTGTAAATGGAAAGAGACCTACACTCTTGAGAATTTTATCAGAACTGACCAAATAAAATATCACCCATTGCCATTCATACTGTAGAAATGGTAATGTAAACACCAACAGAGGACTAATGAGCAGGTCATGGCAGTGCCAAATACATCTTTACATATGTAAAATTACCTTAATTACTGCATGTTTTGTCTATTTTGAGAACTATGTTTGTTGTGAAAGAGAGAGAAATTAAACCTAATTAAATGCTTTAATGAATCAACGTTCTTAAGTGTCATGAAAAAATATTTTAACTGCTTACACTGTGATTTTTTTAGCACATTTCCACAAGCTCTGCAAATCTGTTCATATGCACACATTAACATTTTAGTATTCTACATTATTATTTATTTTGATTTGATTTGACACATTACACTCCTTATTGTAACATTAAAACAGTCATGACAGTATGTAAACAGACTTTTATTCTGGCCAAGAACATTGATTCGTTCTCCCTCAAAAGCACCCATTGTGTCCTCATCTCGGGAAGTTGCATAAAGCCAGAGAATCAAATTAGAGTTTGCCAGATCACGAAAGTGCTTTCTTGTTTCTTTGCAGCATTCAGCCAGTAAACAGACTGCAGTGACTGATGTCGGAGACTGAGGCTAGTTTTTCAGTATAAAGATTGATTCCCCACACCATCTGAAGTCAAAAACAAATGATTTCAATACTTAAACGCAAAAGCATCATGGGTCACTTTGAGCATTGCATTCAACAGTCTTTCTTGTTATGATTCTTGCATAGAGCCCTCCCACATAATGTGAATTGTCTGGTAATAATATGCTGCTCTCTAAAAAGTCAGCAGCCAAAAAGGTCAAAGCTGTATGTGACCTGAGGTTAATACTGTAGCTTAGCATCTTTCTAAGGCATGCATGAAGCTGATTAAACATAGCCTACTTTTTCAGCAACAGCACAAGCCTTTGAAGAAGATAGCGGCTAATTCTTTCTCCTCTTCTCACATAAGAAAGGCAGATGCCTCTGAATCTGAGTGAAACATGGCTATTCCATTTTCATCATGTTAGACACTTCTGCTTTCATCCACGTTGGGCCGTGATCATCAATCTCTCCGCGACAAGAGCCCCACTGCCTAATGAATGCTAATGCTGAATTGATTTGTGGATGGGATGAGTTAATTTTAGATCTCCTTCAGGGTCCCTCATAATCCTGATGGCCCCACAAGAGCCTTGGATAGGCAAGTATACATCACTTCCTGTCTCTGATGATGTGCTGCCATGAGAGACAAAATGAGATGGACTGGGCGTTTCCTTTACTGGAAACTTGCCTGAACTCTTAGTCATCTAGAATACCATAGATCTAGAATGTGCATATGCCCTGCTAATTTCCTATCTTCATGTACACTTCATAATAGATGAAAGTTCATAACAACTTTTGTAAAGCTGCAGTGTAATTTCTGTGAGAGTAGCGGCACCAAACAGAATTGTCAAAATAACTGTTTCTCACAAACAAAAGCTGGCAAATGTCAGGCAGAAAATGCAAAATAAATAATTTTGCCTTGTTTTGCAGACACACATTTTAGTCTGAGGAACTTAACATCGTCACCCCAATAGGAGCCTTATAAATTCTGCTGCTTCACTTTTGTGAAGGTAAAAACATGGTATTGCAGAATGTAAAGTCATTCTTGTGAATAGCAGATATTATGAAACAAGTCATAAAATGCCTGAATTGGATTTATTTTATGATAACTTTCTTGGAGCTGCATAAATAATATGGTCGATTAGATGAGAAATTGCTTTTATTGCTGAAATTTGGGTTAACTAGAAATAATTTTGAGTTTAATTCACTCCACACCCCCACCCACCCCCAACCGTGCAGATCTATGAAACATCCATAAGCAAAATATTTGCCCTCGGATGATTAGAAGGAATTGATTGGTTAAAACTTTTTTCCAACAAACTTCCAAACAGTAGTTTTCCTTAACTGTAATCTCAGAAATAATAATGCACAAGGAAGAGCACATCACACACACACACACACACACACACACACAAACACAAAACTGTTAAAACACTGGGAATTGTATTATCCTTATTTTTGCTTGTTATTTTTTGGTCTTTTTCCTGTGTTTCATTAATCTTAATTTATTCAGCATAAACACAGATGAGCATTTGTTTTCATCCCTACACTCGAGGAACTAGACGTTGCATTATCGCTGAGAAACACAAACTAGTATGAGCCCAAATTTGTCTTGAGACCTGTTTCGTTGTTTCCCCCTTCATATTAGACTGATTCTAGCTACTCAGCAGCGCCATTATCTACTTTTCATTTTGAACACAGTGATACAATGGATGGATTACAATGTAGGATTCTGAGACAATTAAATGTTCAAACATGTAAAAAAATAAATAAGTAAAAAGGAAGAGGAATAAAGAGGAATGTTTGTCTAGATGCAGCCTTGTCCTATGGAACCCCTCCAAATATTTGCCCTTTCCAGTACTCCGCTAAAGTAGTGAGAGCCAACTGTTATTGAATTAGAGTTACAAACTCAATAATCATGACATCATATTTGTTTGTTTTATAAAGAAGGATTGCACTCGTCAAAGTGCTCAGAAAATGCAAGGTTGTAGTGTTGCACATTACTCGTTTACTCATGTCATAATATAATTTATTTATTTATTTTTTTTATTTAAGGGCTTTTTATATGATATATGTGTGAAATGTTTTAATTTGATTAATCAGTAATCATAACATATAAATTAATGTTATTATTTTCATATCTATTGACAGTGCACTTTAAACACATTGTTCAGATTTGACCAAACCAGGCTCCATGGAAAAGCATGTCTGTGGCAACATTCTGCAAATGAGATTAAATTGCTTCTTACATATTTCACAACACTTTCAAATAGAAATGGCCACTGAGTGGTGTGTTAAAAGTGTGTTTAATTTTATCCAAACAAATGAGGGTGAATCTGACAATGTTTTATTATGATAGTTGATGGTACATATTTCAGCAGTTTAGAAATGAAATGTCCCATAAATGGTGTTAAAAAAGTCTACTACAAAAATGATTCTATATACAATAAAACTAATCAATACTATTTACAAAAGCAACACATTTGCTGAAGAAACTCATACTTGCTTGCTTTAGAGCTCTTTTATCATGATTTGAGTTTCACAGGACTCAAATGCACTCTACAGAACAAGTAAAATGGCGTACCAGGTGAGAGACCAAGCACGTTTACAATGGCAGATTAGCCATATGGAACTGGTGATGTGATGAAAATTTACAAATCCTGCACTATGATAAATGGTTTGAGGTCACAATATAGTATTGTGCAAGGAACCACACAAAATTAAGTCTATATTAATTTATAATCTAAACCTGTAATCATGATTTATGTGAAATAAACTGCCACTTTTACTGCCACTAGTGTTCATTTCAGATGAAATCTGCAGTGAATTGTACTGTAAGTATAGGTATGTTGGTAACACTTTGAAATACTGTTCCATCATTAATGAATAACTAAGAACACATGAGTAACACAATATTATCACTCTAGCAATTACTAGTATCTAACAAGAAACTCTGATTAATGAATTAAAAAGTAATAGTGCTTAGTCGAATGAAGTAATTCACTATTAGCTAATCAGCTAATCCCCAACTGTTCCCTGGGTGTATGTTCACTACTGTGTGTACACTTGGATGGGTTAAATGCAGAGCACAAATTCCAAGTATGGGTCACCATACTTGGCCACACACCACTTCCCTCCCTTCCCTTCCCTTTCAAGGCATTCTGTAGCTTCCGCACTATGCTTGCGCGCCAGTGGCGTCTGCCGTTGCTAAGCAACCTAGACCCGTGCTCTCCAAGAAGATAAATGGATTTCCAGCACTACTAAATTCATTTAAAATGGCTATCCCTGTACAGCTATGATCAGCTGTTCCTCCATCTCAGCCCCTAAAAGAACTTCCGCTGTAGCCTCTATCAATGGATGTGTCCATAGCACGGCATTGTTGCGGATTATTTATGTAGAATTCAGCACAGATACATCATCTAAAGACACTAATCTCAGTTTAAAACAATTACCCACAGAGCAAATGTTTTCTGGCCCAGCTCCGGGCCAGACAATCACTTTTCCCTCGGCCCAAGTACCACAAAGAATGACGTCCCTGAAGTGGCCCAGAACTGGATTAAAGACAAGAGCCACACGTGGGCAATAACCGGCCTGAATCTCAGCCAGTAATCACCCTTAACTGGCCCTGAACTGGGCCAAAACAGGTTTTGGTATTGGTACCAATTCTGAACCTTAAGTAAACCAGAATCCCCAAATCTGAGCCACACCTGAGCCTTATATAGCCCAGATACAATACAGAATATTATATTTGATATTATTGCATTTACTATAATTGCCATTATTCGTTTTGTGAAATGTTTTGGTAATGTACACACAAATTATGCCAATAAAGTACATTAAACTGAATAGAAAATCAGCCTTAAATTTCACAGGTCATGTAACTGTGCAATAAAAAAAAAACGTATTGCATTGAAAATGTTTTATTTTTATGAAGAACAAATCAACCAAAATGGAGGGATAGTATAAAGTATACAGTCTATAAGAAAAATGTAACAGACAAGACACTTGTAATCACAAGAATTTATTGCAGAAATGTCAAAGAGCAGTACCACAGTAATCCAAATGATGATGTGTTGCAGTCGCGGTCCTCTCTGGTGGAATATAATAGTTTAGTGTGAGGAGCAGGGCATAATTTAAGTTGTTAAAAGCTGAAAATACTATCCCGATCACCGGAAGCACGGCATGTCGCAATTTATGACGAAACCAGAGAAAGCCAATGAGCGTTTGATATTGCTGCCGTAAAACTTGTTGTAAAACTACTTAATGGCAATTTTTTTTTTAATTGTTACTATAGCTACAGAGAAACGAGATAAATATTGCTGATGAATGGTTTGAATTTGGATATGTTCCTCACACAAATCATCACATGGATACCAAGGATTTTAATAAAAAAAAATTATAATTGTATGCTCATTTTATTTAATGCTTGTGCATGACAGCATATGAATAAAAATGTGTCCCATGGTAAACCAAATAAATATTACATAATAATGATTAAATGATTTCTCTCTCTCTCTTTATGTAAAGATTCTAAGATTATTTGTACTGAGAATAATAATATATAATCAAATTATAATTAAGTGCAGTTTAATGCATTTGACTGATTTACTGATTTTCTTTATTTTTAAATGATAATGTTGACAGCAAGCAGTGTTGGCCCAAATCCAGCCCACATCTGGCCCACATGGATTTCACACGGGACAGATGTGGGCCGGATCTGGGCCAACACTATGTTGCTGTTTTGACTTGCTATTTCAAAGATTACATTTAAACAATACTACAATTAATTTAAATTTCTGTGGTCATTTTATCATTTATCATTTTATTTATCTTGTTTTTCATGGGTCTCATAATATGCTGTCTGGTCACTGCCTGATCTGGCCCACATGATCACCGGACTGATCTGGGCCACACTCCTCCCAACAACAATCGGTGATCCACGCCGTGCCATCATTGCCACACATGGCCCAGCTCTGGCTGAATGGATACATGCCCTTGCCGACAGGAGGCCAGCAGTGCCAGCTTGAGGCCACATTTGGGCCAAGTCCATTTGCTATGTGGGCAATTGAGTGAGTATTACGAAACCAAGGAATATGTTGTCACGGTATCCCGATGCTTATTTCGTGACTTAAACAGAAGCGCGCGAGCCATACTGTATGTGTATAGGCAATTATTCACTGTCTGCTCACCTTATTTCATTACAGAACAGCGAGAAAACTATATAACATATCACATTAAAAACAACATATCACATTAAAAATCATTAGAATTAGCCAAAGCTTAAAACATTATTTAAGATTGAAGGCTGTAGAACGATTAAATTAAAGGTTCAGGGCAAAACTTGTTGTATTAAATATAATGCTCACATTTTTCATGCTCAGACTTTATGATTTAAATAAAGAAACATTTCCAGCCCATAGACGATAATTAAAAATAAGTTTAATCATCTTAATCTAGTTATATTCTCCTTAATTGCGTGCAACAATTGAATGTCATTATACTGTGAACAAGAATGGGAGGTTAATAACAATAAATATAATGAAAACAAAATAATATTAAAAATAAAATTAGAGTATTCCTCTAGCAGTGCTTTTGCGGACACGAGTATGAACCAGGCTTTAACGTGCAGTATAAGCGCGCTGCTATTCAGCTTCCTCACACCGCACAAACACTTGAAAATGTGCACATTTAGTATTCACATTATAGTCTACATGCAATATAGAGCGGCCCCCTCATTTTAAGATGGGCCCCCCAAAATTAAAATTCTGGCTACGCCACTGTTATATAGCACTTTGCACCCAAGTAATTAGTAATTTCTCTAGAATGATGGTTGTACACTGTAATGTGTTATCATATTCACTTTAGAATCAATTATACATTATGCATAATTCACATTAATTATGAACCTGTATACAGTAGTTCTTAGTAGTTATCCAGGATGAAAAAATTAAAACTTAAAAAAATAAAAATAGTAGTTATTGATTTGCTAATAGTGAATTACCAGTTAAACCTGAGCGCTATTACTTACTAAATCGTTAATCAGAGTTTCTTGTTAGTTAATAGTAACTAGAATGTTAATAGTGTATTAGTCATTTGTTCCTGTGTAGTTATTCATTAACGATGGAAGAGTATTCGAAAGTATTCTTTTTGGAGTTTTGCAAAATCTAGGTAGAGACATGTTTTTCCAACGAGCCTATGTTGGATGTGACACACGTGTAGCACAATCCTTGTGCATGCTGGCAGTGAAGCGTTCTGTTGCATCACTGGCACTGGTAATCTTTGTCCTTTCCTACAGCATGCGATTGATTTATGCAGAGTCAACAAGATTCTCATTGAAATGGAAAGTGATTTATCGCACACATGTTGTGCAGTAAGCGCTTTTGTGGATTTACTTATGCGGTACAGCCGTTGAACATATTAGGTAGCCAAGCCAGCAATCGCAAAACAAATCCCTCTGTGCTCTGCGCTACATACTCTTTTTAGATATCATAGATTCCCTGTGGAAAAGTCATAATTTATCTAAATAACGTTTATTCCGAGGATTGTTTATAAGTGTTCAGGGAGCTACAAATCTGTAATTCTCTGCATGCGCTTGCATGATAATTGCAGAGAAAAAGAATGACGGCATAGTGAGCGGTTCTGAAAGAAAAGGTTTGTATCTGCATCAGTAGTATACCGAAGGGCGTCTCAATCAATAGCTGTGTTTACCATTCAAATGTCTGGCCTTCGTTGGCCCAGGGTTTGTCTGAGTGTCTGAAAGCATCTAAAACCCAGTTTGCCCATTCAACAATGTCAGTTTCTCTAAATCTCCGGCTTTCTAAAGCAGTGATCCCCGCAAAAAAAAATGTAAATTCAAGTTCAAGTATAGTTTACTAGCATGCTTCATTTGATAAGTATACTAAAATAAATATATTGCTAGTATACTTGTAAGTATGCTATTGGTATGATAGTGTGATATATGCACTTTAAGTAGTGCTGTATTTTAACACAGAAATTAAACATAAACCTACATTTTTAACACTAAACTTTAGCTGCCTTGCAGCTACTAATATTTCCTTCATAAAGTGAAATATTGTAAATTATCTCTAGTTTATATGAGACTACATGAAATGCAGCAAATCACTATTAAATAGTCAGAACAGCTGAGGACAGTACGAGGCTCTGTTATGGGTGCGCATCTTAATTTGCCACACCTCTAAGGCACATACATATTGCAGTTCCTTAAATTAGTGGAGAAAGAATTTTGCACTACAGAGGGTTAGATGATAGTAAAGAGAAGCGTTTAATGTAGATGGAGATTGCTGGTCTCTGCACGGGGGACCGCCAAGGTGTGCGGAACAATATTTCATTAAATGATAAGCACAAACGTGAACTACTTAATTTCCTTTGAGTTATCTTTATGTACCATTAGCAATTCTGCACTGTGAAAATTATAAAAAAAATGTAACCAGGGGACAGTAGTCATTGTAGAGAGAGAATAAAAGGCAGATAGAGCGTGTTATCCATTGTGGTATCTGCCCCTCTTGTTCAGTTGGAAATAGCCACAATCCTGTGCTTAATACGTGCGGACAAGTTCAGCAAAGTTGGGATCTTTAACCGCTGAATATTAAAAATACTTCTCAAGAGTTTTGGCTATTCCAAGGGCATTCATTGCAAAATACACATAATCTTTCAAAGTCCTTGTTTCGAGACACAATGGAACAAAAAAAATGTCATGTGACCTCCAAGATGAATACCATCCACAAAACTGTATATAGCTTCAATCATCCATTTGAATTCAATTCCTTCTATAACTTTCTAATTATATATCAATTAAACTGGTATATGAAACTAAATATTATTTATTTCTCTCAGAGTATCTAACTCAAAGAAAAAAAAAAAAGAAAAACACTTTAAACGTTTTCTACACACCCAATACCAGGTTATGGTGACCATATCTGTCAAACTCAAATTAGGGAAAAATTAATTCGAAAAAGTGTAAGTTAAAAAGTATCACAAATCCATGTGGCTTGTGCTATTGTATATTTTAAGTATTCTAAAGTCATATGATAGCTGTGTGTGAGCAACTGACAAAAAAATTAATTATTCATTTCATATACAGTGGTGTGAAAAAGTGTTGGCCCCCTTCCTGATTTTTTATTTTATTTCATGTTTGTCACACTTTAATGTTTCAGATCATAAAACAAATTAAATTTTGGCTGAGCAAAAAGAACATAAAGGCTCGTCTCAGTTTTGCCAGAAAACATCTCGATGATCCCCAAGACTTTTGGGAAAATACTCTGTGGACTGACGAGACAAAAGTTGAACTTTTGGAAGGTGTGTGTCCCATTACATCTGGCGTAAAAGTAACACAGCATTTCAGGAAAAGAACATCATACCAACAGTAAAATATGGTGGTGGTAGTGTGATGGTCTGGGGCTGTTTTGCTGCTTCAGGACCTGGAAGACTTGCTGTGATAAATGGAACCATGAATTCAGCTGTCTACCAAAAAATCCTAAAGGACAATGTCCGGCCATCTGTTCGTGACCTCAAGCTGAAGCAAACTTGGGTTCTGCAGCAGGACAATGATCGAAAACACACCAGCAAATCCACCTCTGAATGGCTGAAGAAACACAAAATGAAGACTTTGGAGTGGCCAAGTCCTGACCTGAATCCTATTGAGATGCTGTGGCATGACCTTAAAAAGGCGGTTCATGCTTGAAAACCCTCCAGTGTGGCTGAATTACAACAATTCTGCCAAGATGAGTGGGCCAAAATTCCTCCACAGCGCTGTAACAGACTCATTGCAAGTTATCGCAAACGCTTTGCAGTTGTTGCTGCTAAGGGTAGCCACCAGTTATCAGGTTTAGGGGGCAAGCACGTTTTCACATAGGGCCATGTGGGTTTGGATTTTGTTTTCCCTTCATAATAAAAAACTTCATTCAAAAAATGCATGTTGTGTTTACTTGTGTTATCTTTGATTAATATTTAAATTTGTTTGAAGATCTGAAACATTAAAGTGTGACAAACATGCAAAAAAATAAAAAATCAGGAAGGGAGCCAACACTTTTTCACATATATACACACACACACACGCACACACTCATACAGGCATGGATGAGCATTGGTTGTAGGAAAGATTAACCAAACCAATCTCACAGGAAAGTGTAACTACGAGGTGGTGATTTCGTATGAAATCATATAATGTGATTTAAGGGAGAAAAAGAAAAGCATGAAGGTCCACCTCTATCTCCACCCTTAAACATAACCATAACCGGGCCATAAACAGATCATACAAAATGAATTCCCATGAGACTGTGTTTTTGAGATTATTAATGAATCTCAAGTCTTTTTGGAGCTTACAAATTGTTGTTGCATGTAAAGTGCCTTTGTTGTTGTTACATTTAAAGATTCTTCAAAAGTCTTCTTTACTTTCATGCATACTTTCAGACTTTACTTTGACATTTCAAGCAAATCTAGTTGGAAATTGCAGTTCAGAGATATGTAGTCAAGAACAGTGATAAATGGGCTGGTGATCATTAATGGCTGGTCTCAATCCCCCGAGGTCTACTCGGTGTTCTCCACAGCCCCCAACAATGCTGCTCTTAATGGGCCATTATAGACCTATGGATTGTCATCCGTAACCACTGCCGGTGTCTGCAGCTCAGGAGAATGATGGGATTGCTGTAAAGACTGCTGTAGAAGACTGGAGCTTCGACACACTGAAACACTGAGGGGGCAATGGCCATGACTGATGTGTCACTGAGTGCGCTGGATGTTAGAAGTTTACTCAGTTAGTGAGTTTGAATATGTCCTCTGGGTGGAAATACTATTTGCTGTTTGCAAAATGCCATAGGTGCCTACTGTACTGTATGCTGCTATTTCAAATAGGATATATGATGTGCATAATGTGTAACTCTAAATGTTTTATCCTGCAATAAATAAATTATACAAATATTTGGTAATACTTTATAATTGTCAGACCTCTGTTGTGTGTGTCTTGTGTTTCCACGTGCTCCCTGTGTTCCCATGCCCATATTTGGTTTGTTTCCAGTCCTTGTTTAATGTAATTAGTAGTTTATTCTGTTCCAGGTATGTGTTTCGTTAATTATCCTGGTATTTAAGTCCTGTCTGTGTTGTGAGATGTCGTCTGTTCTACTCGTTACTCCCCGGTGTTCCTGTCTCTGTAAGCCTTGCCTTGCCGTGTTGTCTTCAGTAAAGTATGTTATTTGAGTTTACATCCTCGCATGTGTGTTCCTTGTTCCTCCCTGCTGTGTGCACCGTGACAATAATATGCTCCATTATTTAACATTGGTTAATGCATTAACTACCATTAACTAACCGTGAGCGATACATTTTTTACAGTATATATTAATATTTTTAAACATAATTTGATACATAGACAACTTACAATAAGGTTGCAATTACAAGTGAGTTTATAACTTGTAATTGCAACCTTATTGTAAGTTGTCTTATTTGATATATGAGGTCAGAAACAAAGTTGTAATTGTGAGATAATGTTGTAACTGTTAGATATAAAGCTGCAATTACAAAAAAAAATATATATGTATAAATAAAATTGCAACTATGAGAAGGTTTCAATTTCAAGAAATGAGGTTGAAAGATATAAACTTGCAGTTTTGATATATAAAGTCACACTGTGAGATAAATAGACAATTCTGAGGAAAAAAAGTCAGTATTTTAAGATTAAAGTTGCATTTGCCTCTTTTTTGCTCTAATGTGAAATGGGGCTTCCATAGAAAATAGAAAACTGACTATGTTGCAGTCTTGGTATTTCATTCAGTTTCCACCAGTCGTTTAATGAAAATTACTGCAAATGTAGTGGGTCATTCACATATTCTATCGATGCTTTGTATAATGTGTGCCATATATAACATTCTTCTCAGTGTGCAGTATGGGAGTGTGCTGTTTCAAACACCACACATTATGTGGCTAAAGTACTCAAGAAACTCAATGCCAGGGTTCATCATTTAAATTCTTAGAAATCTGTGACAGATTCAATTGCTGCCTTGAGGCAAACATTAGTCTATACTTATAAGTGTAATTTCTTCAGAGCGTAACACATGCAGTATGAACTGAAAGTTTAATCTCCACACTGTTCGTAAACTCCATCAAAGCAGAACATCAGTTTCTCGGGAAGGATGATTTGGAGGATGCAAGTTGAGCAAAGCCCAACTTCAAAGTCTCTGTCATGCCATATGGCTGCATAGAAGAAAATCCAAAAACTGACCTGAAAAAGACTATTAAAATGCATTTGTATCAGAATCAAAGCACATATACAGATATACTAAAATGATTGTGAGAAAGCCATCTCACAGAAGGACCAGACACACTACAGTTTCCCTTGGTATGTAGGAGTTAAGTAGTGTTCACACTGACAACGACTGAATCGCTGGAGGTCAGCAAGTCTCTGTGCTGTTGTAGGCTTTCATACTTGAGTTCTGTATCCAAGTGTATTAGGATCACTGTCCACACTCCTATTGGAGGTCACATACCTAGTTGCACTTTCTTTGCAGCAAATCACTGCCATTGCTATATGTAATAAACTATTAATTAAAATATGATTCAATCTAGAATTTTGGAACAGAATTTAGAAAGATTTTGAGCAAATACATAACATATTCTTATTTAGGTCACACAAAATAAGTCTGAACAGACGTTTGGAAGTTCAGATTTTTACAGTGCATGAATTGTATCTTACAACACTGTATCATAGTATAAAAAGAAAAGTCAATTTTTCACTTCAAGTTGAGCATTTGACTCTATTGCTCATAATCTCACTGCTCGTGCTTTCACTAGCAGTTTCTCAATATTTCATTGCAAATGCTTCCTTTCTCAGCAAGTTCTCATACTGTATTTGAGGGAGACTTTCACGAAGCCTCCAGTGAACAGTATAATCAAATAAATTCACCATGAACTACTTCGGGTGAACAAAAGTTTCTCCACTTAACCCAGTTTATGAAAAGAAACAGAATGTATGGCGGTAATTACAGCTCAAACAAAATGGTTTCAAATGTGCTTATTTGAAATTTGAACAGAAAGGAACAAATGTTTAAAGATTAAGTATAATATGTGCAGACAACAGACTGAGAGCACTCAGCATGGGTGAGTCTGATTCATCATGGACAATTATGCATTCCTGACACATGCTGAAGAAATGTATCCTCATACAGCACAAAGCCTGTTAATGCTACTCAATAGTCAATGTTCTTCCTGCATTATTAAATCGTTTTTGGAGTTAAGTCAATATAAAAACACTTGACTAAGCCGAGTGCCTACACAAACTCCTTATAAGTGAGACCACATGGACCGTGATGTCATTTACAAGCATTTATTAATATTGATGATGTCTGAAGTGAGACTAATCTAGCTTCTGCGTATAATGGGTGCTCATAAATAATGCATGTGACCGCTAATGAGGGCAACATGGATTCTCCTTCTTTTGCAAAACGGAATCCACTTTTGACACCAAGTCAACTTTGTGACCTGTCAGTCTGGTTTCATCAGACCCCATATTTAACCTCTTTTATGTCTGGTAAATGTATGCTAAAATAAAACTCCTAAGTAACATGTTTTATATGAAGGGCATGTGATGAAGTTGACCTCAGGTAGCTGTATGCAGAACTGTAAGCTTCGATAGTGGTAAGACAGTGCATTAAAACTAGTCTTTGAAAGACATGCAAAATAAGCACTATTTATTCATTCATGTCTTTAATGATGGGACTTTTTTAGTCATTTAGATGACTTGCAAGGCATCATCAACACACTTATTCTTATTTTTAAATATAACATGCATATTTCCTTTGTGTCATTGATTCTCTTACCTGTTGAAAGCAATAGACATATTCTGTATTTTTTTTTCTCTTTCAACCAAACAAAATGGTATCCCTACCAACTGCCTCAAACAAAACAACATTTGATGCCATGAACCTGGTATATGTGTCAAATCCAGCAACATCTGCAGTGATCTTCATACCCCTGAAAACCTGTGCATCTGGCGTAAAGATTTTTGTATGCAATACGAATAAGACTGCAGTTGATGTAGCTTAAACTTATGACAAAACACTTGTGGCTCTGCAAAACAACTAAATATGGTGATTATGCACTTTAATTGACAATGTGATTGCAATCAGCTCTTGTTTACTCAAGCTGTTACATAGACAGTATATTTTGTTTTTTCATTGACTAAGAACAATGTGGAAAAAAAAAATGTGATTTGATTTCAGTCTAATGCATAATAACATAAACAGTTCCTCTTGAAATGACTGTGTTCTGATTAAAGTATCTCTTTGCACTCACCTAAAAATAGAGTCGGCTGGACCAATTACCCTCTATTTGCCACCTGGGAAGGCTGAACTCATGCCAACAGCCGCTCTTCATGTCATACAGGGAGTGAGCTAAGCGATCGGTCAGAATCCAACACTTCCACCAACTGTGCATTGCACGTTGCAGAAAAATAAGGATACAGATGTTTTCCGGTTTTCTGCAGATATCGCATCAGCCTTTTCAGCTAATGTGACTTTTGACCAAGACTTATTCATCCACCAGAGATAAGAGGCCACCAACTATTTTCTATTTCCTTTGACAGCACAGTGATTTATTTTCCAAAGGCCTTGTGTAAAACAAAGAGGCTGCTGTGAGAATAAATACAGTTAGAATGTTTCATTACAGCATAGTTTAATTCATTTAAAACCTCCTAATTAGCATAAATTACTCATTAGTGTTGCTAAAAACTGCAGAGATACGAATGAGCTAAATATTGTATAACAGACAGCTTTAAGGCAAAAAAAAAAAAAAAAAAATCACCCCTCAAAATGGGTATTATTTGATCATTCATTAGAGTGATCTAACCACTATGTGCATGACAGAATGAACAAAATAAACATGAAGTAAAAGTGTGATGTCTAGATCGGTTTATGTGGTAGTTATTCTGTAAGGATAGTGCCAGTAAGTAGATGCATCTTAATAAACTGTGTTAAGACTGTAAATGCGCAGTGTGTAATTTGCTAGATGCCAAAATGTTCTCTCCTCTCTCAGCTTAATATGCAGAGACAACTTTAAGTCATTGGTTTCTGTGAAAAGCATAGGAATCTGAGCTTCTGGATCTTTTTAAATGACCATAAAATGGTAACATTTTCTCCAGTGCAGATCCTAGACGTCGAGGGGCCCTACACAAAACGGTGTAGGCGGGGAGGGGTGGGGGTTAGTTTGGGGGAGAGTTATGAAACACCTTCAGAGTTCGCTCCGTCTTGAATCACGCTCACGGAAAGAGCTTGAGAAAAAGCATCTCAGTATATTTTCAACTCTGCTGGCAAAATTCAAAAACGAAACTAAAAATAAATCTTTGAGAGCAAGGGGTCCCCTGTCTATAGGTCAAATGTCTTAATTTCGGAGTTTGTAAAATTTGATTTTTTTTTAAATCAGTCACAGTTTCAGATGACCAAAGCCTATTCAAATAGAAATGAACCTAAAATTAGTAACATAACACCAATATACATTTCATGTTTCTGTTAAATGCCGTTCTTCCTTGATCGTCTTTCTTCCCTGTCCTTTTTTTACAACAAATCTGTGTCAACAAAACAATAAAGGGACAACTCCAAAAAGGAGGTTAGTAAAGAGTCCAAGTGCATTTTATTTACAAAAGATTTTTAAAGAATTTATTTGCAAATTATGGTGGAAAATAAGTAGTTGGTCAATAACAAAAGTTCATCTCAATACTTTGTTATATACCCTTTGTTGGCAATGACAGAGGTCAAACGTTTTCTGTAAGTCTTCACAAGGTTTTCACACACTGTTGCTGGTATTTTGGCCCATTCCTCCATGCAGATCTCCTCTAGAGCAGTGATGTTTTGGGGCTGTCGCTGGGCAACACGGACTTTCAACTCCCTCCAAAGATTTTCTATGGGGTTGAGATCTGGAGACTGGCTAGGCCACTCCAGAACCTTGAAATGCTTCTTACGAAGCCACTCCTTCGTTGCCCGGGCGGTGTGTTTGGGATCATTGTCATGCTGAAAGACCCAGCCACATTACATCTTCAATGCCCTTGCTGATGGAAGGAGGTTTTCACTCAAAATCTCACGATACATGGCCCCATTCATTCTTTCCTTTACACGGATCAGTCGTCCGGTCCCTTTGCAGAAAAACAGCCCCAAAGCATGATGTTTCCACCCCCATGCTTCACAGTAGGTATGGTGTTCTTTGGATGTAACTCAGCATTCTTTCTCCTCTAAACACTACGAGTTGAGTTTTTACTAAAAAGTTCGATTTTGGTTTCATCTGACCATATGACATTCTCCCAATCCTCTTCTGGATCATCCAAATGCTCTCTAGCAAACTTCAGGTTACTTACATACCCTAAAAGTAACCTCCGATTTTGGAACCGGAAGCCGAGTTTATCCGCTCGCTTATCCTCAAACTTACCCGGGTATGTCACATAACCTGCTTTCTGGAATACACCCCAGCTGGTATGAGATAGCTGTGCAGGTAACCCTCACAGCCCTGGCTTTAAGAATCTCATGCTGGTTCAAGTCCTGCTCAGAGCAGGCCAAGTATTTAATCTTGCATGTCATTGAAAACTTACATTCACACTGCAGGACTCCTGTTCCTTATCACTGTCCCTATAGCTCCAGGCTAGGTCAATACCTGTGGCCTGTTTCAATAAGGAAGTTCAATCAACTCTGAGTTTAAACTTGAACTCAGAGTTGACTTACTCTGAGATGGGAAACTATGAGTTTTCAGTTACAAATCAGCTGAACTGAGTTAGTTTACTCAACTCTAAGTAGGTTGACTCTGAGTTAAGTGCGTGCACCACGACTATGAAAAGTCTTAATCAGCGGAGCGCCGAAATTACGATTCACCATGGCAACAGCACCCCCCAAAAAGACGTCAGAGTGCGTACTTCCGTCAATGCGTAACTTTAATTCTTAATAACTGCTAATAACTTAATAACTTTGATAATATCAGAGGTGAAAACTGTAAATTATTGAAGTAATATTAATTTCAATGGTATCCCATGGTCACAAAAAAAGGAAAAAGACAGAAAAAAGAAACAAGAACGTAGCAGCAGCTACAAATTAAGTATTAAAACACAATTCAATCAAGGTAAAGCTTTAAACATGAAAGGTTCATGGGTGTGGGTTAGATGACTTTACAAACATTTGACATTAAATATCATTCAATGTCTATTTCAATGCACTGCTTTTTCCACATAGTCTAACACTCTTTTCACATAATTCAATATTCTCTAATCCAACCTGTTACATTTCTTAATTACAGTAATAAAATTAACTACTGACTTGTCGACAGCAAGAAGGCAGACGATCCCAAAAAGGGTGGAGAACCTGCACCTGCACCACTGACAGATGAAGAGGAGATGGTCAAGTATTGGAAGATTTCTAAAATCCAAAAGTAAAAAAAATAATTTTTGCTTTTGTATTAGGAAATAAAGATGACCAAAAAATTTGGACTAATTTGTTTATTAACAGCTGGGGTGGTGGTTACGTCTCGTACTACCCCTCCATCTGGCATTCTTCCATTCCATACAGTAATCAGTTTCATTTTCAGAAGGGGCGATGGTGGGGATATGCTTGTCATCAATGCATCCAAGCTTCCACACTGGAAATCCTGAAGGAAATTTGGATTATTGGGTTACTTCCAGACATCACAGAAAGATTTTATCAAGTGAACGTCATTTATCAGATTAGCCTCATTTAAACTGATTTTTACACCACTGACTTACAGTCCTGTGAAACCCCTCTTTGACGGATTTGTGCCCAGGAAAAAAATCTCAGAATGAGTGTGAGAGGGATGCACACCTTCCTTAGAATCTGCATACACCTCTGCATCTCCGATGTTTTAAAGTGCATTTTTCTTATTTTGGAATTTATCTTCCAATGGGGTAAAAAAGAAAAAATATTCTTGTTTCCGTTTGCATTAAGATTATTTTTCTTACCTTATGACGGACAATTTTACTTGTTTTATGTAAAATGCACTTAAAAGGAAAATCCCCCAGAAAACAATAGTAAATATAGACAATTTTTCATATATAAAATGCATATTAAGAATTTTTATATTTGTACTTGAAAAAATACAAAAATACTCTTTTGCTGCGTGAATGACTGAATAAGGTATTTAAACTTCGCTAACATTATAAAAAGGTGGAGGGGACCGAAATAAACTTTGGGTTTACAGAAGAAAACCTGCTCCCGACCAGGTTAGGTTCACAGAGTAAGTTACTACGTAACTCACAGAGTAAGTTACTACGTAACTGACTCTGAGTATAAGCTGCCTCTCTTTCAGAAACGGGCTTGACTTATCCTGCTTTCTCGGGTTTGACAAACCTCCCAAAACCCAGAGTTTCCCTCATTTCAGGGTTAACATACTCAGAGTTTTCACTTAGCCTCCTTTCTGAAACGGGTTCCTGATCTCCAGACGATGACTATTTTCAATTTAATGTGCTCTTAATTTTACTATGAGACCAGAAAAATAAAATACCAGGAGGCAGAACAGGCTCTTTTGGAACAATCTGCTGAAGGGAAATGTGACATCTAGTTGCCAGTCCCTCTGAAACCTGGACAGCCCTAATGAGGCATGTGTTTAGCAGCCTTCCTCCTCCAATGTGTATGATTTTACACACCACTAATTATGAGGAAAAACTATTTTTTTATTAGAAATTTTTATTAGACAGACATAACCTGATTTACTAAGGTACGAAGGGTACTAATTTACTGAAGAAATCTAACAAATTGTGTACGTGATTTATGGGTATATTGTGTGTTACTAAGAATAATTGCACAAAAATATATACATGCAAATAGGTTTTCACCCTTATTTAAATGAGGCTTTTGTGTGTGGTAATAACAAATGCCAACCAAGCAGCTCACTAAATATCAGTGATATTCAAGCATGGAACAGAATGCAGGGGACGCATAACACATTTTTTTTTTAAAGTTTAACTACTTTAATAAAAGCTGCAAATGGATCCAACCCAGTCTGGTCTCTCGCAACAACTGTATATTTGAATATGAGTTCACTGCATAATTTTGTGTGCTAAAAATAATTTTCAATAATACAATGGTTCCTATTATATTATGTGTGTGTTAGCATGGGGCATATTTACGTGTACTGTCTTTTCAAAGTCTTGGTTTTGGCAAAATAGCCATTAATTAATATCTGTATATCTCTGATATTCATTTGCACTTTAATTAGTATTTTCTTAAATTACTTTGATAAATATTTTTTTTTTTTTTTTTTTTTTATACTATATATTATTATATTTCATTTTAGAAATTTAGCTTCAAGTTCTTATTTTAATTAGTTATTTTATTTTATTCAAACTTTATTTTAAGTAAATTTAAGTAACTATATTATTATTATTATCATTATTATTATTAAAACTGCAAGTGATGTAAAAAAAAAAAAAATGGAGAACAGAATACTATTTGTAGCCCAGCAATCCTTGCTGTGTCCAGAACCACGGAAGAACGGATGCATTAGCATTTCATTTGCCAAAGGCCTGTCTGCTAATATTTCACAGCCAAGGTGCTGAGATCTCACAACCAGCTTGAAATGACGAATGAGGATTAATCAAGCAGTTCTGGGACCATGTCTAAACTGCGAGTAATTTACATCGGCTAGATGCCGAGAGATCCCACGAGTATATCAGGCATCAAAAGAAAGGCCGGATACATCACTGTCATAATCTCTCGGATGCTCAGTGTGTTGAAATCACTGCAGGGGATCCAAACTGCCCAACACCTGTGTCAAAACAGACCTGAAGTGATACTTTACAGCCCTGAGAGGCACTTTAAACATGTCGGTATCAATACTGTGTTCAGGCAATTATTAACAGTCCAGTGCTAAGCTCCTCAAAGGAATAATGCCTGTTTTGTCATTTTGAACCGATAGCACAAGGCCCACAGCGTCGCTGCCCTGCATTGCAACAAAGTGCAAACCCCGTGACCTTGCCGCCCACTGCTATCTCTGAACCTCAGTCGCTCGTGTGTTTTCACGGACTCAGCCAGAAGGCCGCAGGGAGTGAAACATGTCATTCACGCTGTGCAAAGTTAGCTGACCCTGTAAGTTTTTGTGGGTATCTGCTCTTACAAATACACACAGATTCCCTCACACTTATACTGACAAAAATACCCATTCTCTTCCACCTCTGCACTGGACTGATAAGCATATGACGAGGTCAAGAAAAACCATGAATGTTATTTACTGATTTTCAGAATGACTCATTATCATTATGTCTCTCTCTCTCACAGACACAAACACAAATAAATCATTAAGCTAACAGTGTGCATCCTAAATATAATGTCAGATCATTTGAGGATTAGCAATTTTAGCCATTGTCCTGATAAATTCACATTTCTCATTTATGATATAATGTGACCTACTACAGTACATTATCTACTGAAAATACGGTGCTTGCCTGTGCAAAACTAACCACTACTATATGCTAGGTTGCTTCTGTGTAGTGGCTTTGATATTTTAGGTGACTACTACACCGTCAGATTCCTGTTTTTTTTTTTTATAAAAAGGCATATCAAGGAACACAAAATTAATACCCATTGCTCCTGATGATATATCAAGGTCTTATGAAGTGAAGCAATTGGTCTGTGGAAGAAAATGAAGATTATTTATAACATTATTACCTCTAATCCATAGTCTCAAGCAAATGGTCTGGAGTGTTGTCTGGTTTGCAAAGAAATCAATCTTATGAACCGGTTCTTTTTGGTGAACTAGTTGAACCAGGTCACCAAATCGGACTGAACCATCTGAAACAATTCACAGCCCAAGCAGCAAATAAAATTACGCAAATAAATTTCACTTTCAGATCATTTTGCTTCATAAGACCTCAATATATTGTTGGGATATATCATTATTTGTGTACCTTGATACCTTTTTTATTCTCAAAAACAGGCAACTGCAAACTCACATTTTAGGAATCACCATGGACCACAGTATCATCTAAAAAGTCACCTATATCTTGGATGGGCTTAGGGTGTGTAAATAAAAAAACTAATTTTCAGTTTTTTGCATCCCTTTAAGTGCCTCATTTATATTGAGTTACATTTATTTTATATAATGCTTTATAAAAAATTAGTTTGCTTCAAAGCAGCATCATAGTAATAAACAGGAAAATAGCACTGTTCGTGTTGTGAAATTCATTAATTATGAAACAGCAAATTTAACAGCTTCACAGAAGACAATCATGGCAATATTCAGCTCACTTCTTTTAAACTGAACATATCCATAGTACAAATGGTTACACACGTGGAAGTTATGATTATGGGGTTTGTTCTAATCACTATGCATGTGCAATAGCAATAGTGATGTTTGCCTTAGCAACTGGATGAGTAGTGCATGCATGCTCTCGTTGCCATGGAAGCCAGGCAATAATATCCCTTGCTCAGCACCTGCTTGGTGTAAATGAGTTTGAGAGTCTAAGAGTCAGAGGAAGGATGAGTTTAGTGATGTGTACATGTTTTTAATGTTAAAATATTTCTTCTCCCTCAACTTAGTGTGCATGCATCTATACAACCTCCATTTTTTAATAATCTGAAGATCCCTTTTCACTATAAAGAGTCTTGTGTGCAATGGAAAGGTTTCATGGGTGCTTAAGGTTCTTCATAGACAAACTTGTTTGTAGGGATCCAAGCAAGGTTGATACCCTTGAAAAGTATAACAATTTAACACAGCATGAGTGGCTTTATGATGAATGTTAAGATATGCCATATCTGTCCCATAATGCACAGTGAAAGCATGACATTCACACCTTCTTATCTTGATCAATATAACAGTATACATATTGCCCTCCATAGATTTATGTGTGTATCAAATCTTGGAAGGGTTTCTTTTTCCATGGCAAACACTGCACTCAGTAGTGCTGAGACATAAACTGGTACATTAAACCCTATAAAATATGTCAAACTATAGCCAGCGAGGGGTGGGGTGGGACATCCATTAGTGATGGGCGTATTTTACAGAACAGAAACTACAGTATATGAGCCCAGGACATGAACATATAATGGCCTGATCATCACTCCAAAATACTGTGATTTGTTTCTGGTGATGATATAAAGTCAGATGTAGTCAGGATTAGACAAAATATGCTCCAGTATAGTCACCACCTTACTGGTACGCAACTTCTAGGTGTCACAGTGCCAATTTTTAAGAGTCTGCTAGGAACAAAATGATGTGAAATGTGTTGAATCAAACTTTTTAAATTCTCAGACTTTTGTTTGATGCAATTAGTTGCAGGTAATCTAGATATTCATGGAAGATCTGCATAGTCTTCATTCTTTTCTCAATGTATGAGTCTACACACGTCCTCTGATTTCATTTTTGTTTGCAGAGACTGCTGCACCACCAGGTTCCAAAATGAACTTTTCTCCTACATACACCTGCCAATGGTGAGAGAACTGAGAGAATTACCATCCAAAAATGTTTCTTACTGTGCAAACTTGCATTTTCATTTAGAATCTATAGTGCCAAGAATGTGTCTGTAGAGTTAAATATAAGGAAAACTAATTTTCAGGCTTCCTATAGCTCAATGTTCGATGGGAAAAATGGTTGGAACAAGGCAACAGTCACTCAGTTTTACAAGACCGTTTGAATTTCTTATTTTCTTATGTCTGCGAGAATCAGTCTATTGTTCATATATTGCAATTTTAACCATACATTATGCTGAAGTGTCTAAAACAAAGTTATCAGCCAACAATTCAAATTGTTCTAATTGTGGTATCAATAAGTCCAATAAGTCTAATACTGTATGTGTGTGTGTGTGTATATATATATATATATATATATATATATATTAGTGCTGTCATCACGATTAATCGCAAATTTAAAATACTAGGATTTACCTGTAAATGTATTGAAATAAATAAATGCATGACAAACTAGTTTGAAAAAATAAACGTTCACACCTCTGCCAGGTACGAGACATAACTTAATCCTTAATCTTCTTTTGTTTTTGTTTTTGCCATTTGCCATTATCAGCCTTTATGCTGGCAATAAAACGTTTACCAAGCCACATCACTTCAATCCCAGTACACATTTACCCAACTACTATCAAAAGTATTTCTAAATAAATACAACAAAACATTTTCTTGCGACCTTACAGGAAGTATTATGACAAAATGCATTATGAAGAAGAATTGGACCTGTTCTGCAGGTGCATTAGAGCTAACATTAGCATCATGCTACATAAGACAATTTATGAGATTAATAGTTCACTTTTACTCAGAACTCATTTTAAACCACCATCGAGTGTTTGTAATAACTTACTTTTGCGATCACATGTGTATACTTTGGGTGGCTGAGGTACACTATAAAAGTAATCCAAAAAAAACGCAACCCACGGCTCTGTAATTTTTCCCGCAACTGTATTTTCAAAATAGCCCAATTGTGTGGGAAAACCGAAAACCCTGGCAACACTGGTTCGCTGTACCCTTATCACATATGAGTAGACATATCTCTCGCGCACTGTCCCTCTCTCTCTCTCTCTCTCTCTCTCTCTCTCTCTCTCTCTCTCTCTTTCTGTCGGACACACTCGCTCTCTCTCTCCGCGTTCGCTTCACTTTCATCTAGCCCGGCGCCTCATAATCGCACAATCTCTGTGTCCCAATGTGCATACTATCTACCCTATCTGTACCCTATCTATAGTACTGAAAATTACTAATATCACATAGAATTTAGGATGGATAGTGTGCACATTGGGACGCAGGCAATGATAGATTACCTTCCGTGCTGCGATGATGGCAAGAAGTTGGGGTCAAACCTTATCAAACGATTAATTTGTGTTATTAAAATATTAATGCGTTAAAATGTATAGATTAATCACATGCGTTAACGCGTTAACATTGACAGCACTAATATATATATATTTTTAATTTTGTTTTCAGACCCTGCATTCTGAACAAAACAAAAACACTGGGTGGTCCTTTTACACGGCAGACATGTGGTCTCTTTTTGCCTAAACCAACATGCCCAGGTCAGAATGAGCTGCAAAGTGGACCAAACTTCATGCTGATAGTCACAAAGCCAGTTATGACTACTACAGATGGAATTATTCAGTAGCATTAACATGTCTCTTGACCAAATTATATGTAGCTTTTTCATTGTACCAAAGGGAACAAACACACATACACACACTACAATGTGTTTATTATTATTATTAATGTTTTTTATCCATTTGTGTGGCCATATTCATTGTTTTAACATTATTTTGTCCTTAAAATCAAAGGCTGGACAGTGAATTTTGATCTCATTTTTGTTATGCCCCTCAGACAAAGTCAGTGCCAAATGTTTTGAGGAAATGCTGGTCGCTGTGGCCTCATCTCTGTATTTATGCAAGTCCCTCGTGCATTGAAGAAGGCACTGTAACCAATTTAATGCATGACTCAGTTTCACGATTTACTTGGCTTTGAGCGAAAATAAAGCCCTCAGAAAAATCTCTCCACACATTTGAAAGTCATGTAAACGTGTGTGTGTTTGTTTCTTTGTGAGAGAGAGAGAAAGAAGCACCAGCTGTGGGTTATAAAGGTCAACAGATGGCATGAGCGATACTTGACTCTCATTTAGTTGCTGTTTTTACATAAATCAACATTCCTCAGCAGCATGATACAATGACGCATTAATGAAGAATGCTTTCACTGAACAAAACAGCCAACAGCAAGACTTTACAATCACTACACAAAGCAGGCACAAATGTTTGGGCAATGCCTTGTAAGCACACAGCCCCATTATAATACTTAACATGCATTTTTGCATTATTCTGGTGGTAACAAACCTCAGTACTCAAGGAGGTGATACTTATTTTTGCCAAATTGGGTGCGTTATTTTTACGTCTTATGAGGTTAACACTGATGTGGCACCAAAGCATCTCTATGATGCTGTTTTCTCTTCATTTTATGGGCTCTGTGAAGCCTGTGAATGCAATTTCAAGGTGTTGCACCGTTTTTGACACTGGCAATATTATAACAAGTTTGAATGATGTAAAAACAGAGATGTAAAGACCATTAAAGTATGAAAAACAAACTGATGTGATCGCTGTGTACATGTCACAGAGGAAAATGAAATGATGACATACATGATGCAACACACGTTAGAAGTAATCACACCAAGACTGCAGCTGGCATTCATGTTAAAAAATATACATTAATACATATGTATATTTTTTGACATACTAGAACAATCAAACCTTTGAACCTCTTTAAAATGGTGCCTATTAATATAGTTAAGATTAAGATTAAGATATGCTTGAACAAAACCACAAAGACAGTTGGGTTTTTCACTCATGTATTCAACAGAAAATGATAAGACTTTCTTCTGTAGAAAAAAGTACAGTAAGTACATCTTGGACCTCAGTAGCTGGTATTGCCCCCTTTAGCACAAATAACTCCTTGTAGGTGTTTTGCAATAATTGTACATAATTGTTATCTCTGACATATGCTTGCTGGGATATTTGACCTCTCTTTCATGCAACATTCTTTCAATTGCAAGATGTTTGAGAATCTTCTTGCATACTGCCCGACTGAAAACCCCCAAAACATCTCAACTGCTTTCAAATCCAGGCTTTGACTAGAGCATTCCATAACCCTTCATTTTTTCCTTTCAAGCCAGTCCTTGGTGGATTTGTGAGCGTGTATTGAATCATTATCTTGTTGAAAGGTCCACTTTCATTTTAACTTTCAGATAGTTGGCCTCACATTATGTTCAAGCACTCTTTGATATGATGCAGATTTCATAGTTGAAACAATGAACGCAAGCTGTCCAGTCCCTGAGGACTAGACATTTCAACTACTAAACTTCACAGTTGGTACAAGATTCCTTTCCAGAAAAGGTGTTGTTGGTCTGCGCCAAACATGTCTGCTGTTATTGTGGCCAAACAACTTTGATTCGTCTGTCCAAAGCACATTATTACAAAATTCCTTTTACTATTTGCTCATTTAGCTCTAATGTTTTTTTAAAGGCCTTGTCCTGGAACACCCCTAATGCAGGTCAAATTTGTGCAATCACTTTATGATTGTAGAAACATGTACTTTGCTTAAAATTTCCATGGGTGAACTTTAAATTTAAAGTCAGGACCAATGTTCCCTTAATTCCACATTGCAAAAAACCTTTTGACAAAAACCTAGTATAGTATAGTCATCTTCATATGGATTTAAATAATTTATAAATTCATTATTATAAAACAATTATATATTAATAATAACAAATCTTGTTTTAAGATTAATATCAGTCTGTTTTTCTCAACATAAAACTCAAAGAACAAAGAAAACTAGGGTAATAAAGCCGTTGCCCTTATCTCATGAATTAATGTTGTGGATTTCAGGCAAAGATTTCAAACAGCTTCAGTTCCATACATGTACTGTATATAGAGCTCTCTTCTTCCATGCATTTAGCTCTGACATAAGAAATTGGTTGCTGTTCCAACATTTTTGCTAAATTTGTCTTGAATTTGTCTGAATTTCGCTATCTGCATTGACGTCTAAAAGCATCAACACCACTCATGAATGAATTTAACAAGAAAAAAAAAAGATGTGGAAAGCTACAGCCGTCAGAAAGACTGAACATAACCAAGGCTTTGCAGAATCCAGACAAGCAAGATCTTATGATGAAAACTGAATTGAATTGAGACATTGTGCTGTTTGCACAGAGAAATGTTCATGAAGGCATGTTGAGACTACTGTACATAAAACATTGTTCTGTCCCCTTTATAAAAAATAAAAAAAGATCAAAATGAAAGACAGAAGTCTAATTAACATTTCAAAATTGGAATATTTTCTTCTGTTTCATTTAGAGTGATGTCTAAAGAGTGTTTTTACTGAAGCATCTGCCAGGCTGTCAAACGGTGGCAAATTAATGACAAAGATGGACTTACTTGTCCATTCACTCTTTTCTGTTTTGCTTTATTGTAATTTGTTTTCCTTATCATGTCACAGTGCATTTCAGCACACCTCAACAGCTCCAATTCATCTATTTGAAGTCGAAAATAGCAAATTTTATTTGGAGGAAATAGCAAATCTGTCCCGCCGAGCCAGTGCGGGCCATCATACAGCAGAATAGGTGGGAGGAGCAGCCAGGTGTTATCTCTGTTGTGACTGAGGAAACTAGGTGTGATAAAAAGAGGATGCCAACCTCTCTATCCATAATTTATCTGCTTTTTCTTTTATCGGTTATTTATATCATCACAAAAATGGATGTGATCTACTGGAGTGCCCCAAGGCACACACAGACCTCACCTGTGAGGTGAAATGGATCATTAGAAAACTGCAGAAACCAAACCTGGTCACTAAACTGTGAGAAAAGGAGAAAATTGATTTTCTCCAAGAGATTCAGTTTTTCCATCTATGAGAGTACAGTGGTGGATGTGATGTATGTGCGTGCGTGACTCAATGAATAGCACAATAAAACAGACACATGACTGTATAACAGAGGTCTTTGATGCTGCGCTGTCTCTGCTGTGCTGGTCCGCTGAGTAAAATGGCCTCATTAGATGGACAGTCTATAGCAGGAAAGATCAGTTGTTCAGGCTATGATGAGAAGGACCCGACACACACAGGCTGACTCAGAGACATAAAGGTGAATAGGAGTGAGTTTGACTTGAATAGGATGTAAAACAAGTGGATCTTCTGATTTATCAGCAGTCGTGCATCACCTCATTTGAGTTATAAAGTATTAATAAAACAAAAATTTAATCCCACCAGCAACAACACTAATGAAACTTTGAACTAATATCCTGTAGCACTGAATTCATTAATACAATTTGCATTTAAAAGTTTTCACACAGTATATGACTGCATTACAGATGCATAAGGACTTATTAAAGCCTTTTGTCTTTTACTTTTGTGGATGCATTTCCAGTCATATACTTCCTACTCTCTCTGATTTAATTCAGTAGTTGATTCAATGCCAGAACTATTTTTTCAAGCCCTGTAGCTCTACAATGATCCTGCATTAACACCGTTTTAACACCAACAAAATGTATTTCTGAAATACATGATATTTCTGATACGTGATATTTCTGAAGGTTTTTTTTTTTTTTTTTTTTTTTTATGAAAAGAAAATGGCACCACTGCAACAATTCTGATCGAAAAATATACTTTATCTTATGACAATCCAGCTAGATTATGGTAATGTTAACACAGACTTAGAAAGCAAAGTTTTAGCTTAATAGGGTGTCTTTCTTTCTTTGTTCTTATTTTTTAATAAAGAAATATATTTAATTAAATTGTTGTCAAACAGTAAACAGTAAACAGCCTCTCTTCTCTTCAGGTTTTCACTGCAGACTTTAGCATCTTGGCAAATCGTAGCAGTTTGATACATTGTTGAGTTTTTTTTTTTCTTATCCTCTTGAGGAGACATGTGAGACTTTATTGAGGTTCAACCACTTTGTTGTGTTCCTGTTTGGTATTTTGTTTTGAGTACTACAGTACAACACTGAAACAGCACATTGAACTTTCATCCATGTGCGCAGTGTTACATGATAGATGCATTTTATTTTATTTTATTTTTTAGAGTTACTGTAATCTTTGATTAATAAATCTTACATTCAAACTTAATTTGGTGTTTTTGTATCCTTCTTTTTTGTTGCTTCCCTTGAGCCATGGGGTGTAACAAAATGAGGGCTCGTCCGGGATCTTTCACATATTCCCTCCTACAATACACATCAAATGTAGCTATTTATCTGTCAAAATACAAACACCATTTGAATAATGAAATTCACATCATGAAGCAGAAATTAATAATAATAAATGGGGAGTGAAACAAACAAAGAGAAGTGGAAAAAAAGGCCATCTGAGCCCTGTCCAACTGACGCTTAATAAAAATCAAACGCACTTGATATGACTGCCTGTCACATACATATAAACATAAACCATGACATCAGGCAGAAATTATCCTCTTTCCATGCTGTTAATAAGACCAGCCTTTTTAAGTCAGGTTCACATTCACCTGAAGCTCTATTAGCCAGTTGCGCACCGCTGAACTATATGGTGAGATTGGTAAGTGCGGATCTCATTATGACATCACCAACCATGACAGGCTGATGAGAAACTCAGATTCCACTAAACTTTGCCCTTCTGCAGCTCCTCAGATCAATGGAGGGAATAATGGTCCTTGAGACAATTTTCAAACTTCGGAAAAATGTCCAGTCAGCTGGCAAGAATGTAATTGAAAACATGGCAGTATGAGCCACATGGAGGCTAGCATATGTATCTAAGCATTAGATGTGATGAACAGAAAAAAGGCATGCAGATTAAATCAAGACATAGCAGCAGTGTACAGAAAAGTAAAGTGACAAATTTGGTTTTGATTTTATATATTTTGCTTCTCGTGGTAATTTAGTGACAAAAGCATTTTGCAAATATACTGCATTTTATAAATTACCATAATAATACAACAATAATTTTTCCAATGAATCCAATGTCAAAATAATAATAATAATAATAATAATAATAATAATAAAGGTCCAAAACTTCACTTTTTATCACTTATGGTTTGGGGTGAAAATTACCTGTAAATGTTTTTGTTGTTGTTGTTTGTTTTTTTGTGAAATTTGTCCTCATAGCAATCATAGTAATTTGGCAGGAAATATCCTACCTAAAACCAGCCTAACATTCATAATTTAGTTAAAATGTCAAACAGGGTCACTCGTTATTTATTCACCAACTGCCAATCTGACATGTGGTCTTTCTTAGGCTGACACAAGACAATTTGTCCAAAGCAGCAGACAAGATTTGACTCCAAAACCCTGGAAGCAGAAATAGAGAAATCTAACCATGTTGACACCCAGAACGTGTGAACGCTATGACAAACCCAGACTGCTAGGTGTGGTGGAACTCTACATGGTTTTCATATCTCTCACTTCAATAATTGCAGCAGCATTAGAAGTGATAAACTTCCTTCCTATAACTCGCTAAGGCCCCAAAATTCAAAGTTGACTCTTTACGATAACCAGTGCATTCACTAATGTCAACAAATTTAAACTTACAAAGTGTTACCAACACTCTTCATAGTCAACACAATTGATTCCGGTAGAGTCTGACAATAGCCTGTTGCTAACAACATGATACTGGTGATAATACTGTTGAGAAAACACGATAATACACATACAAAAAAAAAAAACTTAGCACTCATAGATAATTTTAATAGATTGGGGGAAGTTGTGGCCTAATGGTTAGAGAGTCGGACTCGTAATCGAAAGGTTGCGGGTTCGAGTCCCCGGCCGGCAGGGATTGTAGGTGGGGGGAGTGAATGTACAGCGCTCTCTCCACCCTCAATACCACGACTGAGGTGCCCTTGAGCAAGGCACCGAACCCCCAATTGCTCCCCGGGCGCCGCAGCATGGCTGCCCACTGCTCCGGGTGTGTGTTCACGGTGTGTGTGTGTGTGTGTGTGCATTTGTTCACTACTCACTGCTGTGTGTGCACTTGGATGGGTTAAACGCAGAGCACCAATTTCGAGTATGGGTCACCATACTTGACAATACGTCACAACTTTAAACAATACTTTTCTGTACTGAATGAAACATAAGTCCTTTTTTGCTGAGGGTGTTGCAAAGCATTATAGGATTGCCTTCATTGCTCAGTATAAATAAGATGCCTCTATAGATTGGGCTGCCTGAAAATGTTCTCTAGGTAGGTAGCTTATAATGTTTTGTTTTCAAAAGACTTCGGAAGGAAGACAAGTAGCGTAAAAGTGAAGTTCTCCTACAGCATTAATTGTACACAGGGCTAAAGGGACAATAATTGAAATTAGCACAATGATAGCACAGCACTTTTAGCTCTGCTAAATTGATTCAATTTCTACATTTGTCAGGGAGCGCCAGCAAAGGCGAACAAAATTGGTTTCCTTGCAGTAAGCTCACTTTAATATATTTCAGATTAGCCTGGTGTGGAAATCCTTTATGGCACCAGCTACAATGAAAATAAGCTACTCAAGCGTGGAAAAGTGACCCTTTCTTCTCTTTCTCACTTCGTTCCTAAACAAGTTTACAAATTGACATTTATTAGCAAGGAAAACTGAATTACTAAGATTTACAATGCAGTGAACATATTTTAGGATGCCTTTGACAATGAATAAGTGTGGAATCAAAGCTTTCAACTTTCTCAGTAAATTCATATTTGTTTCACCTTTCCACTACTCAGCTGAATTCACCTTCAAATACCAATGTGTGTGCAAATGTCTGACAGGCTACACTCAACAATAGCCTTGTTACCATGCTCTCTGTTTGAATCCCTACCGCATTGAACTGCGGGACTGCATTGAGTCTAAGTCTGTCAGACAGACAGAAAAAAACATGGTGCTTATGGCACAGCAGGCTACAGAAAGTGAGAAGTGTGTAATGGATTTTAAGCGGTTAATTGGCTTCGTCGGTGGCGTCCAGGTTCTGCTCCCACATGGGAGGGCAGATCGGCACCCAGCTGTTGTCGAGATGGAGGACGTGGTGTGGTCGACCCGGTAAATAAGCTCTGGGACGTCATCATCTTTCTTGACGATGGCTTAAAAGACCCACGAGCTGTCGGTAGATTAATGCAGATGCATTCGTGATATGTGCACGGCTGTTTATGGCAATAACGGCATGCTTTGGGGGAGCAGCAGCGAGCTTGGCGTGTATGCATGGTGGATCATTACTGATACTCTGTGTGTGCCCGACTTCCCAGTTGCTTCAATAGAATACTGTTAATCTTCCATTTGCCTCCGTGTCATTTCCAAAATCCCTGTTCCTGCTGTTATTTAGAACTCAAGGAAAATACTTCAGAAATCATTATTGTTCATGTTTGTGACTCAGAAAAGGGAGTCAAATAGCAAGAGTAAACATATTGCTGCTGATTAAGCGTGATGTATTGTTTCTGCTGCAGTCACTCTGAGCTATCAGTTTGATCTGTGGTACATCGACAACACTGTTGACAGTCGCTCTTCTGATTCTTCGTCAAACACACATACGCACACCGCACTGATCTAGCATTTGATGAAGCGTAGCAAACCTCTCCTGACTCTCTTTCGTCTCGTTGTCACCTTCCATGTAATAAGAGTCACATCACACATCTCCACGTAGACAAATGTTGGGCAGCCATCGAAACAGATGTATGCATTGTGCCCAGTTATGCATTAGAGAGGTCTCACTTTTGAGAACAGTCAAGGTGGTTCTTATCCCTTAGATTCATATCAACCCAACAGATTATGTACGCACTCCAAATGTCTTGCCTCCTTCGACACACTGCCATGCGGAGATAGCAATGTTTAATTGGTCCAGCATGCTTACAAAGGGGCTTGCGAAGAAAACAAACCAAGGGGTCCAAGTAGTGCAGGTGGAAAGATCTAGTGCCATGTTGTGTGTCACTGTTACTAGTCCGAGCGCAAACATCAAGCCAAGACTATATAATCAGTATGAAAAACCTCCCGTGGTGTAATATTTGGGATTTGATGATTTCATGCAAGCATGCTAAGCTATATTAATCAGCAATGGCAAGATAATTACAGCAGGCAAGAAACAGCAGTGTATAACAGCAAACTATTAATCAGACATTTTGTATTCACAGGGCTAAAAACATTAACCAATAAAAAAATTATAAATCCTACGTTTGAAGAATAGGTAATTGCAAGCTGCATAGCTTGAGTATGTCTAAAGGGTGTCTCTGAGCATTAGTCTCACACTGTGTGTGTTTATTTGTGTCTTCCTGTTTGCAGAATCAGAGGGCGGATACATCTCAGATCATTGTCCTCACATGTGTCTTCCCTGGTTGCACCACGGCCCACCCCTTTCATTATGGTGGCCCTGCTGCAGGATCCGGGGTCCACAAGGAACGTTCTGCAACCTGGCGATAGCTAGTCTTGGCCAAAAATATTTCTTACCGGCAATTAAACTATATTTACTGTATATTACTTCTATTAAAATTACATTTTGTCCCAATGACAACTGAATTATTTAGCTCTTTTTTTAACAGATGTTTCCTTTAGTAGTGGGTCTGTATATATTTGATCTGAATCATTCACATCACTTAGTTACCAGCCAGCTGGCAAGTGGTTCAGTTTTATTTACTTGGCAAAGCTAATTTTCACTTGCATTTGGCATGTGTTAATTCTGGACCCAGGATATGACCGCTGGGTCTGCTGCCCGCTCTCTACCCTCCTCCTTGTTCTCAGAGGAGCCGGTGTTGATTAATCGAGAGGGCTCCATTGCTCCAGGAACAGTTCCAGTTTCTTGCTGGTGTTCAGTGTAAATGTTTAGACAGCCCCTTGTGGTATGATGGAATACAGAGAGGACTCAGAGGACCTCCGTGATACTGGGGGCGAAAGTGAAGACTAAAGAGAGAAGAAGGAACTCTTGTTGGGCGAGAGGTTAGACAGCAGCTGTAATGCCACCTGTGGACAAGCATGCATGACGCTGCAGCCCTGTACAGGAAAGAATATAGGACAATGTTTGCTAGCACAAGAGTATTTTATTACTGACTCTAAAACATAAAGACCTTTAGAAAATTCAGATGAAGTAGGTTTTAAAGAGTGGATTTTATTTATTTATTGCCTGCAATTAGACATTCTCTAAACAGTTTTAGTGGCCTTGTTGGCAGCTGATTGACCTTGTTATGTGGGTGTTTGACAAATGTTAAGCAAGAATGTAGTTTTAAAATATTTTAAAGTGCACAAAATGAATTCACAAAAGCAGCATCACTATCCTAGTAAAAAAATAATATATTTAAAATGCATTTATTTCACACTAAGCATAGCTCAAATCTATTAACATATTGTGACGAGTCGGCTGCCTCCCCCCTTATCGTCATCACCACCCCGTCCCGTATTCGCCGCCCTTCACCAGGCTCCCGATGGGAGTGGGTGTGTGAGAGAGGAGGGGCGCTGAAACAGCCAGGGCTGGCGGCGTGTGATGAGGCGCACCTGATGTGAATAGAGCCTCATCACCACCGCCGTTTAAATGCCGAGCGCGCCTCTCCTCGGGAGACCGGTCTCTTCCCCGTGCATGCACGCTGGTGTCCTCGTGGGTCCAGGAAGGGAGCGTCGAGTAGGAAGACTGCCGCACCCGTTATATGGCCGACGGGCCAGGATGCCAGGCCGTCGAGTCCCCCAGAAGCTCCGGGGGCTTAGGAGAAGGACGTCGCCGTTGAAGGAAGCCGCCGCCACTCGCTCCCGGACCCGAGAGGGGAGCGCGTGCGGCCACCGGACTCCGCCCCTTCCCTGGACCCTTTCCTCCTGAACACTGCCCTCCTTCACAAGCCCCGCAGCACGACGAGGACACCAGATCCCCTGTTTATTTTGGACACTTTTCCCCCTTTGGACACTTTATTTTAATATTTTTGTTTAATAAAAACCTCTCCGAGGCCTGACGCCATGTCCACTGTGTCTGTCGTTTGCTCCTCCCGCCACAATATTTACTGACAGATAACTCAAGACTTACTGATATAAAAATTATCATTAAACTTTATTTGGCGTACTACTTGTGTACAATGCATATTTCTTAATGTTAAGTCTAAAATGTGTTTAATGTCACTTTTGATGAGGATTGCATGATCTTTGAATAATATCGGTGTTTAAATGCAAAATATTTAAAGTGTACCTGAAGTATACTTGCAATAGTTCCACTTCAGCACAATCAAATATACTAAGTATATCCTTAATTGGACTTCCACACAATTAAAATGCATTAAGTACAAAATTAGTTGTTGTACCCTTAATGTTGTAATATGTACCCTTTTGGGATAAATAATGTACAAAAGCATACATTTCAAAAGGGTACTGCCCCAGTGACAGCTTTTGTAGGCCTACCTTTTGGCCTGAGAGTATTTGGTCATTTTTGTTTATTTACAGAAATATATTATTTCATAATACCTCAAGGTAAGTGAACAAGATATCATCATGCTCAGAGAACAGGGAGCAGTACACACAGAGCAGGAACCATGTGGATTGTAACACAGCACTATTAGTACCAGAAGAGACTGATTAGCTTGTTCAAGTGTATTTGGTTAGGATTAGAGGTAAACTCTGCAGGACAGTGGACCTCAAAGGCTGGATCTGAAGAACCATGCTGTACATCAACTGCTGGGACAGTGAGCAAGGACATGTCTTGATTCTTTTGATAATGTTGTAGATTTAACAGCACATTGCCGCTGACAACACTACAAGGAATAGTGTGTATAAAATCTAGTTTGAGCGACGAATGGAGCGCAAGAGTATTTCAGGCCTACTGCATTAGATGATGCCCCTCACATTACAATTAATAAGATCATCCGTACTCACACTTGCCATAGTCTGTCGCACAGACATGTGCTTACCGTCCATTCCCAACACCTCCTTATGCCGATACAAGATCACTTAACTGCTTGCCCACAGAGATATATCATCTGTTCAGCTCACTGCTAAATTTTTCAAAAAATTTTCACAATACTATATTACTCTACTTGGAATATACAACTGATGCATGTTAAATATCTGGCAATTGCTTAGGCTTCAGGGAGGTTCAACCTCAGCGAGGTTTGCCTGTGGATAGCTCAGAACTGAACCCTTCATATTGAAGCCTGCCACCAAATATAAAGTTCTCTACAATATTCTGACTCGAACAGAGTGGTCCTGACAGAACTAAATTTATTTAGCACAGTCAATTTAATGATCATATATACAGACGATTACAGTTGGAAAGATACACATTTTGATTCTGACAGCCTAAGGTAAAGATGCAGTGTGAGTTTAAGAAACCTTTGTAAACACACCACTTACAATGAAAGCTTGTAAGAAGCAATATTTAACATACATATAACAACTGCAATGCATCCAATGTGCATTAAATTCAGCAGAAACTCATACACAATCTGCACATTTTTAAATGCTCAATACAAATGTCACTACCTGAGCTTTCCGATCCTTGTTTGCAAAATCTATTTGTCACTCCCGGACGTTCTCATTGCTTTCTCCAGTCCACTGTCAATCTGACAATTCCTTGCACCAGCATGAAACTCAGCTTGAATGAACTGAAAACGTCCACTCTGCTCAATCAGCTTCAGTGTGTATGTACAGTTAAACCATAAAATGTCTGTTATTGTGGTGCCATCTTCTAAACAGCATTGTTTTCTGTAGTTTTTTTTTTTTTAAATCAGTTTTCAATAAACAGTGTGAACAATTTTCACCCACCACTATTGTCATCGATACGGAATAATATTTTGGACTAATTTGATGCTTTCACCCATAATGAAAAACAGCTGAATATCTATTTCTCTCTTCTCATGATAGAGCACTTCTCTATCTGGAGATCAGAGCGAGTGGGTGGATAAGAGGGCCAGGGGGTGTTCGACAGGAGAAAACATAGAGGTCATCCGTAACCTTAGAGGCTAATTGAAGGGTGTAAAACACTCACCCCGCTGAAAGTACCCTGGCCCCGTGCTCCACTTGCCCCTTGTTGACACCCTGAAGGGGGAAATTGTACACTGCTGCTCAAAGGAACTGTTAGAAGGTCATGCAGTCATGGAGCGAACACCCACATCAGATCTATTTCTTCACACATAATTAGCAGAATGCATATTTCATGTGTTGTGTCATAATCCATAGAAAATGTAATACCCCAATCAAATATCCAAAACAACTTTTGTATAAAATGACTTAAAGTATATTCGTAAATAATCTAATTTGGTTAATGTGTTATAAAAGAGTGGACAATAGCTGTTTAAATTATTTTAAATAAGATTTTATTCCATTTGTTCAGTTCCCCATTTAAGCAGTGTAAAAAAAAAAAATGGAAAAAGAAAAAGCCTACTGTATTTCTGACATACAGCCCGAGGCTGTGCTTTGGGAAGCCCCACCACACTGAAAGGACCTAATATTCCTCACTGGAGTTAAGTCTGTTCACATCCATGGCTTGATTTTGACCTCGATACTGCCATCCGAGGCTAAATGATTCCTATTGTCAAAATTTGTCTTTGGTCTTTGGTCACTTTGAGTGACATATTCATAATACTGCACAACTTCTCCTTACAAATGGTTGTCGAATATAAAAAATGCTACAGATTGCACATCATATTTTGTGAGAAAGTCTGGCGTGACTCTATTTTTGGATTCAGCACCCTAAAATTAGTTAGAAACAAATGCCTAATTTTAAACTCATCAAAGGTACTTTGTTCATTCTTAAAGTGATCTTTTGAATTTATGGTGATTAGATTCAAAGTTTTGGACTGGCGCCTTGAAATTGAGAATAGAATGATGCATCCAGGGTGTGATACCGTAATGCTTTTTCATCCAGTGTGTGACTGGATTCAACTCTGAATCATGCTAGATGTCTTGGCTACATTTTTTTTTTTTTTTGTACTGTCTGGCATGAAATACTGTACACACTGCACAGTCTGCCTTGTTTACCAGTTTGCTTCTTGATAGTCATTCACAAAGAATCATTACAGCAAATTTATTTTGTTTTTCTTTTAACACTATTATCAAATGAACTAATGTCCATTTAGTTTTAGTTTTTGCAATAGACTGTTAGTTTTTATTTCTTATAGACACATTTTTTATATATATATATATATATAAAAATATAATGAAACATATATATATATATATATATATATATATATATATATAGTTTCATTATATTGAGCAAAATGTTTTCGATTTCAATGACATTAATAATCACATAGGAAATAATCACCAAATTTGGGATAATCATGGAGACCTTTACAACAATAACCCTGAATTAAGTGTCCCCTCCACTTTCTGAATGCAGTGTGCTGATCTTTTCCTTTGACATTTCCTAAACTTTAAGTGCCAGTGATGAACAGTTAATCAAAATAGCCAATTAAGCCATAAGATCCTTACACAGTTAATCTGGCCATTATAGCGGTGTGTGGATGTGTGTCAAAAAACAGGCTCATTAAAGTAAAACATAGCAGTGCTTTCATTTCTAAGCCTACATTTATTTTGCATGTTCAGTCAGGTGAGCTCTGACAAATGAAAGCTGATTAGACAAAGCTCATGAGCTCATGGCCCTCATTGTCACTACTATGCTTAATTTTCCAACTGAAGTTTTGATGCAAAGAGATTACACTCAGATAACACTGAGGATAGCTACAGAAGGTTATATTTTCCTTATGCTATCAGAGGGGCGACAATACATCTGCAGTGCTTAATTTTCTTTATGTTTTGCATTTACTGGAACACTCCAAAATCCAATCAGCATATACATAACTGAAGTGTGGAAAATGCTTACTACAGCATAATGTGACCAAAGGCACTTTTTTCACACATTGTCATAGATTTCTTGATCAACTAAAGCACAGGAGTCTTTCAGCTGCTGATCCTTTGTGCATGGTTTGTATAACTGAAACGACTTTCCCTGGCAATGTAAAACTTTTCATTTCGGTCACTGTAAAAGTCAATCCAGGTTCCAGTGAGAAGGTGGGTTACTGTGTTGAAAATGTTCAAGTCAACCTGAAATGATATTCACCACCCATTTAACTTCTGTAATGTTACTTGATTGTACCCATTGAGAAATGAGTGAATGGTGAAAAATTGATATTTCATATCAAAATGGAAAGGAAAGGCATTATTTTTCTGTGGAATAGCATGCACTCGTGAATCATGCACAATAAGACCAGCAATGTATATAATAAAAGTAAAGGGCAATTTTGACCTCATGTGACTGTTTATGATAACTGTTTTGCAAAGGCTTCTCATCTCCACACATCAATATATATACATATATATATATATATATATATGTGTGTGTGTAGATCAGCAACCTAACCTGTAGCTCCTTTGTAATTGTGATCGTACACAATTTAATTAGAATAGTCTAAGTTTTTACTCATTTGTGTTTCTTAAAATGTATAATGCTAACATTATTTGTAATTTGAATACTGCAATAGTTCACCTGAAAAGATTTAGAACGCATATCTTTTAGCTATATATTGACTCTGTTTAAAAAGTGATATTAACACCATGGAAGTCAGCGGATGCAGCACCCCATCCAAGTTTTTTGTAAAGAAACATGTGCAGTCATAAATTTTTCATCAGAACATATCTGCAGCAGTGAAGTGAAAAAGAAATCACACTGCACCAGTTCAACACTATATAACATACACATCTCAATCATCTGTGGTATCAACAAAATTAAAAACATCAAAGTTTCATCACACAGCATGACTTCATTATGCGTCATAGGAGGTTCAGGATCCATCATAAATATGACATATTTAGGAGAGGTTGGGAAAAATATCAATACAGTAGAGTATTGTGATACTTTTTTGTTCCTGTGCTGAGTTGCTTAACTGAAGCCAAGTATTGATTTTTAATTGTTATTATTATATATTTCAAGGCTTTGATATTTTGAGTATATAAAAATGCATTGCTTTTTAAGTTTGAGGGGGTAATATTTGAGAGCAGAATTATGAAATGCTTCTACATTGAAATGCAAGTAAACTCATTATTATTTACATTATACAGCAATTTGCAAGAACTATTTTTTGTAAGTCTTATTTTTTTACAGCAGTGAATATAAATAAATAAACAGAAAAAATGCAAATAATCACTACAATAATATAATAATAATAATAATAATAATCACTATAATAATTATATTTGAATTGATTGTGACAGTAAACATTTTCCATCTGGAATAAAATGAGTTCATATACAGAATAGTCTTATCCTCTGTACTGATTTATTTATTAACCTTAATTTATGTAATAGTGTTGATTAAGATATAAGGCCAATATTTAGTCCTCTGGATATTTACCAACTCTTGAGGAAAACAAAAAATAGCTGTGTGTGAAACCATAAACCTCAAATCCCACTGGAATAGTCCTTGTGGGTACGAGCTAAAGCAATATGAAAATACAGCATGTATAAAGCATACTGCCAAGGCTAATCTTTACATTTTGTTGCTCAGGCACCTCCAGGGGCAACCGGGAGAGAACAGGGCCTATGCCATAGGGTTGTAATCTTCATTTATATAATTATATAATATATATATTGTGTGTGTGTGTGTGTGTGTGTGTGCATCTGCATTTATAATTACAATCTAATTATGATATAATCTAATTATGATCCTGATGAACTGTAAAGTATTAAAAAATGTTGACATGGTAATAAGTAGAATTAGACCAAATGATGCAAAAAACAAAAAAAAAGGGCCCAGCCTATAGCCTGGAGGAACCCCTATCCATTGCCAATTTCTTTAGGACTACTCGACATGGCTGAGAAAAATGGCTTCTCTTATGATTTCAGAGATAATCTCTCTAAAATGAGTACAATTACTGTCCTAAATCAATGTTTCAGTTAACAAAATGAGCAATACAGTAGCATGCAATGCACTGTTTGTTACGATGATGATATCTGATTATATCCGTCGAAGTCAGTAGATGCACAGCCCACGGAACCCCACTGAGGCAATGGAGCGAAAAATTTATGTTCATTGGACAACAGGCTTTAAATGCATCATTTTGGATCCTGTCCAGAAGCAGAATCTATGGGCGCTTCATCTGCGCTAGTTGTATGAGGAAAATGATATGACTGTTGATTGGACAGTAGGCTTTTAGACAGTGTATTCTGCCCCACCTAGAAGCCTATTTATTTTATTTTTATGATGACTGAATGAGTTCTTACAGGTGCATACCTTTTAGGTTTAGGGGTAGGATTTGCATACCTCTGCACAACCGGTTCACACAGACAGGATACATCATCAGCACGTTCACATACGCTATGCAGACAGAGCGAGAATGGCAGGCAAACATTAACAACCTGACCTTCCTTTGTGGTATTGTAGTACTGCTATTAACTGTACTATAAAGTTTACTCACCGGTGAATGACACATGATGTATTGTAGCAATATCAAGATGTCCTACTGCACCTTTAAGTAGGTTAAGAAACAGTTCTCACTTTCACTTAAGTACACTTTTATTCAATTAATAATATTTTTTCATTGTCACTTTTAGGAGCAACATTGCATATACACACATAGATAAAACAAATAATAATAAATATTTTGATAGCACTTTATTTTACAGTACCTGTACTTCCCTGATACATACATGGTAAATATCTTATATCTACAGTACAGTATGTCTTGTTTGTAATCACATAATACCGCATTTTTCCATAGGTGCTACACATTTACCATATACATATCATTAGTGTACAGTAATGTGTCTTATTAGTTACCATATACGGATACTGTAAGGATGTGCCTGTTTGTACCCACTTGTCCGCAAATACTACATATTTACCATGTATATACATTAGTAAGTACAGTAAAGTATCTAATTAGTTACCATGTACGGGCACTACCTGTAAGTGACCGTACTTACCCACACTTGTCTGTATGTACAAACTAATTACCATGCATGTACGACTGTACGGTACAGCCATGTTTCTTATTTGTTACCATGTACATACACTTCAGGTAAGTACCTTGTGTTACCACTCATTTTTCCTGTAGGTACAATATATTTACCATGTATGTACCAGGGAATTAAACGTACTATAAAATAAAGTGCTACCAATATTTTGCCATACTACAATGATTTTATATCAATGTTTCCCCACTTGTGAAAAGCACCAGCTGCCACTGCCCCATCTAACATTTCATAACGAAAACATTTAACTTATACAGTGTGCAGAAAAAGTAACCAAAGCCACACTGAAACAAAACTCCAGAGGACAAGGAAAAGTCAGTCACCCGCTCAACCGGTGCCTCATGTCATGACAGATGCTTAGACTCAGATTAATATGTCAGATAAACACCTGCTACTTTCCTGTTGAGCAACACACCTATTATCAATTGTCAAGAGAAGTGTTTTGTTATTATTATTTATTATCATATTTAATACGATTAGCTTGAGACCACCAGCCTCAGTTTAGGATCCACTTGGCTTTTTCAGGAAAGGGGATTTGAATTTGATTAGCTCCCCTGAATCATTCACACACAGCCCGTCTTAGAGCAATGGCACAAAGAGGTGATAAATGGGATATGAAGAGAGAGAGAGAGGGTGGAAACCATTCTGGCATGTCTTTTATCGTCCACAGAACCAGCAACTCTCTCTCTCTCACAGATATCTTTGCATCTGCTCCACTCCTGCCTTCTTTTTTCCCCATCTCAGTTGTGTTCCATTGGTCCAAAAAAAATAAAATAACCACAACCTATTGTCAGTCCTCTGTCGTGTGTGTCATGTGTTCCTGCCTCTTGTGTCCATATTTGGTTTGTTCCCTGTCCTCGTCTAGTGTGATCATTAGTTAATCCTTGTCCAGCTGTGTTTGTCTCGTTATCTATGATTTACCTGTGTATTTATAGTCCTGTCTGCTGAGTTAGATTTCAACTGGTCTACTCGTTACCCCCGGTGTTTCCTGTCTGTAAGCCTGGTCTTGCCCTGCCTTGATGTGTTCAGTAAAGATTGTTATTTTGGAGTTACATCCTCGTCTACGTGTTCCTTGTTCCTCCTTGCTATGTGCAACGTGACAGAAGACCAGACCCTCAAATCAGCGGCGCCCCTTCACCTCGTTTTGTTTTGCTCGTTTGTTCTAGTTTTTATTTTGTTCCTGTTGGTCTGTCCCTCGGCAAGGAAGTCGCCACTCGTGATCCCGCCATAGCCCACTGCAAGTCGGCGTGGGAGTTCGGCGGGATCACCGCGAGTGCCGTGAGTCCGCTGGCCGCGAGCCGTCCAGCCAGCCTATCGTGGGAGTTATCTGCTGCCGTTCGCGGCTCACCCAAGTCCGCCGTCCATGGGGAAAGCCAACCCACCGTCGGTGGCTCCCCCAAGTCACATCGCCGTCCGCGGCTCACCGAGCCCGCAATTCGCGGGAGTCAAGCCCGCCGGATGCCGCTGTTTCCATGTTCTGGCCAGGAGTGCCAGTTTTGTGTTGTGTCCACAGGAGCAGTTTTAATCTAATCTTGCCTTGTCTGGTCCACGGAGACTCGTCTGGGGCAGGCGGCCCCTCTTGTTGTGGCCGCGGAGGCCATTCTAGCCGGCTGCCCCCTTGTCGTGGAAGTGGAGGCGGTTGCTGAGGGACCCTGTGAGGGCCCCTGACTCCTTGTCATGCCCAGGAGAAGCCTCAGCTTCCGAGCTAGCCCAGGAGGGCTTCCTGTTCCTGTGGGTTGTCCTGTTCCTGTCCTGTCTCGTACTGTTCAGTGTGTCTAGCCCTGGAGGGCTCCTAATACCCCTTAACTTCCCCAGGGAATTTTTTTTTGCAGGGGGGTAAATGGGATCCGGCTGTAGGGGCCGGGCCGAGGGGCCCGAGGCCAAGGCCCCGAAGACCATCTGCCATGGCCTCCTGAGCTCCCAGCTCCGCCTTGGCCTCCATCTGTCTGTTCCACTCTGGAGGTCCCCATCCTGTGTTCCAGTCCGTGTCTGTCCTGAGGGGCCTCCAGAGCGCCCACCCCCCCTCTCCCCGATGGAACTGTTAAGGCTCAGTATGAGCCTTTCAGGAGGGGGGAGTTATGTCAGTCCTCTGTCGTGTGTGTCATGTGTTCCTGCCTCTTTTGTCCATATTTGGTTTGTTTCCTGTCCTCGTCTAGTGTGATCATTAGTTGATCCTTGTCCAGCTGTGTTTGTCTCATTATCTATGATTTACCTGTGTATTTATAGTCCTGTCTGTTGAGTTAGATTTCGTCTGGTCTACTCGTTACCCCCGGTGTTTCCTGTCTGTAAGCCTGGTCTTGCCCTGCCTTGATGTGTTCAGTAAAGACTGTTATTTTGGAGTTACATCCTCATCTACGTGTTCCTTGTTCCTCCTTGCTGTGTGCACCGTGACACCTATAGTCTATGCACATTCTTAGCACAAAGCTCATTCAGAAACTGAGGAGTGGGCTTCTGTAATTTGGGCAGTAAGCAATCACATACAGGTACATCTAAAAAAAAATTGAATCATGAAAAAGGTCAATATTTTTTGTCACTCATTTAAAAAAGTGAAACCCATATATTATATAGATTCATTACACAGAGTGAAATATTTCAAGCCTTTATTTCTTGAAATTTTGATGATTATGGCTTACAGATAATGCAAACCCAACATTCAGTGTCTCAGAAAAATTTAATATTACATAAGATCAATAAAAAAGGATATTTTAAACAGAAATATCAGACTTCTGAAAAGTATGTTAATTTCTATGCACTCAATACTCGATTGGGCCTGCTATTGCATGAATTACTGCATCACTGCAGCGTGGCATGGAGGCAATCAGCCTGTGGCACTGCTCAGCAGTGGTGGAAAGAGTACTGAAAAAATATACTCAAGTAAAAGTATCATTACCTTCCAAAAAATGTAGTGCAAGTAGAGTAACAGTACTTGTCCAAAAAACTACTTGAGTAAGAGTAAAAGAGTAGCCTATTTAAAAGTACTCATGATTATTGAGTAGTGAGTACTGAGCTGTAGATTCTACCCGTCATAATAAACGCTCTACACTGCAATTTATACATTTAAAAAACATTGTACATTCTGTAATTCACATTATCTTGTTTATCATAAAGAACGAAGAATATCATCCAGCAGTTTTAATTTTGACTGCCAACTCTTTAAAACACATCAAAATAGCACAGAAACAGTATTCAGTTGAACAAAAGATGAAAGTTATTCTCAGTACAATCATCCCCATTTAAATAATGTTTGAAAAATAAATTTAAAATCATTTGTTAGGCCACTGAGACAGCATGCTGTTGTTGCACATAAAATATTAATGTCTAGAATAGTGCAAATACAAACACCATTAGAAACTCATAGTTCAGCATCACACACCATGATATGGGTTAAAATGAGAGCCCATATTTCTCTCCAAAACGGTGCCAGTTTTAGCATTTTGCAATAAAGAAATAAGAATAACTAAACTTGATAATTTATGTTACAATTTTAACATAAATGCACATTGTTCTAGAAGGATGGCCTCATGCCATAGCTTTTATACATTTACTCAAACTGTTATGTCGATAAAACAATTTGTAAGGAAAAAATGCATTACATAGCAAAGTATTTCTGGGGAAACTTTTTCAAAAGAAAACACAAACGCACGTCTCTTTGCGGTCTCAGTGAATCAGCAGCATCCACAACTGAATGGAACAAAAAGTGTTGAATTTGAAAAATTGTTTATGCGCGAGTTTACTTGCTAAATGAAGGCGGATTGTATAAAATGGATCAAAAAAGAAAAAGTTTATTAATGAGCTGCAGTTTTATTACATCACGCGATGACACAGATGCAGTGTATTAATGCCACGGGTCATCAATAAAGGTGCAGATTGGTCCTCAATTTGAGTACATTATTTCAAATCGATTTACAGTGATGCACTGACTCCAGCTTCAGTCGAGTCCTTGTGAAGCTCTCCCAAGTGTTTGAATCAGCTTTGCTTGACAGTATTCTCAAGCTTGCGGTCATCCCTGTTGCTTCTGCACCTTTTCCTACCCACATTCTTCCTTCCAGTCAACTTTGCATTTAATATGCTTTGATACAGCACTCACAGTAAACAGCCACACCTTTCAGTAATGACCCTCTGCGACTTACCCTCTTTGTGGAGGGTGTCAATGTTCGTCTTCTGGATCATTGCCAAGTCAGCAGTCTTCTCCATTATTGTGGTTTCAAAGAACAAGAGGTACCCGGAATTTATACTGTAGGGATGGTCATTAATTGAAACTTGTAAATATTCTAATATTTTGAAATACTGATTTTTGACTTTCATGAGCTGTAAGCTCTAATCAAAATTAAAAAAAATTTTTTAAATGTTTTACTTTACATGTAACGAATCAAAAATATATGAGTTTCACTTTTTGAAATAAGTTACAAGATAAAATTTTCACGATATTCTATTTTTTTTTTAGATGTACCTGTAGAGTTAAAGCGGTGAAGTTATCACAAGCATTTTCCACCAAATGTGATTATTATTATTAATTTTTTTAATTGTTATTTAGGTAATGTTTTTGAAAAAGGTCTCTTATACTCACAAAGTTTGCATTTATTTTGATCTAAAATTAATTAAACAGTAATATTGAGATTCTAGTCTTCAGTATTGTCACGGATCCGGAAGAGAGATGAGGCGAGGACTCAAGTGCAGGAAAATGGTGGGTCTTTTAATAATAAAATGAAACAAACTGAACAAAAACCACCCGAGGGGGAAAAACAGGCAGGCAGAGAACTGCAACACATGTACACATACCCACACACGACATTACGCATCTGACATGAAATGACGAAACAGCACAGGACTGCAGCCACCAGGAGAATAAATGGGGATACAAACGAGGAGGACACAGGTGTAGTCACTGAAACAATAATGAGATAACAAGGAGGGCGGGGTCAGACAACAGACAGGAGAGCACATGGCACAAACCACAAACAACAAGCCATGTGCTCAAACAAACACACAGTGACAACTGGTGGCCAATCAGGGCACACCAGCAGGACGTGACAAGTATAACATGACCCTCTTGAAATTTGTCTTCACTGTCACTTTTGATCAGTTTAAGGCATTCCTGTTTTATTTATTTGTTTGTTCGCTTTCTTTCTTTCTTTCTTTCTTTCTTTCTTTCTTTCTTTCTTTCTTTATTTTACTTACTTACTCCAACTTACTTACTCCAAACCTTTTATTGGAAAGGTATCACATATTACACCAAAAATATAATATCATTATTTTATTTTTATTTTTTTTTCTGGAGCAAATTAGCATATAGAATGATTTGGGTCATTTGACACTGACAACTGAATAAACGACTGCTGAAAATTTATTTAATCTGCCATAAGATTAAATCACATTTAAAAATATATTAAGATATAAAACTGTTATTTTAAATTGCAATAATATTGCAGTTTTTAATGAATCTTTGATCACAACTAATAAAAAAATGCATCCTTGGTAACTATAACATACTTTAAACAAACAAACAAATAGATAAATAAATAAATAAATAGAAAAAGAGTAATGTAATAAGTTAATGAAGGGCAGAGGAAAATAAGAGGAAATTGACAGAAAATTATGGGAAACCATTGAGAGAGATTGAGCAACCACCCAGAAATCCTCCCAACAGCCTTCATGCCCCCACCCCTCATTCACAAGCTTTTCTGTTAATTGATACTAATGCGCGGTGGGAGCTGTTGACAGGTGTAAAGAATTCAGAGCCATGATTGATGTGAAGTTTCACGCCTGTCGGATCCTGATTTGCTAACATGCTGATCTCAACTATTTTACGCCACTGACGGTAATTATTTGATCATTCTTTATTTTCAAGATGCATTGTTTCTGATTTTCAATTATCAAGGTTTTAATTAATACACACTTTCACAATGCCTCATCTTATGTCTTACACTTAATTTCCACTTGGCATATAGCCTACATTTATTAACAATATTTAGCAAACTTTTACTAGTACCCTTGAACACGATTATTTTTTGAAAGCTTAACAAAGTATGCAAATTTCACTTATAGCAGGGTGGTTCTGAAATCATAATACACTGCCTCTACATACAGTATATGCAATGTATATTTGGGATAACATTTTGATAAATGTTGTATTTGTACGTTGTACAATTTGAAATTCTATTTTTCAACACAGAATAAAACTACTTCATGTGAATTTGTGAGCTATAAGTAAATGACTAAATAAACTAGAAGAAAGTGAAGAAATTAGTGGAGAAAACTATTTGCACTACGAACCTGGGCTACGTTTCCCAAAAGCATCGTAAGCTTAAGTGCATTGTAGACTTATTGAAACCAATGGAGCTACAATCAACTTAGGCTTACGATGCTTTTGGGAAATGTAGCCCAGTGCATTTATGATAATTAACTATATTATGGCTACATTAGAAACATCAGGATGAAGATTTAGAAGATTTGATTGATTGATTGATTGATTGTTTGATTGATTGAATATTTAATACTCCTACAGATATCTGAGGGATATCAAAGTTGTTTAAGAGAGGTATGGTTGCCTTACAGCAAGAAAGTCCCCAAGAGGTCTTTCAGTGTGGAGTTTGCATGTGTTTTCCCCATGTTGGCGTGGGTTTCAATTCTAAGTGTTCTACTTATCACCACAATCCAAAATACCCTCATTGTAGGTGAATTCAACAAAATAAATTGTCTGTAGATGTGAATCTGTGTATGAGCCCTGTGATGCATTGCTCATCCATCCAGGGTGTCCCATGCCAGTGGTAAATATAAGTGGTTTGAAGATTTTATGGATGGAGTTTGTTTAGCACCATTAAAATTGGTATTTCACTGGCATTGGTAAGAACATCACTGGCAGAAATACAAGATTTTTTTTTACTTGCTCTCTATTTTCTTTCAGCTCATTTCAGACTGCCACACAGTCGCTGTAGACTGAGATGGGGTCACCACTCTGGGAATTGGGGATCAGCCCCCTCCTGACAGAGTCATAACCCATTCAAAATCATCTGTCCAAATGCAGGAGAAATGCCAGTGTGATGGATGTAAGGGGAAAAGAGGGGAATTTAAAGTGATGTCCATAAAGCTGTCCCATCAAGTCCCACCATTCAAAAGAGTCAAGACCAATGTATTAGTCAAGTGCTGGCTTGGGAGTAGGAAGCCCACCTTAACTTCCATTAGTGTTGACCCCTCTGTGCACTGGCACAGATATAAATAACCATGTACCATAATTTGCTGTATATATAACATCAGAAAAACATATTTAAAAAAAGATACTATAGGTAACACATGGTATTATATAAGAGTACAAAGTATGCTGTTTTAATCAGTGAGAAATTACTGTGCAAATCTACCCTGACTGGTCTCCTCTTCTCTGTTCTTTCATTGTGTTTTTAAATATAGTAAAAAGGTACATTTTGTTTTCTCATTTGTGTGTGCTACCTTACAGAAGATAATAAGTGAGTAATGTGCTTAAATGATAATCATGTGTGACATAATGTCACTTTGAGACTACTTAATTCTTAGTAAGTTACAGTTTTTTTTTTCAATTGCTAACAGCTGTTTGTCCAAACTGTAGTCATATTTTCAAAACTCTAAACACAATTAGCACAACATCCATCTGTTGTGACCATATCATTAACACAATTCATGTTGTTTTCATGTTGAGAGGAATAGATGTAGGAGGGAGAGGAGTCGTTGGATCAGAAAAAGGGAGAAGAGGTAGGGGAGAGGAGTGAGAATGTGTGTTGGACTGTGCATTTTTATATTTGTTTGTTTGTCTGTTTTTTCCCCACATGTGGAACCTATGAAAGCTTATTTCTGCCATGGAATATAGAGGGTAAAGGGTAATTGTGATCTCAGAATTCTTACTTTTTCTTGCAATTGTGAATTTATAATGAACAATTCTTATAAAAGTCTGAATTTCAAGACGTAAACTCGCAATTCCAATAATAGAAGTCTGAATTGTGAGATTAAGAGGTCACAAATACCATTTTTACTTTTTTATTCTATGATGGAAACAAGCTTGCATAGTAACCAAAGGCCATGTATGTTGGAATTTTTGTTGATCCCTGGCATCAGCTAGGGGCACAAGCCACATCCAACTCCCACCCACTGGAAAGCAATTTCAATCAAGGTACCAATTGAATTCCTGCATAGGGGACCCTATTTTTTTTTTTCTATTGTACATTCTATAAAGTAATGACTCATTCAGTTTTAGATAGTATGTTGCCAAGAATGAACACATTCAACACTTAAAAATGTAAAATGGGTTTCAGTTTCAGGCTAAATTACAAAAAAAACTATGGATTTTTATATTGTCTATTACAGTATATCCAGGTAGAACTGAAACATGACAAGTAATGAAGTTGTAAAGCCATCAACTGTTAGCATTTTGACAGTCTATGCACTATAATTGACTACATGTTCCTGTTGGATAGAAAACGTACCAGGTTACGTATGTAACCCAGGTTCCCTGAAGGGAACGAGAGCTGCGTCAAAACGCATATGGGAACGCCATCAGCGTAACCGACGCTCTGAATATCGTCTACAACTAGTCCAAAGGAAGGGCGAGGCGTCACGGGCGGGGTGACGTCACGACCAGGAAGTATATAAGCACATGCGGCGGAGCCGGCGTCAGCTTCAAGTCATGAAGCAAGCGCTGGCAGGGATGCCGGAAGTGTGGCTACGAGACGCAGCTCTCGTTCCCTTCAGGGAACCTGGGTTACATACGTAACCTGGTACGTTCCCTTCCAGGAACTTCGAGCTGCGTCAAAAAGCATATGGGAACGCAGTACCAACGCCGCCAGACTGACAAATCCCTGCCTGGTGTCAGGCTGAGAGGACGGAGGAGCCAGGAGTGGCTCGGATGTCCAGGTTATAGAACCTGACAAATGTCAGGGGCGTGGACCACCCAGCAGCGTTGCAGATGTCTTGAATGGAGACACCTGCCCAGAAGGCCTTGGAGGCCGCCACACCTCGGGACGAGTGCACTCTGACTCCCGACAGCGGGGGACGCTCAGAGGCCCCGTATGCCAGATGGATGGCATCCACTATCCACCTACTAAGAGTGGGCTTCGTAACAGGAAGACCCCTCTTAGGCAGACCAAAGCACTCGAGCAGTTTCTCCACAGGGCAGCTCTCCACAGGGCAGCTTGCACTGGACACATACAGTTGTGCCTTTCCTGGTCGGGCTCCCTGAAGGGAGGAGGACAGAAGGCCTGGAGTACGACCGGCTGTGGTACGACCGTCGGAACCTTCGGTACGTACCCCGCACGGGGGTAGAGAAAGACTTTCGCCAAACCGGGCGCAAAGTCAATGCCCGAAGGGGCCACAGACAGGGCCTGAAGGTCACTCACCCTCCTCAGAGAAGTGATGGCCAACAAGAAGATGCTCTTGATGGTGAGGAGTCTATCTGTTATCTCCTCGGGAGGCTCAAAAGGTGCTCTGCACCGAGCCTCCAGTACCACAGCCAGGTCCCACGTGGGGACACGGGATCGTACAGGCGGCCTCAGCCTCAGTGCACCGCGGAGGAAACGTGTAACCAGGGGGTGTCTACCCACTGACTGGCCACCAATAAGGGCGTGGTACAAAGAGATAGCTGCCACGTAGACCTTAATAGTGGAGTGGGTTAACCCTGCGGAGAAACGGGCCTGCAGAAACTCCAGAACTGCTCGAATCGGGCAGTTGACTGGGTCGAGCTGGGGGTCCCCGCACCAAGAAGTGAAGAGTTTCCACTTCAAGGCGTACAGTTTCCTCATGGAGGGAGCTCTGGATTGGAGGATGGTCTCGACAACCTCGGTTGACAGACCGGAAGCTATGAGTTGTGCCCCCTCAGGGGCCACACGCACAGCTTCCACCGCTCTGCGCAGGGGTGCACAAAGGTGCCCCTGGCCTGTGAGAGGAGATCTCCCCTGATCGGCACCGGCCACGGGGTGCCGTCGAGGAGAGAAATCAGGTCCGAGAACCAGACTCGGCCCGGCCAGAACGGCGCTACTAACAGTAGACTGACCGCGTCCCGGCGCACTCTCGCCAAAACTCCCGGGAGCAGAGCGATCGGGGGGGAAGGCGTACAGACGGAGCCTCGGCCACGTCTGTACCATAGCGTCCAGTCCCGGAGGAGCTGGAGGAAGCAGAGGGGACATTGCGCTGACTCTCGAGTGGCGAAGAGGTCCACCTGCCAGGCCAAAACCTTCCACATCTGCTTCACCCCGCCGCACGTGCTTATATACTTCCTGGTCGTGACGTCACCCCGCCCGTGTCGCCTCGCCCTTCCTTTGGACTAGTTGTAGACGATATTCAGAGCGTTGGTTACGCTGATGGCGTTCCCATATGCGTTTTGACGCAGCTCGAAGTTCCTGGAAGGGAACCAGTGCTAATGTTTTGACCGAATGACTCGATTTTGAATCGGGCTTGCTGTGTTTTGATAGAGCTATGAAGAAAAAAGTATTCAGCATTTTGAAATGTAGAGTTTGTATTTATTTAACAAAATGTGGTTTTGGACAGAAAATTAACTATTTAGCTAACTGTGTGATGTAGGTGTGTTGCTGTGTTAAGAGTTTAGAAAAAGTACTTTAAGTATTGGTAAACGCTTATTAGCGATTAAAAAAAAAACCTGTAAATTAAAATGATGACATTATTGAATTAAACTGAGAGGAAAATATGTTGATTTATATATCTGAAACTGATAATAAAATTCAGAGAACATTTAGGTGCTACAGATTAACTCACTTGTTCATTTTGTTTGTTCGTACATTTGTTTGCCGTGTATTATGCTTGCTCTCTCTTGCTGCAAGTGCAATGAAGGGGTTATTTGTTTTATTTTATTTTATTTTTAGTTTGCAAGACTATAAGCTACTTTTATTTATTTATTTATTTTTTATTTGGTTACAATTTATTTTGACAGTCCACTTTAGACATTCTTCTAACTATAAGTAACTTTGGAACTACATGTCAGCTAATTCTCATTAATTTGCAGCTACATATCTACTAACTCTCAGAGTAGACTGTTAGAGGTGGTTTTGGGTTAGTAGAATAAGTTGGCATATACTTGCAAAGTTTCTCATAGTCAGTATGTTGTATGTTGTGGAGTCATCAAAATCCATCAGTTTACAGCTTGTGACAGTGAAAAGCTGTGTGTTTGTAAGAAACAATTCCATCACTAAGGCATTAAAAATTGTCATTTTTAAAATTCTGGCCAAAACACAAGTCCCATTCTGATGCCACCTATTAACTGTAGAGGATCTATTGGTGAGCAAGTGATGCTATACTACATTTTTCCAAATCTGTTCCGAAGAAGATGCAAACTCATCTTCATCTTTAATGGCTTGAATATGTTTTTTCTTTTTTTTTCATGACCATCAAAAATCATCAATCTGTTAACATGTCTCTTTGCAAAATCACATTCACCTGGTATTTAGATTCCTACTATGATACTACAGCACTTTTATGGTAATTACAGAACAAACACTGTCAACTGGTGTCTTGAGGCAGAAAGATCCCTAAACCGAAGCTTGTGCTTCAGTGGAAATTATTCCACTTCAAAATGTTGCTTTTCACTGCAGTATACGTATATGATGTCCTCTATAGTATCCTCACATTCTCCGTAGGCACTAAAGGAGGAGCAGCTGTCATGAATAAATCATGGGGGGCAGGCAAAACACATGATTAATATGCAGAAATCCCCCACATGCCCTCTTATCTATTCCATCCACTTTTACATGCCCCTTCCCTATTATCACAGTACTCTGTCTCTCCGTGCACCACATACTTGTATGCTGACGAATGTGATGTTGATAGGATATCAGGGAGCATTAAAGTTGTTGCTTACACCACTGACCGCTGCCGTACAGAGACCACTGTTGTAAAGAAACACATCTGGCTGGGTCATATCCATATTTCATGAGTAAACAAATAAGCTGTGGGCTAAGAACGCAAGACACACAGATGGTTCATAATGGTACAGTAGATCTGTCACCACCAACTGTTAACCGCGTTCCCTTCTAAACATTTTGCCTTTTCCTTGACCTGCTCCCTGCTAAGACCCTTCAAAGGAAGTGGCACCGGAAAGTGGTTTACTAATACATTTTATGGCGCGAAAAAAAACAGAGTGCACAGTGGACTGGTGACAATAAGCACTTTGGTTGTCCTACTGTGTTACAGAACTGTCTGGACCTGGATTTCTCTGAGACCCAATTTGAATGTACCATGTAGTAGTTTTAGCTCTGATTCAAATCTCAGTGAGGCCAGGTCCACATTATTATGGGTAAATTTTTCTCTACATTTTAGCGTTCTGTCCACACTGTAATGCTGTTTTTGAGTGAAAATGGAGCTTTTTGAAGACCCTCTTCCAATATATATATATATATATATATATATATATATATATATATATATATATATATATATACATATACACTCACATTTACATTTAGTCATTTAGCAGACGCTATATAATAAATTAAAAGAAAACAGATCGAATAGAAAAAGAATAGAGCAAGCTAGTGTTAGAGGCTGTATTTGCTTTTGTTAATTGTATAAGAAATAAAAAGCTAGTGCTAGTTTTTTTTTTTTTAAGAATATAATTACAATAGAGAGTGCTAGAGTAAGAGGGTCAAATAAAGATGGAAGAGATGAGTTTTTAGCCGATTTTTGAAGATTGCTAAGGACTCAGATTGAGTTGGGCAGGTCATTCCACCAGGAGGGAACATTTAAATTAAAAGTCTGTGAAAGTGATTTTGTGCCTCTTTGGGATGGCACAATAAAGCGGCGTTCACTTGCAGAACGCAAGCTTCTAGATGGCACACAAGTCTGAAGTAACCAATTTAGGTAAAGGGGTGCAGAGCCAGTGGTGGTTTTGTAGGCAATAACAATTTTGAGTGTGACCTGGACAAACCACTGAGTGGTGGAATATTTTGCTTATAAAATGATTGTGCCAGAACTTTATCATGTCTGGTCTTGCTGTATCTTCTCATTCACAATATATGATTTATAATAGTTCTTTACAATTGTTGCTTGTCAGACTGTATGAACATGATTCCAGTTATAAGCCATGTCACATTGTGGGATCTCTGTTAGACTGAGTCAAAAGCCGTTAAAAAAAACGGACAAACACAAGAAGACTTGTCCATGTTATCTTTGTTGAGGGTGAGCCACATTTACATGCAGAACTGAAAAGGTGGCTACCAACCAAACCAAAAGCAACAATTGTTGATTTTGATCATGGCTTGTCTTTAAAAGGAAAATGGAGAAAAAAAAATAAAAAATAAAGCGTGTGGAGCAAGTGGTGGTTTGCTGTATCATCAGGTTCTGTGTTCCTAATGGTTCTTGATTTGACGCTCATTGTAGGAGAAGCCGCACTTCAGGACTGTGCCTTACAACTTCTGACATTGGCAGATTTTTTTTGGAGGTAAAATTTGATCACAATGGTCATTAATCATCTGTTGGTGAACATGTCAAACTAGTGATCAAAGGCCACAGATTTGGCCTAGGATCAAAGGAATCTTTTAGGTACACAGTGTGTACCCAGAATCAGTAACTTTTGGAAAACTCTTAAAAACGCCAGTGTAGACCGAAAACATTTGGAAACAAAAACAGTGTTTTTAAATATATCCAGATCTAAAAGGGTGTTCCCTTTCAGTCGGTCACGTTCAACATCATGTGATGTCTCCATTCCCTCCTTCAGGGAACGAGGGTTGCATACATAACCGAGACATTGGTGTTCCTAAACTTTCAGTGTTCCTAAAATAACTATTTTTCTCAGCGTGAAGAACATTTTAAAAATCTAAAGAACATTTAATTTTCTGCTACAAAGAGCCTTTTGTTCAATGGAACATAGGTGTTAAAAATTCTTCATGTAACCATAGATGCCATTAAAAGTTTTAATACCAGTGTTGTTTGCCTTCTAAAGTAGCACCACAACCTAAATAGAACCTCATAAGTCACTACGCGCTTTTCGTGAGCAGCCACTCTTTTAAAAATTCCTCAAGAGCACTGTGTAAATTGTGGTACTCACAAGTGCCAAAGAGACTCAAGTAACAGAGTTTGACGTTAGCATACTAATAAGCTCAACTCAATACTGTAATATAGGGGTAGCCAACAATGTTCCTGGAGGGCTATCATCCTGCAGAGCACCAACCCTAATCAAACACACCTGAACCAACTAATAAAGGTGCTCAGGATTACTTGAAAATAACAGGCAGGTGTGTTGGAGTGGGTTTGGAATTGAATTTTGTAGGAAAATAGCACACTGTGATTAAACAGTAACATTTTACCCTTGACATTAATATTAAGTTCAACTAATTTAATTTAATATAAATATAAACCACAATGCATTTAATTGTAAAAACATGCAACTACGTATTTGACATTATATTCAGTTTAAACAAAGCATATTTGTTTAAAATACATTCTTCTACTTCTATTTCTACTTATTTATTTTTCACAAGGAAAAACAAATAAGCTTTAAAAAATTACAATTATAAAAATTAATTCAAACCTAAAATAATTCAAACTCCATATAAAAGTGCAACAGAGCAGCTCCAAGTACATAAAGCTGTCATGGCAACTAGACACATTGAATGTTGGTTTCAAGGGATGTTGAAAGGGTGGCTAGAAGCATATAGCATCAAAATATGTCAGGTCTACCTCAAGATCAGTTTTCAGCCATTTGGTTGCTACAACAGTCATACAGTACTGTGTCATCGCATCGGTTTAATAGGGCCAATCAACTGTTCAACCCCCAAATGAGTTTGGCACAAATGTATTTTGTGCTACATGACATGAATTATGTAAGGAAGGTTGAAAAACGGATGATTGATTGATTGATTGATTGATTGATTTTTTTTCCTGTGTGTTGTACTTGCACAAGCTACTTGTTCAATGGCTTTCGCAAAATTGTGGGAACAAACAGTGGTACCACCCGCAAATGACGCCTACATACTCTACTAAATAACTTTTTTTGTTTATTTATTATTTAGTATTACTGTTTGAAGATATTTACAGATTTGTTGTAGTTAAAAAGAAAACTATTAACAATTCAAGGCTTATTTGCTATATGGAAATTATGAATGAATCATGATTATATTTAAAAAGCTTTTCATGTAGTTTTCACAAACTTCCAGTTTAAGTTTCACTCACATTCTGTATGTAGATACAGATACAAATAAGTTTATCACTGCTAGGTACAGACATTGGATTCTACTGCATACTGTACAGAATCTCGTCGGGGGTGTATGTGATGTATAAAATTTTGCCTGCGGAAGGAGGGCAGTTTACTAGATTTTGTAACAAAACATATTTATGCCTCGATTCAAAGCAACATCAAAAGAACAGCAACTTCAATGGCTTCCTGTTTAAGTACAAATCGTCTAGCGGTGCATGACAACTTTAACATCCTGCATCTACTTGCATCAGTTCGTTCTTTTGTATTGTACCTCCTAGGTTAACGTCTCCTTTCCTTCCCATTTGTTAATCGATGCATCAATGACTAAGTGCAATAATTAGAGAAATTATCCTGCATGCAATTATTACAATATTTAGCATCAGGTAATGCAGAGGGTAGCTACAAGGAGATGAAACGCTTGTTGGTTTTAAAGATAAATTGATCTTTAGGACAGCGTTTGATTGTTCCCTACCCCTGCACATTTTCTGTGTGTAGGGGAGTTAAAAGTCATTGGCTGTAAGCAATTAAACAGCTTCCTGGTGGAAGATAATATGACAGACCTTTATTCTCACACCGTGACGACAAGCAACAGTAACAGGAGGATTTTGTCCTCATAAAACATGACCTAAAACCTCACAAGGAGACAACTGAGCATGTCAGTAAACTGCTATATACAACAAAGCAGATGAATTCAGAAATGCAGAATGGCTTGGAGCAAGCAACTAAAATTAGTCATTACTAACTTACATTTTTAAGTAGTCCAGAAATAGTAGCTTGGCTGATTAGCTTGTAGCATCTCCAGGTTTAAAAAAAAATAAAAATAATGATGTAGTATGATAAAACTACACATTTTTATTGTGTGCCTGCAGCATCTAGTAGAACTGGATCAATAGTGTCTTGTGTAGGGAAATCTGATTAATTTCACAGCATTTTACTTTTGTATAAGGATTGAAATAAATCTGAGTGAACCTTTTTTTTCTTACTGACCCATTTCAGTCCCTATGGAACTCCTTAGTTTAATAGCAACACATTTTCTTAAATACTGCAATTCATCATTTTATTTGATATATTTAGTGTACATTTCTACCTTGCAACATTTTAAAGTAAATGATAAAATGTTTGCATATTTCTATTCTGCAGGGTGAAAACAAGGTGTACACTGTTAAAAGTACACAAAATGTTGACAAGCTGTTTTATCCCTAAAGGTACAATTTTGTGCATTTTTTTTTTCTTGAAGCTTGTAGCTTTTCAAACGACAGATATCAGCTTTCCTTACACTGTACTGTGCTTTTGTCAGGCAAAACTCCTTCGCCGCACTTGTAGTAAGAGTAAACCTCTGCAAATGAGCAAACCAGTCATCCAACAATTTAACTGACATACAACAAATGACAAGAAAAAAAAATCCCTGGGGCTGTTCTGGTTATCCAATCATGCTAAAGTACGCTGATGTCCATTAAAGCTGTGCAGCGCTTTGCTGACTTCAGCAGCAGACTGCAAAGTCGGAACCCCAGATATACCCTTGAAGGTGTCACATGACCACAGGGGTGAGAACACACATTTACATATCTACAGACGCCAAAACCATAAAGCGGCATGTAAAGCACTATATGACTGTAGTCTCAGACTTCTGCCCTCTGAGGATGCTTTTCAAAAAAAATTTGCAGATAATTGACTGTGCTAAGATGAGAGCATACATGCATGCATACACATGCTTTCTCTCTTTTTCTGAGGTCACGCAAAGAATGCTTACACTCAGATCTCTCTCCAATAGTCTTTAGCATGCTGGTATTTAAGAGGATCAATGAGCACTGATGAAGAATTGAGCCAGGAGTAATTAAACACTGACCTGCGATGATGCGTCTTTTAAAGGTTGACGAGCACATATTTTCTATTGAAACAGGAAGTTAGGATAGAGCAAGCCAATTCAAGGTGCTATGATTCTTAGACTTGAGAACATTTGTTCTAATGATAGAAAAGGGCAATTAACTGCTAGACTTTTTCCCATTATTGAATTTTATTATATATAGAAATATGCAAATACAATTGTAAATCATATGTAATTATATATACCCACTACTGTTCAAAAGTTTGGGGTTGGTAAGATTTTAAAATGTTTTTGAAAGAATTCTCACCAAGGCTGCATTTATTTGATCAAAAATACAAAATACATAGTTTTGTGGAATGTTACTACAATTTAAAAAATAACTGCTTTCTATTTTAATACATTTTAAAATTAAATTTATTCATGTGATGGAAAAGCCATTACTCCAGTCTTCAGTGTCACATGATCCTTCAGAAATCATTGTATATGCGGATTTGGTGCACAAGAAACAATTTTTATTATTATAAATGTTGAAAATAGTTGTGCTGCGTAATCTTTACATGAAAACAATGATCCATTTTTTCAGAATGTTTGATGAAAAGAAAGTTCAGAAAAACAACACTTATTTTCAATAGATTTTTTTTATTTTTTCTGTAATAATGTAAAAGGCTTTACTTTCACTTTTGATCAACGTAATGCACCCTTGCTGAATAATTTATGTAATTATAATAATTAATAATTATTAATAATTAAATGGTCATATTGCTCCACCATCAGAACTGTCAGCTATGTTTAACCCCATGCATCATGTTTTAAATACAATCCTGTAAAACAGTTTAGTAACTCTTTACAGTAAGGTTCCATATGTTAACTATTTCATTTGTAAACCAACAGTGAAAAAGGTTACACTGTCCTTATTATACATTTAAGTACTGAGTAATTACTGTTAACTACATGTACTTACTATATGGTTAGGTTTAGGATTAGTGTTTGGTTTAGGGTTAATTGCATGTAATTATGTATCATTTATTGTTCTTATTGTAGTAAGTATATGTAATGTGTAACAAGGACACCTTAAAATAAAATGTTACTGTGAAAAATACTTCTAAAACATGTATTAATCTTGGTTCATTACAATTTCAACATTTACTAATACATTATAATAATTTAAAAAAAAAAATATCCATTAATATTATTTCATGTACCTGAGCTAACCTGAACTACCAATGAATGAACAGTTGCATTTTTTAAACTAATGCTAACAAATAATAATAAATACTGTAACAAATGCATAATTTTATGCTTCAACTAACATTAAAGGGGTCCTATTATGCTTTTTTTTACAAAGTCTTGATTTTGTTTTGGGGGTGTACTAGAACATGCTCTCATGCTTGGTGGTTCGAAAATCACATTATTTTTCACATAATTCACATTATTACAATACCTTTCTCCCCAGCTGGGCACAAACGCTCGATTAGTTCCGGGTTTGATGAAGGCCTGCCTTCCGAAAAACGAAATGTGTTGTGATTGGTTAGCTGTCCCAGTGCGTTGTGATTAGCGAACAGGTTAGACGGTGTTTGAGTACTGCTCCGCCTCTTGCCAAAGCAGCAAGTTCATCAATAATGCCATATCAATTCAGACCCCGAGAATATTGACCAAGAGGATCATGCAGAACCTTTGCACGCACGGATATGACAAGACATATTAAAGTGGTAACGTTATTGTGTTGTTTTTGGTTGTTTTTTTTTTTTTTGGCTAAATCACATTTTAGATAGGATGTCAACAACAGCTTGAAAATAATTTACTATGTACAGATAAGGCCAATGGTAATATGTATTATGTTTATTGTTCTTTAATTCTAACATTATAACATGAATTGCAGTGAAACTGTTATACAGTTGAATTTATTTATACCATAGTCCCACAGATTTACACTATTTGTGGCAGCATATATGCAAATTCATTCTCAGCTAGCAGGAGGCGCTGTTGGAGCAGAAGAGAGCGAGGTTTCCCCGGTAACGGCTGTACACAAAACAGAGCTCCGCTCACAAACGCTGCTTTATCAGACACTACATGTAAAATTAAATGACATCCATAATTTTCTGAAGACAGTCGGATTCCTTCAGAAATACAGTGATATAAAAGCACCGCTCCGGGTTTTGATTTTGAAACATACAGTGCTCAACCAAGCGCTTTCCCCACCCGCCAACCATTCAAATTTCCGTAGGCGGGATTTATTTTAATGATATTCTAATGGGCCGCATTGTGATATCACAAACACCGGAAAACAAAGCTGTAGTCCAAACGAGCCGTTCGTTGTAGTTCTTGAAAAGTGATATTTTTAAAAACTAATTATCTCCCTTTGGAGTGGACTTTGAGATTTGTAACTTTGTAGATCTTTTTATGCCCACACATATACACTACACACTGACTAAAATTCAAAAAGTGAAAAAGCATAATAGGACTCCTTTAACAAATAATAATAATAACAGATAATAATTTTGATGTACTCTGCCTGACTGAAACCTGGCTTAAACCAAATGTCTACTCCACCAAGCTACTGTTATAAGCATGAGCCCCGTCAGACTGGTTGTGGTGGCGGTGTTGCAACAATATATTGTGATATTCTCAATGTTACTCAGAAAACAGGATACAGGAGATTTAACTAATTCAAAATACTTTGGCTTAATGTTACACTGTTAGATATGCAAAAGAAATCTCTCCTATCTCTTGCTCTGGCTACTGTGTATAGACCGCCAGGGCCATATACAGATTTCCTAAAAGAATTAGCAGATTTCCTCTCAGATCTATTAGTTAATGTTGATAAAGTGCTAATTGTCAGAGATTTTAACATTCACGTTGATAATACAAATGATGCGTTAGGACTTGTGTTTACTGACCTAATAAACTGTTTTGTAGTCAAGCAAAACGTCACCGGGCCCACTCATCGTTTTAATCATACGCTTCTAGATTTAATTATATCGCATGGAATTGATCTTACTGATATAGATATCGTACCTCAAAGTGATGATGTTACTGATCATTTCCTTGTATTGTGCATGCTGCGTATTATCGTCCGGGCAGAACTATTGCTCCAGCCACCAAAGAAAGATTCACAAATAACCTGCCTGATTTATCTCAACTGTACATTAGAAGCAGTTGCCCCCCTCAAATTGAAAAAGGTTAGAGAAAAACGTACTGCGCCATGGTACAACATTTATACCCATTCTCTCAAGAATGAAACTCGTAATCTTGAGCGCAAATGGAGAAAAACTAACTTGGAAGTTTTTAGAATTGTGTGGAAAAACAGTATGTCCAGCTATAGACAGGCTCTAAAAGCTGCCAGGGCAGAGCATATCTGCAAATTTATAGATAATAACCAAAACAATCCAAGGTTCTTATTTAGCACAGTGGCTAGATTAACAAATAAACACCCGATCTAAATATTTCCTCACAGTTTAATAGTAATGACTTTATGAATTTATTTACTGATAAAATAGATAACATCAGAAATACAATAACAAATGTATATTCTACTGCGTCTAGTATTTCAGCTTCATTCATCGCACCCAAAGAAAAACTGCAGTGCTTTACAACTATAGGACAGGAATAGCTGAATAAACTTATCAGTGCATCTAAACCAACAACATGTTTATTAGATCCTGTACCCACAAAACTACTGAAAGAGTTGTTACCTGTAGCAGAAGAACCGCTTCTCAATATCATTAACTCATCATTATCTTTAGGTCACATCCCAAAACCATTCAAGCTGGCGGTTATTAAGCCTCTTATTAAGAAACCACAACTAGATTCTAATGAACTGGCAAATTACAGACCCATTTCAAATCTACTGTTTATATCTAAAATTTTAGAAAAAGTTGAGTCTGCTCAATTGTGCTCCTTCTTGCAAAAAAAAAATGATCTCTATGAAGAATATCAGTCAAGTTTCAGGCCTCACCATAGTACAGAAACTGCAATTGTTAAAATTATAAATGACTAGCTTCAGACCAAGGCTGCATTTCATTGCTAGTATTACTTGATCTTAGTGCTGCGTTCGACACTACAGACCATGACATACTCATAGATTGATTACAAAACTATACGGGTATTCAAGGACAGGCTTTAAGATGGTTTAGATCCTATGGGGAGTCATCTCAATTATCACCAGTATGGAGTACCACAAGGATCTGTCCTAGGTCCTCTGCTATTTTCAATATATATGTTGCCTCTTGGTAATATTATTAGAAAATACGGGATTAGTTTTCATTGTTATGCTGACAATACTCAACTATATATCTCAACAAGACCAGATGAAACTTCTAAACTATCTAAGCTAATAGATTGTGTAAAAAATTTAAAAGATTGGATGACCAATAATTTCCTCCTATTAAATTCAGATAAGACAGAGATATTACTTATTGGACCAAAAAACAGTACACAGAATATCTTGGATTACAATTTGCAACTAGACAGATGTACTGTTACGTCCTCTAAAGTCAAAAATATGGGTGTTATATTAGACAGCAACTTATCCTTTGAAAAACATATTTCCCATGTTACAAAAACAGCATCCTTCCATCTTAGAAACATTGCCAAGCTTCGAAACATGCTACCTGTTTCTGATGCAGAAAAGCTAGTTCATGCATTCATGTCCTCTAGACTGGACTATTGTAATGCACTGCTAGGTGGTTGTCCTGCATCTTCAATAAACAAGCTACAGATAGTCCAAAATGCAGCGGCTAGAGTTCTTAGCAGGTCAAGAAAATATGATCATATTACCCCAATTTTACAGTCTCTGCACTGGCTACCTATTAAGTTCCGTATCATTTACAAAATATTATTACTTGCCTATAAGGCCCTAAATGGTTTAGCTCCTGAGTACCTAACTTGTCTTCTACCACGCTACAATCCAACCCGCTCTCTAAGGTCGCAAAACTCTGGACTTTTGGTAGTACCTAGGATAGCAAAGTCCACTAAAGGAGGTAGAGCTTTTTCACATTTGGCTCCCAAACTCTGGAATAACCTTCCTGATAACGTTCGGGGTTCAGACACACTCTCTCTGTTTAAATCTAGATTAAAGACATATCTCTTTAGCCAAGAAATCACATAATGCATCTTATAATCTTGTACTGCAGTTATATCTGATCAAATGTACATTATTATTATTCTTTAGCTTGGGCTGAACAAATAATTTTTGCTTAGATGGAACAGCAGCTACGCTAATTATGTCTCTATTTGTTTCTCTGTTTCTGCCACGGGATTAACATAACTAGGAATTAACAAACGTAACTAGGAATTACAGAAGCTTCAGTCTGGGATGACCGAACACCTGAAAAAAGATAATGCCAACCCCTCAGAGGATGCCAACGCTCAGACAACATACAGAATTACCAAATTTTGCCATAAGTTAAATATATTAAGGTTCTGCAATATATAAATATATTGTGGAAACTTAAGAACTATAAATGTTATATATATTAGACATCAGACACGGCCAATTATAATACCATTTAATTTCTCACCTCATAAAAGTTAAAATCGGTCAAAGAAAGGTTACTGGGACTGCTCAGGCTTCAGGGCTGCTGTTAAACACTGGCTCATGAGATGACTGCTCATCACTTCAGTCAATCACGATGGGACGTCAACAACTCCATGTCACAACACACATTAAGAGGAGGCGGATGTGCCCCCAGGTGCGTGTAATCTTGAGAAAGAGCAGCTGGTAGACGCGGAGTGTGTTCCATCATGCAGGTTTGACAGATCAAAGAGGACAGCTTCCACCCACCATCCTCAAGCTGTCACAGGCATTGCACGGAACCATGGCCGCTTCCCCTACTGCAGTAACCGCTGATCTTTGCCCCAATAAATGATCCGCGACAGACAAGAAATGCTTGTCTATTAAAATGACAATCCCCTGCGAGTATGACCCCACGTCGGCCCTCATGTCGCACCAGCGTCCGCAATGACAGATGCCATCAGCATCCCACACCATGTTTCTCTCAGTGCTGTTGGACGTCTGAGAAAGAGATTGATTTTCCACTCTTGTCCGTGTGCTGTTTTCCAATGCCTGACAGTTTATTTCCCAACTGCACCATGATCGTAGCAATTGTAGAGTCTATTGGATAGAGACCAATAACTGACATTGCTTTTGGTTCGGATTTCATAAGAAACCGTCATCTGAGGAGACACTTGGATTAGGAAGCAAATTTTCCCCCATGCTGCATTTCTGCGAAGCAATGTCATAAACATTTCCCAACTTATATTCAACCCTATTCTGGGGGTTTCCGCTTGATAAAGATAAAAAAACTAAATAACAAGTGGGTTTCAAAATGTGATAAAATAGTAGGGGAGACCAGAGAGTGTTGTAACACTGGTGGAGTAACACTGTCAGATTCAGCACTTAAAAATCTGATGCAGGGATGATATCCTAGGTGACTACCACCCACACTTTCATTATCACTGTCATCTCTGGGTAAAAAATATAGAGGATTTACAGCAGGGGTGGGCAGTTCTGGTCCTGGAGGGTCACTGTCCTGCAGAGTTTAGCTCCAACCTTAATTAAACACTCCTGCCTGTAATTTTCATTTGATTTTAAAGACCTTAGCTGCGTTCCAATTCATAGGACACAGTGTTCACTGCTCCCTATTCCCCAAGCACAGGGTATCATTTGTAGTTAATTTTACTTGACAAAATTTGTAAGTTCGGAACACCCCGTGACATCTAACACAGATCAAACTTGAGTCACATAAATCAGAGGAGTATAATGACATATTAGAAAGTGCTAAACTGAGAGCTAAATTTCTGTTGCAATGTTTAAATATGAAAATTAGCTTCATTTGGTTATATTAAATCTGTTACTTATCTTATTTAACTATAACCATGATATTCGAATTGCAACTATCATGTTTCATGCATTGTATTCCTGTGGACAAAGCACACCTGTGCCTAATTAAACATAAAAGAGCCTCAATTCCATTTCTGTGCCCTTTTTATTCAAAATTCTGGATCGAACGACTTGTAGGTAAATTTCTTTCTCCCCTTCTTGTGAAGTGATGTATTGATGTTTCCTTTTTTTGCTGTGCATGTTACTAGCTCTATTCAAATTGGAATCTCACTTAAAATTGTGGAATACCCTTTGAAGTCGACTTCGCGGGGCATTGACAGTCAAATAGAACACACCTTTTGTTTAGATTATTCAAGTCTATTTGATTAGGGATAGAACTAATCAGAGTTGCTTAACACTGCTTTACAGGATAAAAACTATTTAAGTTATAATAATGAATTTATATTTGGATTATATAAATGAACTATTTCAATTCTGAGTCAATTTGCGATTAGGTTAATGAATGTTAAATGACAAAATGTGTATCATCTGAATCAGCAATTGCTCATTCTCAATTTTCACATTAATTATGGGGCAGTTGGGGCCTAATGATTAGAGATTCAGACTTGTAGCCCATAGGTCGTGGGTCTGAGTCTCAGTATTGGCAGGAAATGTACTGTAGGTGGGCAGAATGAATGCCCAGCACTCTCTTCCACCCTCATTGCCCACAACGGAGGTGTCCTTGAGCAAGGCACCAGACCCCCAGTTCCTCCCTGAGCGCCGCAGCAAAAATGGCTGCCACAGCTCTGGGTGTGTGTTCATTACTCACAGATGCGAGTATGAACTTGGATGGGTGATATGCAAAGCCAAAATTCTGAGTATGGGAGACCATACTTGGCTACATGACGCATCACATCACTTTAATTAAATTAAAAGTGGTGCAATCATTTGACATAAAATATGTATAAGTCGACATCTGGCATAGTTGTGACTTCACAGTTGTTTGTATTTTATTGAATCAGATACCTGCACCACAGATGATGAATCCTGCTGACTTTCAGTCTCTTCAAACTGTTTTCCTCCGAGAGCGCTGTACCAACATCAGATGTTTAACTACACTGATATTCTATGGTAAAACAAGATCACTGACTACTGATTATGTTTTTTTCTTCTTGAATCCATGGAAAGTAGCAGAAACACTTAAATAACACACGTAAATATCAGGTATGATTTCACTTGTTGAACAGAATCTGTTGCAGGAATGACTCAAAGTCTGTTCACATCTCTGTGGTTAGATCAGTGTGCACAATAAATGTGTCTTTGACTTTGAATATGTATGTTTTGATTACACTGTGTTGTAAATAAAATACAAATAATAAAAAAATATATTTTTTTTCAATCTCCTCACATTCTCTCTTACCTGCCGCAAAGTCATAGTCACAGTGATGGGCCATTATGGGGCCATTAGGGGAGGGCCCTTTGTCTCTCAGGTGAAGAATCACTTAATATTCAAGGGCATTGCCACTCCCTCGTATATAGGCTTTCGATCATAAAGCATGTCTTCTTTCAAACAGAAAATATGATTATTTTGCTTACCCCACTTGCAGATTATTTTGCTTGTTTCAAGCAAAAACTCACTTAATTTTGACTTTTTTTTTTCTGAAATCAAGACAATATTTTTTACTTGTCTAGAAAATCCTAATTTCTCTGTGGTTAGGCATCAATGTGAAGATCACAGCCCTTATATCTATCAAAAGCCATCTGCTGTATCCAATAACTCTTTCATTCCACACACCCTAATTGATTTATAAGGCCATATACATCTTGGCTGTACGATTATATGACCTATACGTATTATTATATATGTCTTTATTCAAAAGCTCCCCACTGTGATGGCTGCTCTTTACCTACTGTAAATGTCACAGCAATCCCTTCATCCGCACCTCCACACTGCTACCGGGCAGATAAGAAGCCTCTGTGAAGAAAATGATGCCACTATACAGGAAAATTGGACAGTCTAAACAATGATTAGTAGGCGTGAGTGATGGTAGCGCATTCCGTAAGGACTCCACCGTGATTAGAGCTCAATTTTGAACGAAACTGCAGGTTTGCTCTGCTAACACTTCGTTTTCAATGTGTGCCTTTTATTACAGGTTGTGACTAATGAAGTCATTCTCTCAATGCAGACGCTAGTGCATTTTAGTCTTGGGTCATGCTAATGGTACTGTGAATGATGAAATAAGCAGCTCTTGTTATGATGATTCTTGTTTCTGCTTTATTCGTTTGTTATGAGTTATGCTTCAAACAGAAAACATAAACAAGATTTTTACATTTTCTGAAGAAAATGTTTCATCGTGTAAAACCACCGCACTTCTTAGTGGTTTTCAGTGCACTTCCATGTGGTTCTGGTAAGTATATCCAAAAATAACAGTAGGCCTTTGCAAACACCACTTGCCCAAATCTGTAATGTTTTGTGTTAAAGCTGGCTAAATTCACCTCTGTATGAAAAATAGAGTCTTATTCCTGCTACGTTTCTACAGTCCAGTCTGCAACAGGTTAATCCTGGTAAACACGGTCATCTAGCAGATTACTGGAGCAGGCAGAATCAATCGATAAGAGAGTGAATGACCCAGCGGCAGATCTCAGTGCTTAGAGTTATAGTGTTTAAGGCTCTGGACCCACAGGGGCCATTGGGAGTGTCAGAGTGGCCAATATTGTGTTTGTCAGGAGAAGCTAAACCAAGCAAAGAGACTTAACTGATCACAATCTAAAAGGGCAAAAACTGAGTTAGTAGATGAACCAGACGTTTGCAAACCATGGCTGTAAAGCTGATAACCAGGAAGCAAGGGGTGTTTGTATGTGTGTGCCGGGGAGAACGGACAGGACTGATGGACTGATGTTTCTCATAGTAATGTATAGTAATTTCAACATTTACAAGGGCTAGTCAGTCATGTCATTGCTGTCTGAATCCAGAATGATAGGCCTAGTCTTTTTCAACCCACCACCCGCATACAAATTCCCATCCATACTGTATTACCTACTGTAATGTGTGATAATGTGCACACATTATAAATATGGACACTTTTATTACCGAAATACTGGAAATTGCCTACAAGAATAATATTACGTCACTATCATGAATCATGTAAATGTTGTGCCATTAAAGGTATACAATCAATTATTAACTCTACCCCTGCCATTGATGAGTTATTCCAGCAATCCTTGTTTCACTGTTATATGGTAATAGTTATGGACCTTCTAAAAATATTGCTTCTCTGGATCCAAAAATCCAAAAAAGAATATATGTGTAAATCAGAAAGAAGGGATAGAAATTGTTTATGCACAAGTGAGTGCATAAATGTTGACCAAACATTCAGAAAAATACAAATCAAAGCTACCTAACGTTACTGAGAGAAAAAAAAAAAAAAAGTATATATTTATATATGAGGTCCATGAAGAGGTATAGGACAGTGCAAGCTTTTCAGGTGTTTATGGACTTCATCTCTGATCACACACACACACACACACACACACATATATATATATATATATATATATATATATATATATATATATGGCCAAAAATATCGGCACCCTTGGTAAATATGATAAAAGAAGGCTGTGAAAATGAATCTGCATTGTTAATCTTTTTGATCTTTTCAAAATCACAAAAATCACAAAAATCTAACCTTTCATTGGATAATAAGAATTTAAAATGGGGGAAATATCATTATGAAATAAATGTTTTTCTCAAATACACGTTGGACACAATTATTGGCACCCCTAGAAATTCTTATGAGTAAAATATTTTTGAACTATATTGCCATTCATATTTACTATTTTGAGCACTCCAGGGTGATTATGAACATGAAATTATCCAGCCATGGCTTCCTGTTTCATACAAATACAAATAGGAGGGAACACAAAGCCCAAATTCCCTTAATCATCCATCACAATGAGAAAAAACAAATAATTTATTTCTGATGTGCAGCAAAAGATAATTGAGCTTCACAAATTAGTGAAGTGGCTTTAAGAAAAGAGCTAGAGCAGTGAAAATTCCCATTTCCACCATCAGGGCAATAATTAAGAATTTCCAATCAACATGCTACAAAACTGCCTGGAAGAGGACGTGTGTCTATATCGTTCTAATGCACGATGAGAAGGAGAGTTTGAGTGGCTAAAGACTCTCCAAGGACCACAGCTGGAGAATTGCAGAAAATAGTTGAGTCTCGGGGTCAGAAAACCATAAAAAAAAATTGTCAAACAGCACCTACATCACCACATGTTGTTTGGGAGGGTTTCAAGAAAAAAAATCGCCTAGCTCATCCAAAAACAAACTCCAGCATATTCAGTTATCAGACATGACTGGAACTTAAAATGGGACTGGCTTCTATGGTCAGATGAAGCTAAAACATTAGCTTTTTAGCAGAAAACATTAAAGATGGGTTTGGTGAACACAGGGATAAAAAGCATCTCATGTGTACAATCAAATATACTGCTGTATTTTTGATGTTGTGGGCCTGTATTTCTGCTGGAAGTCCTGGACATCTTGTTTAGATACATGGCACCATGATTCTATGAAATACCAACAGATAAAAAATCAGTAAGTGACTGACTCTGTTAGAAATCTTATTATGGGCCATGTTTGGATCTTCCAACTGTGCAATAATCCAAACATAAAACCAAGCTTCTGCTATGGCCATTCCAGTCCTGTGACCTGAACCCTATAGAAAATGAGTGGGGTGAACTGAAGAGAAGAAGCACCAACATGGAACTGGGAATCGAAAGGGTCTAAAGTGATTCTGGATGAAGGAATGGTCTCTGATCTCTTGTCATGTGTTCTCTAACCTCATCAGGCATTATAGGAGAAAATTTAAAACTGTCAAACTTGCAAATGGAGGTTTCAAAAAGTATTGAATAAAATGGTGCAGTTAATTGTAGCCAATGTGTATTAAAGAAAAATATTTCATAAAGACATTTCTCCCCATTTTAAATTATTATTATCCAATGAAAGGTTAGATTTTTGTTAATTTTAAAATAAAAGATCAAAAGGATTAACATTGCAGATTAATTTTCACAGCCTTCTTTGATCATATTTACCAAAGGTGCTGATATTTTTGGCCATGACTATATATACACTGAACAAAATTATGAACGCAACACTTTTGTTTTTGCCCCCATTTTTCATGAGCTGAACTCAAAGATCTAAGACGTTTTCTATGTAAACAAAAGGCCTATTTCTCTCAAATATTGTTCACAAATCTGTCTAAATCTGTGTTAGTGAGCACTTCTCCTTTGCTGAGATATTCCATCCACCTCACAGGTATAGCATATCAAGATACTAATTAAAGAGCATGATTATAGCACAGGTGTGCCGTAGGCTGGCCATAATAGGCCACTCTAAAATGTGCAGTTTTACTGTATTGAGGGGGTCCGGGGGGGGTCCGAAAACCAGTCAGTATCTGGTGTGACCACCATTTGCCTCACACAGTGCAACACATGTCCTTCGCATAGAGCTGATCAGGTTGTTGATTGTGGCTTGTGGAATGTTGGTCCACTCCTCTTCAATGGCTGTGCGAAGTTGCTGGATATTGGCAAGAACTGGAACACACTGTCGTATACGCTGATCCAGAGCATCCCAAACATGCTCAATGGGTGACATGTCCGGTGAGTATGCTGGCCATGGAAGGACTGAGATGTTTTCAGCTTCCAGGAATTGTGTACAGATCCTTGCAACATGGGGCCGTGCATTATCATGCTGCAACATGAGGTGATGGTCGTGGATGAATGGCACAACAATGGGCCTCAGAATCTCGTCACTGTATCTCTGTGCATTCAAAATGCCATCAATAAAATGCACCTGTGTTCGTTGTCCATAACATACGCCTGCCCATACCATAACCCCAACACCAACATGGGCCACTCGATCCACAATCAGCAAACCGCTCACCCACACAACGCCATACACGCTGTCTGCCATCGGCCCTGTACAGTGATTCATACGTGAAGAGAACACCTCTCCAAAGTTCCTAGACGCCATCGAATGTGAGCATTTGCCCACTCAAGTTGGTTACGACAACAAACTGCAGTCAGGTCGAGACCCCAATGAGGACAACGAGCATGCAGATGAGCTTCCCTGAGATGGTTTCTTTTTTTATGACTATTTGTTTATTGTAGAACAAAGCCAGCATACATAGCTTACAATAACTATATACAAGCCAGGGTTTGCATAAAAAAAAAAAAAAAAAAAATAATAATAATAATAAAGAAAAATAAATAAAAATATACACTCTAGGGGTGACCACATTTATACACATCTGAAATATCCACTATTTACCTTTCACTATATTTATTTATCTAGTTATCATATCAGAAAGTTTCTCAACAAATTCTGACCATGCCTTAATTGTTCTTGGCTTAGCTCTATTAATTCTTGCTGTTGAACACTCTAACAGCACTATATTTTTTAATTCTATGAGCCACATTTTGTCAGCCGGAAATGTGGGTTCATACCAAATTTTAAAGATTACCTTCTTGGCTGCAGTTAGTGCGGTATGAAGCATTCTACGTTGGTAAACATTCAGATTAAGATCAGAATCATCATTCAACAGACAAATAATGGGATGTTTAGGAATAAGCCTATTGCAAAGTTCTGAGACCACAAGAAACACCTTATCCCAGAATTTACTAATAAGTGGACAGTCAAAGAACATATGCATGTAGGTCCCCACCGTATTTGAATTACACAATGTACACAAAGGGGTAGGCAATCGCTTCATTCTGTGTAACACATATGGTGTTGCATAGGCCTTGTGAATCAGTTTAAAGTGTATAAGTTGATGGGCCGGATTCTTGGAGATCGCAGGAATGCTTTCCCATATCCCGTCCCAGTTTGGTTTACAAGGGGCCAGTTCCTTTTCCCATATTGTAGTGATGGGAAGTGCACCGGAGCCATGATTAAGCAATTTGTTATAAATAAACGATACTACTCCACGTGTCTGAGAGAAATTTACACAGTCCATCAGTGGATGAGTGTCCAGGTTACAGTTCCACGGTACTCCATAAGCACGCATTGCACTTCTTAACCTTAAATACAGAAAGTAGGAATGTCCAGGAAGATTATAGCCTTCTTTCAAATCCTGAAAGGACCTTAGGCCCTGATTATTACAAATATCACCCAGAACAAATACACCTTGGTCAGACCAGGACTTAAAGACAAAGGGCTTTTTCCCAGATTGTATGTTATGATTATTCCATATTGGGGACTCTTTAGTAAATTTGCTAGAACATCCGATGAATTTACAGACATCATACCAGATTTTAAGAGAGTTGTCCACAATTTTGTTATCAAACTTTAGGGATTTCTTAGATAACCCAATAAATAATATATCTTGTAGTCGATGAGGATGCACCGCGGAAGCTTCTATATTACGCCAAGCAATCTCAGAGTTTACTTCCAACCAAGTCTTGATGGAGCGCAGCCGACATGCCCAGAAATATAGTTGGATGTTAGGAAACGCCAAACCTCCTTTGGCAGGACTTCTCTGTAAGGTACTAAGTTTAATTCTTGGACGTTTGTTGTTCCAAATGAATTTAATTATAATGGAGTTCAATTCTTTGAAAAAAGTTTTATGAGGAGAAAGAGGAATCATGGAAAATAAAAATAACAGCCTGGGGAGAACATTCATTTTGATGATTGCAATCCTACCTTGCAAAGAAATTAGTAATGCGTTCCATCTGTCTAGATCTCGTCTAATATTATTGAGTAAGGAACTATAATTTTGCTTGACCACTGCCTGAAGTGAGGGAAGGATCTGAATTCCTAAGTATGTGAATGTATTACTAACTGGGATTAAAGAGGGCACAGACGCAGTATCACCCGGCCCGGACAGAGGAATTAGTACTGATTTTTCCCAATTAATTTTATAACCACTTACTTTACTAAAATCATCGAATATTTTGAGACATTGAGAAATAGAGGTAGAAATGTTAGACAAATATAATAAGATATCGTCAGCAAAAAGAGAAATGTGGTGTTTAGAGTTATCTATAGTAATAGGGGAAATTATATGATCCTGACGAATTGCTTGTGCCAGAGGCTCTAACGAGAGGGCAAACAGCAGTGGTGACAGTGGGCAGCCCTGTCTTGTGCCTCTGCCCAGCAGAAAAGCACTTGAGCAACTCATCCCTGTCAACACCCGTGCATAAGAGCTTGTGTAGAGAGTTTGTGCCATATGTATGAAATGGGGACCAAAGCCAAAACACTTCAAGACTGACCAGAGATACATCCACTCGACCCGATCAAAGGCTTTCTCTGCATCTAGCGAAAGAATAGCTCGTTGATCCTCAGTCGGATTGGGCACGTCTATAATATTCAAAAGACGTCGGACATTATCCATACCACAACGTCCCTTAAGAAATCCTGTCTGATCATAAGAAATTAGAGAGCCAGCAACTTGATCTAAACGACGGGCTAGAACTTTAGCATAAACCTTAGTGTCCGTGCAGATTAATGAAATCGGCCTATAGCTGGAGCAACAGAGAGGGTTCTTCCCTTTTTTCAGAATCAGAGAAATAAGGGCAGTATTCTGATCTCTGTGGAAACAACCTGTCTCTGTTGCAAAATTAAAGGAATTAAGAAGGAGTGGTCCAATCATATCCCATAACACCAAATACAACTCCGGGGGTAGACCATCCAAACCGGGGGCCTTACCCTTGTTCATAGACTCTAGAGCTTCTTTTAGTTCACTTAGTTCAATTGGAGAGTCAAGAAAATTACGTTGCTCATCACTTAGGTGAGGGAGATTTAATTCTGATATGAATTCAATTCTCTGTTGATCCTCCAAACCCACCTCGGAACTGTAAAGATGCTCATAAAAATTCTTAAATATAGTATTCACCTCATCCGGGGTAGTATGAAGGATGCCCATACTATCCTTAATGGCTGTTATTGACGACATTGAGTCATTGTGTTTCAGCCTAAGCGCCAGCAATCTAGTGGGCCGTTCACCATTAAAATAGTAATTTTGTTTAGTGCGATGGATCAAGAACTCTGCCCTTTTTAGTAAGACTGCCTTATAGTCAGATCTTAAGTTACCTAAAATCTTACTTTTCTGTTCTGAAAAAGTTTCTTTCAAATCCTTCTCCATTATTTTGATCTGGTCCTCAAGACGATTTAGTTCTTTTACTATAGATTTATTATCAAAAGAGGCGTAAGAAATACAGTTTCCTCTCAAAAAACATTTGGTTGTTTCCCATAGAATCTGTGGGTTAGCAGCTGAACTGGAGTTCTCTGAAAGAAACGTTGACAAACTGGCCCGTAGCTGTTTAATAAAATCCTCTTTTGATAACAAAGTTATATTAAAACGCCATCTCTTTGACCTTTGGGATCTCACAGGAGGAGACAAATTACAAATCACCGCCGAATGATCTGAAATCAACCTGGGAAGAATACCAATACTGTTTACACACTGAATAAGACACTTAGATATTAAAATATAATCTATTCTCGTAAACGTCTTATGTCGGGAAGAATAAAAAGTGTAGTCCCTACAGTTTTCATTCTTCATCCTCCAAATATCACACAAGTTATTATCCGCAATAAGATCATTCAGAGCCTGTGAAGCCTGATCATCATATACTGTGGAAAGAGACTTATCAATCGAAGGTTTAACAACTGCATTAGCATCCATACCCATAACCAAGCTGTAGTCAGCAAAACTAAGGAGGAGTTTAGTAAGAGAGGGGAAAAAATCTACATCAAAATTATTGGGAGCATAAACTGAAACAAAAACTATTTTTAAATTATTCCATGATCCTGAAACATATGTAATCCTCCCATATCCATCACCTCCCGATTTCTCTATTAAGAATGGAAATCTTCTATTCTGAAGTATGATAGCTCCTCTCGAAGCATTCGTATGAGATGAGGAGGCTATGATTTTGAAATGCCTGTTTTGACAACGAGTGACATCTGAGGCCCTAAGATGGGATTCTTGAATGAGAGCTATGTCGGCGCGCTTACGATGCAAGTAATCTAAGCATTTTGTTCTTTTTACAGGGGAATTCAAACCATTGACATTCCACGATATCAGATTGAAATCCGTCATCCTAACAATACGGCAAAAAATAAAAGCTTGCTGCAGATGAAACCATAGTTATCATGTAAACCAAAATGTCACCCCACATAAACACAATATTAATAGCATAATCGAATACGGCAAACCCTGGTGTAAACAACGTAGTGGTCAAACAAACCAACGAAAATACAAACAGAGTACAAATGGCAGCATGCAGAGAGATAAAACACACTCTCTTACCTGCCTGGAAAATAAAAGTATTTGAGGCCATGCACTCGAACAATGAGGCAAAACCCAGGTATCAGTGACCCGCCTATCCAAATGTCCATAACGGCAATAGAAACGTATGTCCCTACTTGAAATAATGAAGCACCGAGTCTAGGGAGCTGAAATTAGTCGTTGGGGGTTCCCGTTGTCATGGTAGATTCCATCCGCGTGTCGGTATCCAGGGAAGAGACAAATCTCTCGAGGTCTGCGGGGGTCTTGAAAAGGATCTGCTCACGGCCGTTTATCACTTTAACAACCGCTGGGTATAACAGGAACGACTCGATGCCCAACTGTTGAAGGCGTTTCCTTTTTTCTGACATCGCTTTCCTTTTTTGAGACGTGCCCTTGCTAAAATCTGGGAAGAACCACAGCTTGGCCCCTTCATAGCTCAGAGAAGGTGAATTTCTGGCTTCCTTCAGGATCGCTTGTCTGTCGTTGTAACGAAGAAGCTTGAAGATCAAGGGACGTGCTTTCTTCCTGGTGGGATCTTCGTTCGCGTACAGGCGATGCGCGCGTTCAATTTCAATCTCCTTCCCTTGTAAGGCCGGTAACCACTTAGGAATTTGGGTCTGCAAAAACCGGATTACGTTGCCACCTTCGACTCCTTCAGGTAGACCCACCAACCTTAGGTTGTTTTGTCTGGACTTGTCTTCATAAAGCCAAAGTTTTTCCTGCAAATCTTCCAGGCGAGATATGCTAGCAATCGAATCCTTTTTGATATCGCGCACAGTGGTTTGCATGTAGTCAAATCTGTCGCCAAACGCTTTAACATCTTTTTCCAAGGAATCAAGTCGCGTAGAAATCATTGAAATTTCCTCGCGAACGATCGACGACATGCTTAACTTTATGGCGCTCAATTGCTTTTCTAGCATCTCAGCAATGGCGTTATGTAGACGTTCGTCATCTTTAGGCCGCTTTTTGGAAGGTGAATGTGGCAATTCCCGTTTAGATGCCATCTCGGAAGCTTCTTAAACAGAAAGGTGACTCAAAAACTCAGCGTAAGTCTTAGCAGGGATAATTTATAGGGAAAAAGGACATCTGAGGCGGAGCGCCGAAACACTAAGCAGCCATCACCACTCGTCGCGCATGCGCATCTCCCCCTGAGATGGTTTCTGACAGTTTGTGCAGAAATGATTTGCTTATGCAAACCGATTGTTGCAGCAGCTGTCCGGGTGGCTGGTCTCAGACAATCTTGGAGGTGAAGATGCTGGATGTGGAGGTCCTGGGCTGGTGTGGTTACACATGGTCTGCGGTTGTGAGGCCGGTTGGATGTACTGCCAAATTATCTGAAACGCCTTTGGAGACGGCTTATGGTAGAGAAATGAACATTCAATTCACGGGCAACAGCTCTGGTGGACATTCCTGCAGTCATCATGCCAATTGCACGCTCCTTCAAAACTTGCAACATCTGTGGCATTGTGCTTTGTGATAAAACTGCACAATTTAGAGAGGCCTTTTATTGTGGCCAGCCTAAGGCACACCTGTGAAATAATCATGCTGTCTAATCAGCATCTTGATATGCCACACCTGTGAGGTGGATGAATTATCTCAGCAAAGGAGAAGTGCTCACTAACACAGATGTACAGTAGACAGATTTGTGAACAATATTTGAGAGAAATAGGCCTTTTGTGTACATAGAAAAAGTCTTAGATCTTTGAGTTCAACTCATGAAAAATGGGGGCAAAAACAAAAGTATTGCGTTTATAATTTTTGTCAGTGTATATATATATATATATATATTGTAAGATATCAGAGACCGAATCAGACAAATTTAAGATGCATCAGAACATTGAAACCTGAGGAGCTGGAATGCAGAGTCATAAATCTAGTCTGAAGCAGGCAAACTAACCAGCAAGCCTCTTTCACAGAATAGCTTACAACCTGGAGACAAAAGAGCACTTATTGATAATTCCAATAAAGGAAGCATACTGTCAAATTTGGGGCAAGGAATCAAGACTGATGTTCAAAGAGATGGCCGTCACATGTAAACCTATGATAGAAAATCACAAGCTACAGACTCTCTTGGGCGGGTCTTCCCCCATACAAGACAAAACAGACTTGAATTCCTTTCTCTAAAGAACACGCCTTCATTCACCATAGAACTATACAAAGACTTTCTTTTTCATATGCACATAAAATCATCCTAAAACGACATTTCTATGCAGAACCCCATATTATGTTTGTAAGCCACATATTATAGACTATCCATGTTTTAATCACTCATTGTGTATGTCTTGCTTTTAATAAGTATTGAATAGCTTAAGCCTTAAAGGGTAATATTCATGTTTAGTATGTATGAGTTTGGAAAATCATGCTTTAAATGTTTCTTCCAATCAATTCTTTGTCAAATGCATCATAGTCTTGTTATAGAAATCATGTTCAAAAGTATACTTTGCAAGAGCCTGTAAAGTTTGGACCTCTGACTGAACAGATAACAAGTTGATTTATGATTTGGTGGAGACACAAAGCAACTCCCCAAGCAAGGACAGTATCTGTTGGTCAAGACATCCAGATGGGACGATCTGAAAGCTGAGTTTAAAAACGCTTGTCCCTCTTTCTCTTGGCTCTCTCTATTGTCACTCTTTCTTCTTCGTACAAATGCTCTCGTAGCTACTCTCTCTCTTCACTTTTGCCACCGCGTGCTGCTCTTTGAGCGTGCTCTGGTCCACATGCCAGCTGCTACGGCGATGGAAAGAAAACAACTTAGTCTCGTTACATCCTTTTATTTTTATTCTTTTACTTTAGTTTCTTTACTTTCCGTGGAGTTTTGTTTTCTAATGTAAGTTCTAATGCTTGTGTTCATGTGTTAGATTAGTTTATGTCTTAGGTTTATTTAAATAAAATCTGGTTTACATTGAAAAGAGAAGTTTTCTGCTCAAAAGTTAATGTCTTAATCTGCCGATCTAGTTACTGTGCTGTTTAATAGTGTTATCACTATATTTTGTATTTTAATATCCAGTGCAGATTTTGAACAAAAGACACTAAAACAAAAGACATCTCTTTGAACAAAAGACACTAAAAATACTCTGTTGATTTTGGTCACACAAATAAGTGTTATACATCAATCGAAACTGTTAAGTGTCTACTTTTTTTTGAGTACACTCACGATTACAACAAAACTTTGTGGTTTTGGGGAAAAAAGAAAACAAACGGTGCGCTCTCTGTCTTCTCCTTCTCCGCGATCTGTTTATAGTAACGCGTCACTAAAATGAAGTGTAACTCAGCAAATACTCAACACAGAAACATGAGAGTTATCTCTATAGAAAGCCTAAAGTGTCTGCTTTCAATTGAGTGTTGTCGAAAACAAATGTTCTGTGATAAAGTAATCCGTATGAAACCGACACGATGTTCAGTCTGTCCAGTCTAACTCATTATTTCTAATGAGATCTCGCCCCCTCGTGTTCACATGTAAATAACCACGTGACCCGCGCGCGCTTGGAGACGCCCGACAACATAAACAGTCACAAGACTCTGTTCATCTCTGCTACTATTAGTTTCTGGAAGAAGACGCGCTGAGTAAAGGCTGGATTTATCACAGAATAAGAGGAGAGTTCACCCAGAAGACATCGATCGATCTGATGAGTAAGTAATGCTTCTTTTTGCATTAGTTAGTGTGTTATTGTGACAAACCTGAATGTGTTTAGTTGGGTTTTTCCCAAACGACAACATGATGAATGCTACGCATCTAAGAATGTTTAGAAGAATGTTTAATGTTCACAAATAGATTTAATATCGTGCTAAACAATAACAATTAGTTTCTCAGATATAAAATATCCCTTTTTTATGGTGCAAAGTACATCCTTTTGTAGTTCGTGAGTCTATTGCTACAGAATCATAACAGCTACTATAAAATCATACATACTAGACTAACTTATATGACTGCAAAATCATAGTTGTTTTTCTCCCAAACTGTAATTCCAGACTACAGTGTTTGAATATGATGGACAATTCATTGTATTTAAATTTCTTACGGCACGATGAGGTTTTCATGCTCTATATAAAACAATAATATGTATTGTAACATGATGAATGCTACGAGTCTAAGTATGTTTACAACATGTTTATTATTAATAGCCTACTCTGTTCAAAAATAGATTTAAATAACGTGCTAAACAATAATAAATAGTTTCTCAGATATAAAATATTTTTTATAGTACAAAGTACATCCTTTTGTGGTTCACAGCATACATGAGTCTATGGCTGCAGAATCATAACAGCTTCTATAAAATCATGCATACTAGACTATATGACTACAAAATCATAGTTGGTTTTTTTGTTTGTTTTTTTTTTCCCCCAAACTGTTGTTTTCATGCTCTATATAAAACAAAAAAAGTAATATGAGAGTACATTGTAACATGATGAATGCTACGAGTCTAAGTATGTTTACAACATGTTTATTATTAATAGCCTACTCTGTTCAAAAATAGATTTTAATAACGTACTAAACAATAATAATTAGTTTCTCAGATATAAAATGTATTTTTTTGTGGACGATAGTACAAAGCATGCATGAGTCTATGCTCACAAATGTGTTTGGTTGTTTGTATTTTATTGAATCAGGTGCCTGAACCACAGATGAATCCTGATGACTTTCTTCAAGATGTTTTCCTCTGAGAGCGCTGTACCAACATCACATGGTCAACTACACTGATATTATATGGTAAAACAAGATCCTTGACTACTGATTATGTTTTTTTCTTCTTGAATCCATGGAAATAAGTAAATGTTGTTGAACAGAATCTGTTGCAGGAATGACTCAAAGTCTGTTCACATCTCTGTGGTTAGATCAGTGTACAATAATGTGTCTTTGACCTTCATTATGTATGTTTTGATTATACTGTGTTGTAAATAAAATACAAATAATTTAAAAACCCCATTTTTTCAGTCTTTTCACTCTCTGTCTTACCTGCCTCAGTCACAGTCACACTGATGGGCCATTAGCAGCTTTAGGGGAGGGCCCTTTGTCTCTCAAGTGAGAATCACTTAATATTCAAGCCTATTATCACTCCCTCGCATATACGCTTTCTATCACAAAACACGTCTTTAAAAATTTAAATCAATATATTGTTTTCTGTGAATGAGTAAGCTGAATGATTTTCACATAATTGTGAAGTAAATATTCTAGCCTAGAAGACTGATTACACAAAAGTCTTATTCAGGACTAGTTAGTGTGGCTTTTATGGCTTTTTATAGCCTTATTTCAGCTACATTTTTTTCCCCAAAATTTACTAACCCGGGTTAAGTTTAATTATCCTTAGACAGTGATGTTGAATAGACAACACAAAAAAGTGGCCTTTCAAAATATTAATATTGTATGTTTTAATTCTATTACTCTCCTCATTAATGCAACACATTCTTGTATTCTGTCTGGAATATGTTTTTGCCTCTGCATCACATCTCTCTATTCAAAGGAATAGTTCATCCAAAAATGAAAATTCTCTCATCATTTACTCTCATGTCGTCCCAGATGTTTATGACTTTCTTCACATGAACTGTCACAGATCGACCAGGCTCTCACTCCAGCCAATCACAGTGAGCACCATCACCCGAGTTCTAATGAGCACACCTGCACGTCATCATCACCTCATCAAGTCACTCCATATAACCACACACCTCACAACAGTCAAACATCCGGTCTCGTTCTAGTGAAGTGGGCTCCTGAAAGCTATCTCAGCGACCTACCTGCCTGTGAACTTACCTCATGTGTTTCCTCCAAGTGTTGTGTCCATCCGTGTCCTGGATCCCTGTCTGTCTTCTCTGGAGCTTCACAACGAAGCGTCGGTGTGTGGTTCCAGTTCATCCATGAGTTCCTGTCAACAAGCACCACGGTTCAGTGAGATTCCCATCTCGTCATTCAACTTCTCAGAATCTGATTATCACCACCACATTCTCCTGCCATTGCTCATCTGCCTAATAAACCTTACCTGTTTTATACATCGAGTGTGACGTCTGCTTCTGTAACATGAACACAAGAAAATATTTTTAGCCTGTATAATACAAGGGACAGGACCACTTCAGAAACCACACAAAGTGAACACGACGGTCAAGTTTAAAATATTGGTATTTGTATTTTTGTATTTATCCTTTCACTTAAGAAGACACTGATTCATTAACAGGGGTTGTATGAGTTATTGTCCATCATATTCATTTTTGGAATGTCCCATACACTTGCATTAAACAACAAGCTTTTTCTAAAACTCTTAGTTTGTGTTGATCTGATAAATGAAAGTCATATATATATATATGGCATGAGGGTGGAAAGGATAGAGTTTCCTTTTAATCCCTTTCCCTGTATTTGTGTGTATGTTCCACTGTGCTGCATTTTAAATGTTGTTGTTGCACTAGATGTATGTTTGACCTGTGCATTTTTTGTTGTCTCCCTTTAACAAAACCTCTCTATATCTGTTAGAATAAAAAAGTACTTCTACTTTTTTAATACTTGAGTGCAATTTAAACTTGTACTTTTTTACTTTTACTCAAGTATGTTTTGGGCCAAATACTTGTACTTTTAATTGAGCAAAATTTTCACTAAGTATCTGTACTTTCACTTGAGTAAAAATTTTGAGTACTTTTTACACCTCTGTAGTGGAGGTGTCATGCATATATATATTTTTTAACGACGTTGCCATTAGAAACAGTTACCGACCGAATAAGTGTATTGCTTCTCATAAGCATTATTTGGGTGGCAATGATTTCTATTGGGGAAGTAAGGTCATTTTCACATTTACAAGGACTAGGCAGTGATTTTTAATGCAGCCCAGAATCCAGTGTGTTAAATAGCTTTCTCTTAATCATTTGAACGGTGTAAATAAAACTGTGTTTATTTTGCTTTCACTTTTTTATAGCCCTATAGTCACAGAAAGAGCAGGTGAAACAATCTCTGAGCAATACAGTTTTCATGAAGGAAAACACTAGCAAGTTTAGAAAAAAAAAAACAGACGGCATGAAACAGCCGCTATCCATCAGCCGAGATGTCCCACAATTCTCAGCGAGAATTCAGCAGGTCGTACAGCCTGGATTACACCTCTCGGATAATTCACACTGCAATATGCACAGCCACAATCATAACTGAGATTTGGCACAGAAGGCCAGCAGGAACACAAGCTCTTCCATTCTCCCTTTCCGCTCTCTCTCTCACTCACACACAACACAGTTTCATTCAAACAGAGTTACTCCATGAATTAAATTCCTCTCACATACAAATACCTCAGAACTGAAAGGAATTGTATCCTTCCTTTCTATCTCTAATACAAATCAGGCATGAAGCCATATGCATGCAGAAGCACTGCCTCAGCTGGATCCAACGGAATATAAAGTGCATTGTAACCATTATCCATATGGACCATTTCTACCATTGTGGACCATGGTAGCTGAATCATAATTTTATGTACAATTTGTTATTTTACAGCCCCCGGTCACTGGAAAAGAGCAACTAAGACAATCTGCCTAACAACTCCCCAGAATAAAATATGGTCATACATTCTAGGAATAGAATTAGGTTAAGAAAATTACTAAATGTTTAAAAAAAAATTTATTATTATTATTGTTTGCAAATAAACCCTTGTAATTAAAATTTTATAATAATTGTAATTGTTATACAATAATAATTGTTGAAATGTGCCCTTGGAGTGTACTTCAAATCTCAACTATATTATACAGGTACTTGCAGATAATAAAATAAAAGGCCACTTAAGTGTATTTAAACAGAGTGCATATCATGACTTTCTTAACAGTCTCTGTACTTATATTAAGTACACTAATAATATAAAATCAAATGTTTTACTTTAAGAACATTTATAAATTGTCAGGTTTCAATAATCTTTTCTCATTCTTTCTTATTTTGACGTGTTTATCAACATACTAAAGCACTCAAAAAGTACTTGATTAACTTGATTAGTTTTAACTGTAAAGTTATTTGATATTGCATTTAAAGTTCATATATTTTCAATGTACTACATAATAACTCCATTATAAATATGTAATAATGAGTATATTTAAATAAACAAACAAATTTCATTACAAATTATATTAAAGTATATTTTATTTGACAACTGAAGCAATTTTGAATTAACAAATAATGTATTTAAGTCCTACTTAAATGGGTCAAAGTGCACTTTTTAATTTAATTTATTATAAATTTAAACTAAACGTTTTCATTTAATTGGAAATAAAATGAATTTAAGTGTTCAAAAATATGACAGTTCACACTTTTCAATAAGTTTTTTCAATTCAATTATACTTATTTTTCACAAGCTTTACAAAGTGAAAGTTCTCTGACAATTCTAGCACTGGTTATTTGCTTTGGGGGGAAAACATATTTATTCAGATTAAGTACGCTGAGTTCTAGTTACAAATGTAATATCTTGGCAAAGAAAAGATTGAGAAATTAGTTTCTCAGGAGATAAACTAGTAAAAGACTTCACTTGCTCTCCAATTGATCTCATTCCTGTCTTGTGGGACCTATTGAGATATTAAAGAGATGTCAGTGGTGATTTTTCTTTTCTTTACTACAGGTAGAATCCATTAAAAAGCCTAACAGTGTATTATCCAGCCACCTAAACTTGAATTGGCTGAATTTTCACACAGGATTGTGGGGCTGAATAATATATAAGCAGCATCTGAAGAAGTGTGTGAGTGTGCATGCTGACACTGTTGAAATCTCCAGCCAACAGGGCACTGCTGTAACTGAAAAACTGCTACCGCATCAAAAAAGATGACATAAAAAAAGAATTAATGATCAGCCGATCAGTGAGGAGTGCTGCTGCTCAAAGTCAGCAAGTGTTTGAAAAAACTACACTAGAGGGAGAGAGAGCCTTTATCACACCGCAGACTTGAACAGCCCTTCACAGCAGTCACAACATAGTCAGGCCTGTCTGGGTATACAGTATTAAAAAGCAGCTCCTGGTGCATCCTTAATATGGCACACAGGTGTTAATGTTTCAGGAAGAGCTGCGCATATAGTAAAGATTGTGTGAGGTGCATCGATCTTCGTCACACGTGTACAAACAAACACACACATACACACAGAGGAAAGGTCTGTGTGTATGCTGACATTTGGACGCTCGGCAGAACTGGCTTTAAAGGCCAAGCACAGCAGCTGACCCAGAGACTGTGGATGGGATGGTCCGCTGTGACTCGGCAGCATCCTTAAACTAAAGACAACCACGAGAGAAAACAATGAGCCGATTATGGAGATGATATGACCGTTTGCTGGGACTCCGGATCAGCTCTGACTGAGACTGTGGGGTCAAAGCAATGGCCTGCTGTTATCCTAGAATAGAAGCTCATCTATGAATTTGTTGCTAAATCAATGGGTAGAAATAAGAAGGGTGGTTTGATGATTGAGATACAGTGGCTTGATAAACAGATGAGATCACTGCGCTAGGATCAGGACCAATGCTCATTGTTTCATAGAGGCTGTTCATTATAATAGGTTTTCATATTTGTCCTCATGGTTGATGGGCTTAATTAAATGATACATTAGGACTTGGCACTAGGGGATATTTTAGTTCCCTGACAGTATCCCTACAATAGCCATATAGCTACAATTCTAATCTGTTTCTCTGTTAGAGAGAGCAGCAGAAATACGAAATGCAACATGGGCTCATTGGAAAAACATACCTACTGTACACATACAATACACCCCAGTTTCCAGCTAACAACATAAATTATGATTACAAGGGGCAATTATTGATTAATGAAGACTTTTTTTTGTGTGTGGTTCTTTGCACAATACTATGTTATGAATTCAAAACTATTTCACCATAGCGAATCACAAAATCAGATCCATAAGTATGGCTTTTCTAAGATAGAAAACTTGCTTGCTAACTCACCTGGTACAGGTCACACTTGAGTTCACTTGAGTTATATGATGGTGATATTAGGCATAGTACTATATACACACATAAAGCTAAATCTTTACCAAAATCTATTCAGCAGAAAGTAGAATGCAATTTTTATTAGGCAGAACTCAATCTTGAGCACTCTTGAGAATGCTGAACTTCTGCACTAATCAACATACATTCTTGCTATAAGGTCTTAAGACATTTAAAAATGTCAAAAGCCTTTTAGTAGCATCATGTACTGCATACACTGCTAAAGAATTAATAGGTGTCATATTCAGAAGGCCGAATATAGCAGTTAGGTCTTATGGATCATATGATACACTAATGGCATTTCATAGTGATTTATCTGCCTTTTTTACCTTTGTGTTTATTCCAAAGGAGATATGTGGGTATGTAAATCATGACAGAAAGACTTTGGCTAATGATGTTGTCTCAGATTCCTTATGAAAGCTTAAAATAGACACAAATGAGTCAGCCGTCGACATACAGTAATATAAGCTATGCAATTCATGTGAATAGCAGCTCAGATGAATTTATCTTGGAAGAATTTGATGAGGCATGTCAGTTCATACGGAGTTTCAGACTTCATGATGTACTCACACAGTCTGATACATTATTGAGATCTCTTCTGAAACTCTAGAGAAGAGGAGTGCTTAATTGTATTGAATGTGCGCTTTTGGTGTACTTTAAATCTTAAAAGTATAGTCTTAAAACTGTAGATTAAAGGGCACCTATTATCCAAAATCCACTTTTACATGGAGTTCGGACATAAATTTGTGTTGGCAGTGTGTGAACACAACCACCCTACAATGATAAAAATCAACCCACCCCTCATTTTTTAATCCCCTTTAAACCAAGTCAGTCAAACTAGGCCTGCCATTTTGATTCTCATGCAGTGTGACGTCACATTGCATAGGGCCGGGCCACAGGGTTTGATTGACAGCCCTGCATTGCTATAGTTTCCGCCCTCAGCAGTTGTACACTGTACACTGCACACCTCCATTTTCTCCACGCTCGAACAGCTGTAACGTCAACAATGTCTCGCAAGCAAGAGTCTTAATCTTCTCCCAACATCTGAGCTGCTGAGGACGCTGTGGATTACTTTCATTCTTCAAGGTAATGCACCTCACAATCTACCTAAATATCTACCTAAATACCAGACTCCTTTGTGAATGTCATGTCGTTACAGTGCTTAGCATTTTAACCATATTTGTGTGCGTACATTAAGTATTTTTTAACTGATCAGAAGCACCCTTGTGAGATTAGTTTGCGCTGTTCATAGCACGAGATTCGTTCGATAGCACAGTCGCACAGCTCGGTCAATTTATCGGCGCCGATGACAGGTCAACGCAGCGCGAGCTCTGTAACATCGCGCTGATTTGTCCCACATTCAGTGCATTTGACTTCCCATATGTACAGGTTCTCTCGCTCTCAGTTATGTTGCTTCTATGGGCTGTTTATTGCTGTAGATATGCAAATGCAGAGAGATGTATACGCGACACCCTCTTCTGGAATATGCAGCTCATTTGCATTTAAAGCAATACACTCCAAAACAGCTATTTTTTAGATGCACCCCAACAATTTCATTTTCCAGCTGTTATAATAAATTATATGATGGGTATTTTAGGCTGAAACTTCACGGACACATTCTGGGGACACCCAAGACCAATATTACATTTTGTAAAAAGGGGCATAATAGGTGCCCTTTAAAGGAACGCTCCACTATTTTTGTAAATAGGCTCATTTTCCAACTCCCTAAGAGTTAAATAATTGAGTTTTACCGTTTTCGAATCCATTCAGCCGATCTCCGGTTCTGGCGGTAGCACTTTTAGCGTAGCTTAGCATAGATCAGGGATGGGGAACCTTGATCCTGGAGGGCCACTCTCCTGCAAAGTTTAGCTCCAACCCTGAAAAACTCTGGAAAAAAAAAACTGAAGATGCATTCTGAAGACCTTGATTAGCTGGTTCAGGTGTGTTTGATTAGGGTTGGAGCTTAACCCTGCAGGGACACCGGCCGTCCAGGATCAACGTTCCCCACTCCTGGCATAAATCATTGAATCTGATTAGACCGTTAGAGTCTTGGTCAAAAATGACCAAAGAGTTTCTATATTTTTCCTATTTAAAAGTTGACTCTTCTGTAGTTACATTGTGTACTAAGACTGACGGAAAATAAAAAGTTGTGATTTTCTAGGCCGATATGGCTAGGAACTATACTCTCATTCCGACGTAATAATCAAGGAACTTTGCTGCTGTACCATGGGTGCAGCAGGCACAATGATATTACGCAGCGCCTGAAAATAGTCCCCAGCTAGGTAACTAGTTATAATATAGCTGGGGACTATTGTCAGGTGCTGCGCAATATCACTGCGCCTGCTGCACCCATGGTACGGCAGCAAAGTTCCTTGATTATTAGTCTTAGTACATGATGCAACTACAGAAGAGTCTGTAAGAAGTTTTATACAGGAAAAATATCAAAACTCTTTGGTCATTTTTGAGCAAGATGCTAACTAAGCTACGCTAAAATGCTTCCGCCAGACCCGAAGATCGGCTGAATGGGTTCGAAAACGGTAAAACTCAACTGTTTAACTGATAATGTAACCACAAGAACAGTGAAATATCTTCATTATTATTACTGAACATTTCTCATATTCATATTTTTGTGACACCACTTATATTGAGTGATACCGTATTTGCCTTTATAGATTGTGTGGCAGGTCTGAGGTGATTTGAGGTGACTGGCTTTAAAGAGACAATGCACAGATCAGAACGGAGTGATTTACTACTGGTGGTGGACCATCAATAAAGGACAAGACTGATGAATTGAGTGACTTACTGTATGGAATAATAACACAGCAGCAACCTCTAGATGGTATATGGATGGCCACTTGAACTGTTCAACTGGATCACCACTTAAACAGTTCAGATAAAGAACGTAGTACAAATGGTATATATACTAAAGGAAGTACACTGGTTACTATTTATTTTGTAAACACTTTCCAATGTCCATGTCAGTCTTTATTTTTCTTTCATTCTAAGGACCCTATCAGTTTATTCATGCTTTTGCAGAGGAAATGAATCTGAAGAGGTGAGAAAAAATTCTGCCATTACCTTTCACCAAGAACAAGCAGCATGACAGTGAATGAAAAATTAACCAGAGAATGTTGTGTCACAACCCGTTGGACTCATGTTTTGTCGGCTGCCTGTATTCCCTTCCTGTTTGGTCATATTTGGTTCTGTTCCTGTTCTCATTAGTTCATTGTCTAATTATTAGTTAATCACCTTCATTGTGTCCACCTGTCTGCCCCTAGTTATCTGCCCTATATTAGTTCCTGTCCATTGAGTTCTAGTTTGTCAGTTATTGCTTATGTTATCCTGTGTGTGTTGGACTTTTTAATCTTTGAATTAAATTAAATGCATTATTCTCTTCAAACTTCATAATCGTGTGACTATTGTGTGTGCACTGCACAGAGACCGTGACAGAATAACCAACCTAAAAGGAAAGTATAGCGGTGTGTTTCCTCTCATTTTGTTTTCTGTTTTTGTCAGTTTTTATTTTGTGTTATAAATGTTCCTGTTTTCCTCGTCCAGGGGAACCACTCTCTCGAGGACCACACTGAGGACTTCGTGTTCCTGTCTAATTACACACACTTCCTGGGCAACTGCCTCTGCTCATTTTATCAAGCTGGACTGAACACATCCACACGAGCGCAGTTGTCCGGGGAAGGTCCACAAGAGAGCCTTGCCGCATTCATCGAGTGGGTGCTGGTGTCCTGCAAATCAAAACTCGCCGTGGACATTGTGGTATATGACCCAGAGCCCAGTCAACTTCCACCCCAAAGCGGAGCTGCCAGAGCGAACCACAGACGGAGAGCCAGAGCCTGCCGCGGTTGTTGAGCCATCGCCATCAGGAGCGACAGAGCTGACGATTGCCCCGGAGCCTGAGCCCCAAGTGTCTAACCAGGTGCAAGAGCCGACAGCACAAGCGAGGATGGATACAGCTGTGGAGATCATGGGGGCTATGGAAAGCCCTGCCCACGGCGCCACCGCTGAGGGTGAGCTCACACTGGACTCTGGACTGTTAATTGACTTGAATAAGGAAAAATTCTTCACTCAACCTTCATCAGAACTGTCGGATTGGCAAGATATCCCGCCCAACCTCCCTCTCCCACCTCCTCTCATTGTTCCCTTTCTCAGCACCATCTTCGCTGGATTTCGTCAGCCTCTCTGCTCACCATCTGTGGTGTGGGCTCGCCGCTGGCCTGCCGATCTCCAGCTCCATTGGCGTTGAGTCTGGAGGGTCCCTCGACTCCGCCTTCAGCCTCCGAGGCCCAGACTCCTCCTCAGTCCTGAGACCCAGCGGCTGCACCATGGCTTCCAGCTCCCTCGTTTCCACCGGAGCCCGTCAGTCCACCAGCTCCACCGGGCTCCCTCATCCCTCTGGCTCCGCCTTGGTCAGTCTTCCCCCTACCTCCACCTCGGGACTACACTCCTCTGGCTACGCCTTGTCCCTTCGTCCCTCTGGCTCCATTGAGCTCCTCCTTCCCTCCAGCTCCACCTCAGTCCTCTGTCGCTCTGTCGCGGCCTTCCGGAGCTCCGCCTACACCTCAGTCACCAAAGCCTCCGGCTCCGCCTTGGCCCACCAGATCCCATGGAGTCGGTGCCCACTCCTCCACCATGGCTCCTTCCTCCGTCGGCTCCTCCGTGGGCCACCATCGTGACTGTGGCCTGGGTCCCACCTGGCTCCTACTGCTCCAAGTCCCTCCATCTGATCTGCCCTGGCTCCTCCTATTTCCTCCTGAGCTCCTTCCATCTCCACCCTGGACTCTGTTAGTCGTCCTCCTCCCGGGTGTCCGTCCCCCGCCCGAACCTCCTCCAGTGTTGCCTGCCTACCTTCCTGCCAGCCCTTCGCTGTCCCCGTCACCATCCCACATCCACTCCTTGTACCATTAAAAAAAAAAATACAATAAGGAGCCAATTGAGATTACCAGCCAAGGTAAACAATATAAATGTTTTGTTAAACCATAATGGATACATTCCAAATTAAAATGCACCTTATCTAGTGCAAATGTTGCAATGTGAAAGGAACTTTGTGTGCAAGTCCTGTGCTTGCCTCAGCTATGGACACATCTGCTTGATAGTGATCTTCCACTGAAGGCAATGCTAGTTGTGCAGCACTGCTGACCTTGCAGTATCTTCTTGGCTTGAAACAAAGTGTATTGTGTAAACACTAAAATAGATTGTTCCATACTCCAACTATCCCTCTCTTACAGATATGAGCTCTGTTGTATCTTAGTTGCTCAGCTATTGTGGGATATATGTACAGAGCAAATAAAAAATAGTTACTCTGACCATATCTATAACTAGTAGTAATCCACTATGTTGTCCTCTGAAATTAAGCACACAATGAAGAGTTTTGACCGTGAGTTTCTAATGGGCAATCTCTAAAATCGGAGTGCATACACACTGAACAATAATAGAAAACTGCAAACGGTCTGGTGGCATCCCACAAATCACCGGTTTCACGATGAAAGATTCCAGATGCCAAAACTTCAAAGTGATCAGAACTTGGGTAATGTCCTTCCTCTTTGGACTTTTAGTATAGTTGCAGTACAAGCCAAAAACATTGATGTAAACTAGTGTACTCCAAGTTTACTACTGTTATACTTAAAAGTATACTTTTATATGCTAGAAAGTGGGCCAATTTAGTCCCAAGGAGTATTGAAATAGTACACTTATAAGTATACTACTAGTACACTGATATTTGTATACTTGCTACATAAAGTATACTTAAAAATATACTTGAACTTTACTTAAATATACTTTACAAAATAAACTTGAAGTATACTACTTTTTGGTAAGGGAAGCAAAGAGATTATATCCAATGCATTTTCTTTGTTCGTGAATGTGGTCTTGAGAAGCTGTATGTCATTAAAAGTAATTTAATAAATTACTCCTATCCACAAAATCTCATCTGACTGGCCTGTGTTGTGCATGTTGGTTTTCATGTAGATATTCCAAAGAGTCCATGCAGGAGTTAAACCTGCCTCTTTGAAGGATTAGTTTTGTCCTACACTAGCTGTAATCTTCCTTTATGCAAATCAGTTCTGTTTAATCCAAAACAGGATAATTCCATGACTACTTTAAGATATGTCTGTGCAAGTCACATTAAGACAGCTCAAACAGACATTTTAGTCTAAGACTAGGCTCAGAACAATAATACATTTCCATTTAAACTTAACAACTCTTTTAACGTACTTTATTTACACAGTAAGTCTAGTAAGAACTCTTTTTAATTCTAAAATGTGCTTTTTCAGAAGGGAAGGTGAAAATACGAGAAGACGCAGACTTCAGCAAAAGTCTTTGTTTATACCTATTTACCCTCATTGCTGTCTAGGAGAAATAAATAAACCAAGATCTCATTTGTGATGTTGCTTTCCTTTAGGAATTGTCCATAAATGCCACCTTAAAAAACTTCCTTTTCATAACCCAACTTTAGAACATAACCAGAAAGCATCAAACCTGATGGACAAGCAGGGCATTGTTTAGAGTAGAACCAAACCAGGGGCTCTGAAATTGACCATTATTAATATTGACACTGGCATATTTCACATTAGCTGCATGCCTCCACTGAGCAGTCCTAGCATACAGCCTGCCTGTCGTTCTATGTTGGCCAGTCTCCATCCCATGAGTCTCTTTGATTTAATTAATCTGTCGGAAGCTCTCTGTAAAGCACATGCCTGAATGCATACACTTTCCCCAGGCGTGTGTTCAAACACAGTGGGATGGAAGTTGATATAACAAACCTGTCAGACACTGCTGAGATCGTAATTTACACATGACAAGCCATCAATCCATGTAAACATGAAGAATCCTTTGTCAGGCCAGATGGTAATGGCCATTTCTACGCATTTCTCTTAAGAATAACGTCTTGGGTTACGTATGTAACCCTGGTTCCCTGAAGGGAACGAGACGCTGCGTCGAAAGCGCTAGGGGAACGCCCTCAGCATAACCGCGCTCTGAACCAGAGTGTAATCTGTCCAATGGAAGGGCGAGACGTCATAGGCGGGTGACGTCACTGACCGGAAAGCATAAAAGCATGTGCGGTGGAGCCGGCAATTGCTTCCAGGAATGAAGCAACCGCTCGCAGGGATACAGGAAGTATGGCCTCGAGACGCAGCGTCTCGTTCCCTTCAGGGAACCAGGGTTACATACGTAACCCGAGACGTTCCCTTCCAGGAACTCGAGCTGCGTCGAAAGCGCTAGGGGAACGAGATGCCCACGCCACCAGACTTCCAAGTACCTGCCCTGTGTGTATCACTAGGAGCACAACGAGGGCGAAAGAACAGAAGAGCCCGGAGTGGGCCTAAGATCAAGGTCATAGAACCGAACAAAGGTGAGGGGCGTGGACCAACCCACAGCATTGCAGATATCCTGCATCGAAACCCCTGCCAGAAAGGCCTTGGAGGCCGCCATACTCCTGGTGGAATGGGTTTTAACCCCCATAAGCGAGGGAAGACCCGAGGATTCATAAGCAGTTTAGAAATAGTATCCACAATCCACCAACTAAGGGTCTGCTTAGAAGCAGGCAGACCCCGCTTGGCACATACAAACTTCTGGTCGGGCTCCCCAAAGGGAAGAGGACTGAAGGCCTGCAGCACGACAGGCCGTGGTATAGAAGAGGGGACCTAGGAAATAACCCGCTCGAGGGTAGAAAATGCTTTGGCCAGACCAGGGGCAAAGACGAGAAAAGAAGGGGCCATGAAGGGCCTGCAAATCCCCACTCTCTTAAGAGAAGATATCGCCAAAAGGAAGGAAGTCTCAAAGTGAGAATGCGATCAAAAATCTCTACAATAGGCTTGAATGGAGGTTACAGAGAGCTTCTAAAACCACAGCCAGGTCCCCGTAGGGACATGTCGTACAGGAGGCCTCAGCCTCAGCACACCGTAGAGGAAACATGTAACCAGGGGGTGTCGACCCACTGTAAGGCCACCGAGAAGGGCGTGGTAGGCCGATAAAGCCGCCACGTAAACCTTCAGGGTGGAGTGAGTTACCCCTGCGGAGAAACGGGCCTGCAGGACCTCCAGTACTGTACCAAACGGGCAGTTAACTGGGTCAAGGTGGTGGTCTCTGCACCAAGAAGTGAAATATTTTCACTTCAGGGCATACAGTTTCCTCGTAGAGGGAGCTCTGGATTGGAGGATGGTCTCAGCAACCTCGGTTGAGAGACCGGAAGCTATGAGCTGCGCCCCCTCAGAGGCCACAGCCACAGCTTCCACAACTCCGGGTGGGGGTGATAGGATAGTGCCCCCGCCTGTGAGAGGAGATCTCTCCTGACGGGAATCTCCCACGGAGAGCCATCGAGGAGAGAAATGGGGTCCGAGAACCATACTCGGCCCGGCCAGAACGGTGCTACCAAAAGTAGACTGACCTCGTCCTGGCGCACTCTCGCCAGAACTCCAGGGAGCAGAGCGATCGGGGAAAATGTACAGACGAAGCCTCGGCCAAGTCTGTACCATAGCGTCCAGTCCAAAGGAGCTGGAGGAACTAGAGGGGAAAGCGCTGACTCTTGAGTCGCAAAGCCAAAAACTTTCCACATCTGCTTCACCACCACGGGTGAAGCATCCATTCCCCGGGCCTCGGCCCCTGCCTCGACAGGATGTCTGCTCCCACATTGAGATACCCAGGGATGAAGATGGCTCTGAGCGAGCAAAGTTTGCCCTGGGACCACACAAGGACCTGGTGCGCCAGCTTGTACAAGGGGCGCGAATGCAGACCTCCCTGGTGGTTGATGTAAGAGACCACCGCTGTGCTGTCGGTGCGCACCAACACATGGTGATCTCTTAGGTCTGGGAGAAAGTGCTTGAGTGCACTAAACACGGCCAACATTTCCAAACAATTGATATGCCACATTAGATGGCGACCGCTCCACAGACCGCGGGCAGGGTGGCCAATCATGACCGCTCCCCAACCGGTGAGGGATGCGTCTGTCGCTAGCATTACGCGGCGACAAGAAGCTCCCAGCACCGGGCCCTGAAACAAGAACCAAGCTTGGCTCCACATGTCTCAGGCATGTAGGCATCGCCGCGTGACCTTGATCATGCGAAGCGGGTTCCCCCTCGGGGAGAACCCCTTGGTCTTTAGCCACCACTGTAGGGGTTTCATGTACAGCAGGCCAAAAGTTATCACGTTGGACGCAGCTGCCATGAGCCCCAGCAGTTTCTGAAACTGCTTGACAGTGAGTGACTGGCCCTCTTTCACTCTCTTGACTGAGGTGAGGATCAACTCGATCCAAGCAGGAGACATACGTGCCTGCATCGTGGTCAAATCCCACACCACGCAAAGATAAGTGGTTCTCTATACTGGAGAAAGCACACTTTCTTGGCGTTCAGTCTCAACCCCTTCATGTGCGCGAGAACGACATCTCGATAGAGCTAGAATCAACCAATCGTTGATGTAAAAGTGCGGGGTAAGAGTGCAAGGCCAACGGGAAGAACCCGACATTGGTAAGCTTTGCCCCCAAAAGCAAACCTCAGGGACTTCCCGTGAGAGGGAAGGATGGAGACGTGAAATATGTGTCCTTAGATCCATCGTGACAAACCAGTCCTCGGACTTGGCCTGAGACACGACTGATGAGTGTAAGCACCCTGAACTTCAGTCACATGACTGAGCGGTTCAACTGACGCAGATGTACCATCCTTCTTTGGAACAATGAAGTACCGGCTGTAGAACCCGGACTCTCTTCCGTGAGGAGGGACCACCTCGATGGCCTCCTTCCTCAAGAGAGTGTCTACTTCCTGTTCCATGATCAGAGCCTGCTGAGGGCCCACGCACGTGGGAATCACCCCGTTGAAAGGCGGTGGCGGAGCGCCGAACTGAATACAAAAGGCCTTTCTCTACAGTACGCAGGACCCAATGAGATCCATTTGGCAGTAGTTTCCACGCTGCCTAAATGGTCTACTAAGGGAACCAGTCTCGGCAGGACCGGCAGGAGACGGCCGAACCAGGAGCTCTAGAGACCCCCGCAGGGGTGGCGAGATTCTCAGCTGCGCTACACTTCGGGGCGGAAGAAACTGAGAACATTGCTCGCTGGAGCCAACTGCGCCCTGGAACACTGGCAGGGTTGGCAGACTGATCTCCCGAGGGCACTGGGGGGAGACGGACACCCGATCTGCCCCAGAGGGGTCTGCCCTCGTAAGCCCTGGGCCACACCCATAGGCTTCTTGGCCGAGAACCCCCTTAGACTTAAGAACGGTACGCAGATCCGGCTTAGCCTTAGAGGTCCCCGACCCAGAGCGTTTGCCGCCACGGCCCCACCTCGGTCTGTTTTGTGCCTCTCTGAAGAGGGGCTGGCATGCGACGAGGGCTGCTCCCGCCCATCAGGCCCCTGAGCTAGAGATAGGCGAGGGAGAAACTGCTGAAACGCCGCCGCTTGTCTACAAGCCTCCTGGTACCTGTTGACGACGTAATTGACAGAGTCGCCGAACAGGCCACTCAAAGGGGGAAGAACCGCACACGCGGGCTTCCCCGAGCGAGAGCGCTAGATCTGGGGAATGCAGGAGGAGATAGGGCGAACCCGTCTCCAACCCGTTCGCCAGATCCATGTTGCAATCTCCGTAATCTCACTCGCCGCCGTGCCTCAGAAACGGCGGGAATGCAAGATGTACAGCGGGGAGAAGCACAATCAGCCCCTTCTTTTTTTTTTTTTTTGGAGCTGACTGCGCGCCGTTCTCATTCATAATATGCTTGTGCACACACTTTTCATAGACGCATCCACCTCCTCGGAGGAAGACAGGTCTTAGGGAAGGGAAGAAGATAAGGGCTCGTCCGTCTTCATTCCAACTAGTGATAGCTCACTTCAGAGAGCAAGCACAAAACGGGCAGTCAGCTCCCTCGAGAGCTAAATCTGCGTGCTCTGCTCTCAAGCAGACCACACACAGACTGCGTGTATCCCCAGCAGTGATATAACGTGTGTAGGGAGGAACACACAGCCCGTAATGCGATCTGCTATCGCCCAAGTGCTTGCACATATTGCTGGAGCCAAATTCAAGTGATTGTGCTAGGACAAACAACACTAAATAAGACTCACAACACAAATCGACAGACACACAGACAGAGTAGCGGTTGCTGAATGACAAAAAGCAATCGCCGGCTCCACCGCATGTGCTTTTATGCTTTCCGGTCAGTGACGTCACCCGCCTATGATGTCTCGCCCTTCCATTGGACAGATTACACTCTGGTTCAGAGCGCGGTCACGCTGAGGACGTTCCCCTAGCGCTTTTGACGCAGCTCGAGTTCCTGGAAGGGAACAACAATAGCAATATGGCAATGCACTGATCTACATAAGATAAGCAAAATATTGAAGAAAAAGGGTAATGTTTGAAACTCTCACAGACTCTTAAAAAATAAAGGTTCCAAAAGTTTTGAGTTACTCAGACAACCTTTCAGGGATCACTTCTTAGAAGAACTGTTGTATTTTTCTTAGTGTGAAGAACTTTTCCACCTTTTGAGCATTGCATAGTAAACGTTCTTCATGCAACCATGGATGCCAATAAATATCCACAGGAAAATGACATTGTGGCAGTACTGATTGACCAATGGGCCAAGAGGAAGTGTTTAAAATGGGACCACAGTAATAATAATAAAATAAGTGAAGTGACATACTGCCAAGTATGGTGACCCATACTCGGAATTCGTGCTCTGCATTTAACCCATCCAACGTGCACACACACAGCAGTGAACACACACACACCGTGAACACACACCCGGAACAGTGGGCAGCCATTTATGCTGCGGCGCCCGGGGAGCAGTTGGGGGTTTGGTGCCTTGCTCAAGGGTGGTATTGAGGGTGGAGAGAGCGCTGGATATTCACTCCCCCCACCTACAATCCCTGCCAGCCCGAGACCTTTGGACTATGAGTCCAACTCTCTAACCATTAGGCCACGACTTCCCCGAATGTACACAGTCCAAATTCTTCAGTATAGCGACTGTCCTGAGCTGTAATGTCCAAGGCAGCACATGCTTTTAAGAGTCCACCAAAAAAGTGTTTGGGCACTGCTTAAACAAATGTACTATAATATCATGAAATATTTATGAAATACAAGGCTGCTTTAAAATGGAAATCAATGAAGAAACGTAATGAAGGCTTTTTGCTCGTGGAATGCTGTTATAGCATCTACCAGCAGGAAGCTAACAGCCCATGTTAACCCGACAAATCTTGATCTGGTATGCAGCGAAATCCCATAAATGCAAAATCTAATTAACAATATATAACATCAAATATCTTCTTATTTGACTGTTTTGCGTCAAACACACTTTCACCATGGACAGACAAATTATTTGTCACTACAAACACATTGTTTTTGTTTCTCCTTTTTTTTCTGTCCAAAATAAATGGACAGAATATAGGCTACGTTATAAATAAACGTGATGCTCAATTAAATATATGTGACCCTGGACCACAAAACCAGTCTTAAGTCACTGGGTTATATTTGTAGCAATAGCCAAAAATACATTGAAAGGGTCAAAATTATGGATTTTTCTTGTATGGCAAAAATCATTAGGATATTAAGTAGAGATCATGTTCCATGAAGATATTTTGTAAATTCCCTACCGTAAATATATTAAAACTTAATTTTGGTTTAGTAATATGCATTGCTAAGAACATAATTTGGACAAATTTAAAGTCAATTTTCTCAGTATTTAGATTTTTTGCACCCTCAGATTCCAGATATTCAATTAGTTGTATCTCGACCAAATATTGTCATATGCCTAACAAACCATACATCGATGGAAAGCTTATTTATTCAGCTTTCAGGTGATGTATAAATCACAATTTCGAAAAATTGACCCTTATGACTGGATTTGTGGTCCATGGTCACATGTGTTTGAAACTGAATATATGTGACACTGGACCACAAAACCAGTCTTAAGGGATTTTTATGAATATTCATACATACTCTGAAAGCAGAATAAATAAGCTTTCCATTTATGTATGGTTTGTTAGGATTGGGCAACATTTGGCCGAGATAAAACTATTTGAAAATCTGGAATCTGAGGGTGTAAAAAAAAAATCTAATATTGAGGAAATTGCCTTTAAAGCTGTCCAAATGAAGTCCTTAGCTAATATACTCCAGGGATGAAATTTACAAAATATCTTCATGAAACATGATTTTTACTTAATATTGTAATGATTTTTGGCATAAACGAAAATTCTATAATTTTGACCCATACAATGTATTGTTGGCTATTGCTACAAATATACCCTTGCTACTTATGATTGGTTTTGTGGTTCAGGGTCATGCAATGGCTATATTTATGACAATATATTTAGAAATATTTTAGTACATATATAAGGGCTTTTTTTGTTTGTTTAAAAAAATATATATATTTATATATTTGGCTGTATGCGATTAAGTGTGTACTCTAAAATTTAATGATAAATGCAACTTTTACCTCTTTCCAAAAATGTTTAGCCTTTCTTCTCATTCTGTAGCTATTAAGTATCTCTCCAAAACAACAGATCTGAGCAAATCCATTTTATCATTTACTAACACCAGTTCATCAGTTTGTTTTTCAGTCTTAGGTGCAGTTTTATGTTTGCATTCACTGCTCCTGACAAAATTGAATAAGAAGGTCACAAGGACCCTTAACATCTCTCAGAAGTATAGTATGCCATAGTGCACTACACTGAAAAGATATGGAAAAGATCTGTGCGTTTGAGTGGATGTAGGGTTCTTGTAGCTTACAGGTGATTAGACTCACTCCTCGTGAGACACAGAGAGAAAGAGATTATCCAGATAAGAGGCTGTCAGAAGAGAAAGGATCATGTCAACTGCACACTATGCAAAGCTCTTGTGTGTGGGATAATGAATATGCAAGTAATCCAGCAGCATCATGTAAACCACAGAATGCTAATTTGAATAGTGTGTTCTTGTCTGCAGTTACATATCAGTCTTGGCTTAATAAAGAGTTTTATGATGCTTGTTATTCCTGTCCAATTTTAAGACAGAGTTAATAATGTGTTACAAAACAGCAAAAGCCATTTGTGAAAACACTTGCAAAAATAAAGAATGAATGTTGCCTCATTGGCTTCTTAAACATTTTATGTTTTTTGTTTTTTTCTCTGCATGAATACACAGGAGTACTGCTATTTGAAAGGAGCAATTATCAATATATATTTTTACATATTTTGGGGAAGCGAGAAGCGCTTGGCAATTCAGTGCTTGGCAATGCTAAGCAACTGCTAGGTTGTTCTTGATGGTCGTTTACTGGTCTAAGTCAAAGAGCCTAGCCCAGGAGTGTCCAAACTACGGCCTACAGGCCATCTGCGGCCCGCTATCACTCCTGTGGCGGCTCGCGAGGGATTTAAATAAAAACTATACGAATCTGCAGAGGTGGGCAAACTACGGGCGTTTTCATCCAGCCTGTGAGGCAATTGTTCCAATATGCAATATAAGTAAAATTCAATAGATGGAGCTGTACCCTGTAGTGCAGTATATAACCCCTGATTTACACCATCCCGCTGCTCCGACGCGCCCACTGGAGCTGATCTAGCCCACTCCAGTCAATCCGTGGCACGTTTCAGAAGCGGCTCGGCTTCGCCAAAGATAGGTGCCTAGTCTATTTTTGACGGACGCCGCATTCAAGCCGCACAGCAAATACAAAATAAAAAGTAAAAATAGCTATATACACTGCAAAACTAGCACAACTGTAAATAAGTTACATATGTGAAAAAAAATGTGAAACTGTTCATTTGTTTTGAAAAATGCCTTGTATTGGAACTGTTTTAAAAATGCTTAAAAGACTTTCCAGTATCAAAACAAATGCCAGTGTTATCCTCCTGCTCACGGGTGCTGTCATTTTGTGGGGAAAACATGGAAATAATTTGTCATTTTATCTTGCGAAGATATGAATGAATGAATGATGCATTTATATAGCGCTTTATTGTGTATTGCTGTGCACCCAAAGCGCTTTACAATCATATGGGTGGGTCTCTGCTCAACCACTACCAGTATGCAGCATTCACTTGGATGATGCAACGGCAGCCACACTACAACGGCGCCAGTGCGCTCACCACACACCAGCTACAGGTGGAGAGGAGGACATTATTAGGAGGCCATGATAGACAAAGGCCAGTAGAGGGAATTTGGCCAGGACACCAGGGTTACACCCCTACTCTTTTACGAGAAGTGCCATGGGATTTTTTAATGACCACAGAGAGTCAGGACCTCGCTTTAATGTCTCATCCGAAAGACAGTGCCTTTTGACAGTATGGTGTCCTCGTCACTATACCGGGGCATTGGGACCCACACAGACCACAGGGTGAGCACCCCCTGCTGGCATCATTAACACCTCTTCCAACAGCAACCTAGTTTTCACCGGAGGTCTCTCATCCAGGTATTGACCAGGCTCAAACCTGCTTAGCTTCAGTGGGCAACCAGTCTTGAGCTGCAACGTGATTTCTAATTCTGTTTTCCACACACATTTTTATGAAAATGGATATAGGCTACTGTTTTTCTGGATTATAAATCACGTTTTTTCATCTGAAACGTGCTGCAATTTCCAAGGCGATTTATATAAAGCAATCAAGGTCAAGTGCAAATTAGGATTGGTGACAAATGAGAAAAGGCAAGTGAGTTTGTTTTGAGTTTGTATTGTGCATTTTGCAGCAACCACGCTGCTCGTTTCTGTTTCGCTTTAAATATTTAGGCTGAGCGTTTGTTTTTTACTTAAATTCGTTAAATTTTCGTTTTCGTAAATCCTCGTAGGGAATATAAAAACATGTTTTTAATGTTTGTAAATGTTTCGTTTATTGTACATTATTTCTGAATGAAATGATAAAATGTGTCATATATACATCATACATCTTATACATCAGTCGACTTGTACACCAATGCAACTTATCTGTGTGTCATAAAGTGCTCATAAAAACAGGTAGAGACGGTACAAGAATAGAACTGCCATGTATGTACAAGTATATATAGTACAGTAGTAAGTGAGTGTCAATTTAGAATAAAAAAAATAATAAAAAATATTAATTTGTCATAAATATATTATACGGCCCCTGACTTAATGTGGAAAACGTCTCAGGTTACGTATGTAACCATGGTTCCCTGAAGGGAACGAGACGCTGCGTCGAAAACGCATATGGGAACGCCTTCAGCGTGACCAGGCTCTGAATATGATGTGTAATCAGTCAAACAAGGGCGAGGCGTCACGGGCGGGGTGACGTCACGACCAGGAAACATATAAGCACGTGCGGCGGAGCCGGCTTCAGCTTCAAGTCATGAAGCAAGCGCTGGCAGGGATGCCGGAAGTGTGGCAACGCGACGCAGCGTCTCGTTCCCTTCAGGGAACCATGGTTACATACGTAACCTGAGACGTTCCCTTCCAGGAACTTCGAGCTGCGTCGAAAACGCATATGGGAACGAGATACCAACGCCGCCAGACTGACAAGTCCCTGCCTGGTGTCAGGACGAAAGGACAGAGGAGCCGGGAGTGGCTCGGATGTCGAGGTCATAGAACCTAACGAAAGTCAGGGGCGTGGACCACCCAGCTGCGTTGCAGATGTCCTGCATGGAACACCTGCCCAGAAGGCCTTGGAGGCCGCCACACCTCGGGTTGAGTGCGCTCTGACTCCCACCGGCGGGGGGAGCTCAGAGGCCTCGTATGCCAAAGCCATGGCACCCACAATCCACCTACTAAGAGGAGGGTTTCGTAGCAGGAAGAACCCTCTTAGGCGGACCATAGCACACGGGCAGCTGGTCCGCTTTCTCCACAGGGAGGACCTGTGGATGTATGCGTCTAGTGCTCGCACTGGACACATACGGTTGTGCTTCTCCTGGTCTGGCTCCCCGAAGGGAGGAGGACAGAAGGCCTGCAGTACGACCGGCTGTGGAACGACCGATGGGACCTTCGGAACATACCCCACGCGGGGGTAGAGGAATACTTTCACCGAACTGGGCGCAAAGTGAATAGAGGCCGTAGTCAGGGCCTGAAGGTCACTCACCCTCCTCAGAGAGGTGATAGCCAATAAGAAACGGTCTTGATAGTGAGGAGTCTCTCAGTTATCTCCTGAATGGGCTCGAAAGGTGCATTGCACAGAGCCTCCAGAACCACAGCCAGATCCCACGTAGGGACAAGATCGTACCGGAGGCCTCAGCCTCAGCGCACCGCGGAGGAAACGTGTAACCAGGGGGTGTCTACCCACTGACTGGCCACCGGTAAGGGCGTGGTATGACGAAATAGCTGCCACGTACACCTTAACAGTGTAATGGGTTACCCCTGCGGAGAAACGGGCCTGCAGGAACTCCAGTACTGCACCAACGGGGCAGTTGACTGGGTCGAGCTGGCGGTCCCCGCACCAAGAAGTGAAGAGCCTCCACTTCAAGGCGTACAGTTTCCTCGTAGAGGGAGCTCTGGATTGGAGGATGGTCTCGACAACCTCAGTTGACAGACCGGAAGCTATGAGCTGTGCCCCCTCAGGGCGTCACACCAACAGCTTCCATCACTCCGGGCGAGGGTGCACCTCGGTGCCCCCGGCCTGTGAGAGGAGGTCCCTCCTGACGGGCACTTCCCACGGAGTGCCGTCGAGGAGAGATATCAGGTCCGAGAACCATACTCAGCCCGGCCAGAACGGTGCTACTAACAGTAGACTGACCTCGTCCCGGCGCACTCTCGCCAGAACTCCAGGGAGCAGAGCGATCGGGGGGAAGGCATACAGACGGAGCCTCGGCCACGTCTGTACCATAGCGTCCAGTCCCAGAGGAGCTGGAGGGGTCAGCGAGAACCAGAGAGGACATTATGCTGACTCCTGAGTCGCAAAGAGGTCCACCTGGGCCTGGCCGAAAATACCCCAAATCTGCTTCACCACCTCGGGGTGAAGCCTCCATTCCCCGGGCCTCAGCCCCTGCCTCGACAGGATGTCTGCTCCCACATTGAGATGCCCAGGTATGTGCATAGCTCTCAGAGATAAGAGCTTGCCCTGGGACCACACAAGGATCTGGTGTGCCAGCTTGTACAAGGGGCGTGACCGCAGACCTCCTTGGTGGTTGATGTAAGAGACCACTGCCGTGCTGTCGGTGCACACCAGCACGTGGTGATCTCTCAGGTCTGGGAGGAAGTGCTTGAGTGCATGGAACACCGCTAACATCTCTAGCCGATTGATATGCCACGTCAGGTGGCAACCTCTCCACAGACTGCGGGCAGGGTGGCCACTCATGACCGCATCCCAACCGGTGAGGGAAGCGTCCGTCGCTAGCGAGACGCGGCGACAAGGAGCTCCCAACACCGGGCCCTGGGCAAGAACCAAGGATTCCTCCACATGTCGAAGGCACGGACACAACGGCGTGACACTTTGACAGCGCTGAGTGAGTTTCCCCTCAAGGAGACCCCCTTGGTCTTGAGCCACCACTGTAGGGGTCTCATGTACAGCAGGCCAGAAGGTATCACGCTGGACGCAGCTGCCATGAGCCCCAGCAGTCTCTGAAACTGCTTGACAGTGAGTGACTGGCCTTCTCGCACTCTCCTGACTGTAGTAAGGATCGACTCGATCCGAGCAGGGGACAATCGTGCCTGCATCGTGGTCGAATCCCACACCACGCCTAGATTCTCAGTGATTCTCAGAACCGGAGAAAGCACACTTTTCTTGGCGTTCAGTCTCAACCCCAGTTCTTTCATGTGGGCGAGAACGACATCTCGATGCCGAACCGCCAACCGCTCTGATTGAGCGAGGATCAACCAATCGTCAATATAATTGAGTATGCGGATGCCCTGAAACCGCAACGGGGCCAGTGCCGCATCCACACACTTGGTGAAAGTGCTAGGCCGAAGGGAAGAACCCGATATTGGTACGCTTTGCCCCCAAAGGCGAACCTCAGGAACTTCCTGTGAGAAGGAAGGATGGAAACATGGAAATATGCGTCTTTGAGATCTATCGTGACAAACCAGTCCTCGGACCTGATTTGAGTCACGACCTGCTTGATAGTAAGCATCCTGAACTTCAGCTTTCTGACTGAGCGGTTCAGTAGACGCAGATCCAGTATGGGCCTCAGCCCTCCATCCTTCTTCGGAACAATGAAGTACCGGCTGTAGAAACCGGACTGGGTCTCGTGAGGAGGAACCAACTCGATGGCTTCCTTCCTCAGCAGAGTACCAACTTCCTGTTCCAAAACCGGAGCCTGCCCGGGGCGGACCGCAGTCATAACAACCCCGCAGAACGGCGGGGGTGGCCCGCCGAACTGAATACGATAGCCTCTCGCTACGGTCTGCAGGACCCAAGGAGACACATTCGGCAGCCGCTGCCAGGCTGTCAAATGCTCTACTAAGGGAATCAGTCTCTCGAGACTGACCTCTGGTGCAGCCAGACCGCTGTCTCGAAGCGGCGCACCGGAATGAGACGCGTAATCTGGCGGCTGAGGCGAGTTTCTCGGCTCCGCGCTGCCGGGCGGACAAACCTGAGAAATATACTCGCTGGGACCGGCTGTGCCCTGGAACAGCGGCAGGGTCAGCAGACAAGTCCCTGGAGGGCACCGAGGTGAAGTGGTCACCGAGTGCCGCGGTGAAAGCCACTCCACCCCAGTAGGGGTCGCCCTCCGCGGTCCTGGGGCTCGCCCGTCAGGACCTTGTGCGCGAGGAGCTGGTATGCGGAGGAGGCTGCGCCCGCCCAGCAGCCACCTGAGTTTAGAGAGCGTGCATACCCTCTGCCCACCAAAGATGTTGTAAGCAGAGCAGGAGCCTTCAAAGCCGATGCCGTGGAGGGAGACAGATAGCTCGCAAGCATCTGTTCAACCCGCGGCATCATCGCCGCATACCCGCGCTCATTCAGTTCCCGCGGGAACGACTGGCCGGGACGAAAAAAAAATTTCACCCGCGATCTCGACACCTCGGTGAGGAGATCGGGAAAAACGGAAGGCTCCTGTGTAGAAGTAGCTCTCTGGGGCGAGAGAGGCGGCGAAACCTCGTCAACGCTCGTCACATCAACCTCCTCGGAGGACGCAGCGTCAAGCCCTCGTCTCGGGGGAAGAGACCGCTTCCGAACCGAGAGACGGGGCGCCAGATCAGGCGCGGGAGGAGATAGGGACATGCCCGTCTGACTCTCGCCAGCCAGATCAGCCTTTTTCTCTTTTTTTTTTTTTTTTTTCTCCGCAAGCCCCGCGAGCGCAGCCGCCGCTCTGCCTTTTTTTCTCTGATTTAAAGGCAGAAGCGGGACCGGCTTTATTCATTTTATGCTTGTGCAAACACTGCAGCTTACAAAGCTTTCATAGTTATATCATATCATATCACGGCGAAACCTCGTGAACGCTTGTCACATCAACCTCCTCAGAGGAAGAGAGACGAAGCATTGAGCCCTCGTCTCGGGGAAGAGACAGCTTCCACACCGAGAGACGGGGCGCCAGATCTGGCTGATACGGGAGGAGATAGGGACATGCCCGTCTCACACTCGCCAGCCAGATCAGCCTGCGAGCGCCACGAGTGCAGCCGCCGCTCTGCCTCGGCAGCAGCGGGACCGGCACCGCGTGGGGAGCTCGCGAAGGCTCCCTTCTCGAAGAGAGCCCTCCGGGTGCGGAGACCGATTTTGCGTGCTCCGCACCCAGGCAGACCACGCGCAAATCGTGTGTGTCCTCGCTCATGATATAGCGAGGGCAAGGATGCACACACGACTCAAAACATGGTCTGAAAGCTTCACCCCTGAGCTTGCCCTTGGCTTTGGCATGATACTGAATGCTTTCCACTTAAAACTAGGACAAACAACAGTAAATAAGACTGACACACACAGAGCGCTTCGCTGAATGACAAAAAGCTGAAGCCGGCTCCGCCGCACGTGCTTATATGCTTCCTGGTCGTGACGTCACCCCGCCCGTGACGCCTCGCCCTTGTTTGACTGATTACACATCATATTCAGAGCCTGGTCACGCTGAAGGCGTTCCCATATGCGTTTTCGACGCAGCTCGAAGTTCCTGGAAGGGAACTTATTGTGGCCCTCGAGTCAAAAAGTTTGCCCACCCCTGGCCTAGCCCAAAGGTACAGTATTCTTGACTTCAAACATGGATTAGGTTCATTTTTCATTGTAAATCTATCTATGGGATTTTGTGGATTTTATTGTTCAACAGGAGAAACAGGAGACGGATTGCTTAGGAAAAAGGAAAAATATTAAAAAATAAAACATTGGTTTTAAAATCTGAATGAATTATGAACCAGCCTTTCTGTTTTCAGTGCTTTCTGTTGTAGAGAAAGAGGGAAGGGGGGGGGTTTGATCCCATCAAAATTTTAATACAGATTACTGCATACTTTAATGACTGATTGATCAATTTATTTCAACCTTTGTACCTTTAATATTACAAAAAACGTTTTAATTCATTCATTCATTCATTCATTCATTTAATGATTGATTGATTGATTGATTTCAACAATACACTCACATCACAAAAACATACCCACAAACACAAGCCTGTACTCGCAATCTGACCACAACACTGCAGAAAAAGGTGTTTCCATGTGCTTCAGTTACAGCAGCTTACATACATGACCATCGACATATGCATAGTTGGTTGATTAAAAAATTTCAAAAAAAAAAAAGATCATAATCAGATATTTGTAATTTAAGTTAGCATAAGACATGCTATTATTATATGACAAAAAATGGAGTCCGGTATTTTAAAGACAAAATCAATGATAAATTTTTCTTGTAAAAAAATAAATATGTTTAATAATACTGAATGTGCTTTTGTAGTATACTTCAAATCTTAAAAGTGTATAAATACTGTATACTTAATAAAATATAAAATATTTGGATACTCAAAAACAGTACACTTTCTTGACTGTTTCTTGAAACACTTAAATATACCTTTAAAAGTCCCCCTGCAATAATGTCGAAGTTTTATTTTAAAGTCTTTTTTTTTTTTTTTATGACTATGCTTTAGTAAACTTTTTTTTTTTTTTTTTTACTTCAATGAAGTATAACTATTCTAATGTTTTGGCTAACATGCTAAAGCACATCTAATTTAAATATACTAAACTGCAACATCACCATTAAAAATACATGATTACAAATACATTTAAATGCATAACACATTTCAATAGAAATTATATTTAAATACAGATTAGTTTGCAATGCATGCTTATTAGTAGGTACGTTATCCTTATGTCAAAGACAAAATAAGGAATTTTGAAATTACATAAAGATGTTCTTAAATCCTACTTACAGTCAGTGGGTCAAAAAGCACTCTGAAGTTCAAACAGTTGAATGTTGAATTTAATATATATTTAAAATAATATTCTTTTAAAAATATTAAAATTTCTGGGGGGGGGGGGGGGTAAACTGATAAGTCATGATTTTTATTTTTATTGATTTATTTTTTTATTCAAATAGATATCATGATTAGCCTACAAACAGACAACTAAACAAAATAGCATGTAATTCACTACAGGTTCTGACAAAATGTTAACTGCTGCAGTCTATTTTTTTATTTGAATTATTGCAAAATCTGCACATCTTCTAATTTTAATTTCATAATGATCTTTTCTCCATGAAGTCAAGCAGCAAAAGTTAAAGGTGCAGTAGGAGATCTTGGAAAATACTAACTTTAGCCTGATAGCACTGAACGCAAACGTCCCACCCTCCCTGCAATCGCCGTCCAAAGCCACACCCCCTGAATGCACATACTCTCAAAAAGCAGAATACCAGAGACAACATTAAATTACTAAAATAGGCTACATCAGTGGTTCCCAATTACAGTCCTCGCACCCTCCCCTCTCTGCACATTTCATATGTATATCTTATCACGTCCGACATTTGTTCTATTCAACTGTAAGTCATAAGTGCCCAGCGAAGTGGACATCACCAGATATTCCACCATAATTCCAGTTCAAAGCGAGCGTATATATGTTCCATACAAAGTGCATTAAAGTGTGCGAGACATGAATTTAAATTGTATTAATTTACAGATGTATATTATGTCACACTTCACACTTCTCTAGGAAGTTTCGTTTGTGTGTGAAGACGCTGCGCAGCGCAAATCTGTGAGTGAATGTTCCGAAGTGAAATAAACTTCAATGGATTTTCCCTGCTCAGGGAGTAGGGAGCAATGAACACTGTGTAGGGAGCATGTCAATCGGAACACAGTCCATGCACGTAGCTCTCTTCTAACGAGCTGGTTATCTGATTCAGGTGTGTTAACTAAGCGAGACATGCACGGTGAGAAAACTTTATACCACAGTTAGTAAAAGTACTACAATACCAGGAAGGAAGATCGGGTTGTAGATGTATGCCTGCCATTCTTGCTCTGTCTGCACATTGTGCGTGAACGTGCTAATGACGTATCCTGTCTGCGCAAACAGGGTGCGCAGAGGTATGCAAATACATACGTTGATAGGCAGGTAAGAAAGACAATTAAAATGCTTGGACCGAGTGTTTTGATTGGACGAACATTTCTTGGTCCTAACCCTTCCACAGACTATATTAATACAGATAAATACATTTAGACCACCTAACTTAATGATTGCTATCGGGATGTGAAGAGACTTTCAACCAGAAAAACAAAAAATGTTTCTGAAGACAATCATCTATTGCACCTTTAAGTGACAATATGCAAATACTTCTGGCCCATTTTGGGGTGCACTAAATATACAAGGCTTGTTTTACACGTCACTGTTATAACACAGGGTGTTCATCCTTTGCTGGCTCGCTTTAAAAAAAATGTGGCATACATTTAAGAGTATACCCACTTCTCCAGGCACCACTACACCACTGTGATTAGGTGGTTCTCAGATGCTGATTTGATGGCCTGAAAAGTCTGAGAATTGCTGTTCGATAACTTCAGTCATTATGATGAATAGAATGACATTGGAAACAGAAAATGTCATCAAAGCACAGTGTAATTGCAGTCAGATTAATTTAGCATAATATGCAGCAACTAGGTTTTTAGGGCATTTATGGCAGGAACTGGAGAACACAGCGACATTCAAGCATTTTCTAAAACAGAACATTATTTGCTTGAACACGGGTTTTCTGATTGATTTTTGACAACTGCTCTTTTGTTTCAGTTTATAAAGAACTTTTTTATTTTTTTACATTTAAAGTATTTCATTCTCAGATAAGCAGAACTGGAATGTCAGATTTTTCATAGTACTTTGAAGTAGAGAATTATCTGTCAAATTGAATGGGTCGTGCAGGTTTTGTGGTTTTTGTTGGAAACAGGTCTATGGCGTGCTGTCAAGTGGGCTGTGCAGATATTTGCTCCGCTCTGCTTGGATCAGATGGATAACTCCGTTTTGGAGTGATTGGCTTCTCATAAAAGCACAGAGAGGGAGATAATGTCACACACATGTCAGGAGAGAAAAAAAAAAAAAATGTAAAAAATTATTAAATTTCCCGCAAAATGTTTGGTGCTGGAATCTCCTCCAACATAACAGTGATCCACTGAAATTCGTGGTGAAACACGATTAGACTAGTTTTGGGCTGTTCTGCTCCCAATTGATTTGTGAAAAATAAAACTTTTGATTAAAATGCACTGAACATTCATTTAAAACAATGTAACAATATGTCATTCTTACGGCTACTGGACTATTTTCCCATACCCACGATTTCTATGAAAATGTGCATAATTGAATTAAACCCCAGGAGCTCCAATAGCCCATATTTAGCGTAGGAGTAACACAACACCCCCGCTGCTCCTTCATCTCTCTTCCTCCTCTGCAGCTTTCCATCTCCAAAGACTATCTCCCTCTGGACCGCACTGCTGTGAGCAAAATCCAGTCCCCTTCATTATTCCAGATTTGACGTTTTTCAATAATGTCATTATTTTATTATTTGCTACTGCTGTTCATTTGGTGCTGAAGTGCCCGGTGCATTGATAACGGCCAGTAATGGAGATGATTTTCAGCCAGTGGAGAGTTTTAATGGCCAATTCTGAATATACGGATTGTCTCCTGTCAACGTAGTCATAATTAGAATTTAAGGTTTCAGACTGGAGTTTTAAATCAACTAGAAATGAAATAGAAAACAATTTTCCTGAAAAGCATTACATTGTAAAATACTCCGATTTGGTTAGAGTAAAATAACAGTTCCACATTTGTTTGTCAAAAACTTATTTTGGAGTCTTAGTAATGAAAAACATCAAAACAATGAAGAATGTGGCAGAAGGTTAACAGGATTACCACATTTACTTTTTGAGAGCCCAAACTCAGACATAACAGAGAAAAAATATATGCTGAGGATAATTTTTCACATTCTTGAAACTAAACATTAATGTCAGCTTAATGGAAACTTTGCATTAACACTTCAATACTCTTCATGTTGCATACATGACAAGACTTGTTTGCTACCATTTTAATGTCTACATTACAAGTGTATAGTAATGTTGGCATATGACAGCTTCATGGATCATCTAGAGTTGTCGCATTATTACATGCCACTTGCCGAACTCTATTAACAGTGGTAGATTAACAGTATAGTACATAGAATGCATGTTTTGATAAATAAACAATTTAATTTTGATCAAACAAATTGTAATGAACAAATTGTAAGTTCTCTGATATCTTGGAAACTCATGGGAAACATTAGTTTGAGGAAATTAGAGTGGTTGTAAGGAAAGTCCATTTCAAATTGCCTGTTTTTGACTAAATTGTTTTCACTTCATTAGGAGGTAAGAGCTGTTTTTATTTCTGTTTTATTGCTCAGGCCCATAGTTGTGTTGCACCGTGTGACAGCTCTATTTCCACAGCTCTATTTCCAGTGTGTCATGAGTCTTGCCTGTGGAAAGTAGCGCTGCTTCTAATACACTGCAATAATAACCTGAGGCGCTTTAGCACATAGTCATTCAGTAAAAGAAAAGCATTTGACTGCATTAGAAATAAACTCAAGCTATGGATCATTTGAAGCACTGCACAGTTCCTAATTTTCCATCTCCTCTCTGCCATTATATGTTCTTATAGCAAGAACCTTTAATTTGACCAGAAGAAAATATTGACTACTAAATTACTCGCTCAATTTCGTGTTATGAAGCTGTTGCTGGGAGGGCTAATATACATGTTTTGCACTGTTTTCACGTGCAAAACTGATCTTGAAATGAAGACGGCTATTTAGACGATTTCTATATCCTTTCTATAAAGACTAATTCTATATCCTGCAATAATAATAATAATTACAACACAAAGTCACACCCCTCCCCCACCTGGGTCAGTCTGATCACCTCTCTTTGTTCCTGCTCCCCAAGTATACCCCAGTCATCAAATGTGTGAAACCTACAATAAGGACTGTTAAAATATGGCTGGAAAGTGCTGACTCCACTCTTCAACATCAATTCCAGCACACAGACTGGAGTGAGTTTGCTGCCCAGGCCACCACAAACTCTCAGATTAACATTGACATTTATACTAACTCTGTCCTGGAGCACATCAACAGCTGTGTGAGCAGAGTGACCACACACAAAAAAAATAAAATTTTCCCCAATCAGAAGCCCTGGATGAACAGAGAGGTTCGCCTCCTGCTCAAAGCAAGAGATGCAGCCTTCAGGTCTGGAGACCAGGAGGCTTACAGCTCAGCCAGAGCCAACCTGAGGAAGGGTATCTGCCAGGCCAAACTCACACACAAACAGAAGATTGAAGAACACTTCAATTCTTCAGACCCCCGGCGTATGTGGCAAGGCATACAATCTATCACAGATTACAAACCACCTAACTCTGTGCCCCCCTCCAGCTCTGCCTCCCTCCCAGACGAGCTCAATCACTTTTATGCTCGTTTTGATCAAAATAATAAGGAGATCTCACTCAAAGCTGAGCATCAACCCAGTGAACTGCCTCTCACACTCTCCACATCAGATGTCTACTCCACTCTGCGTAAGGTGAATGCACGGAAGGCAGCTGGCCCTGACGGAATACCTGGTCGTGTGCTTAAAGCCTGTGCGGAGCAGCTAGCTGAGGTCTTCACGGACATTTTCAATCTGTCCCTGGCCCAAACAACTGTCCCTACTATCTTCAAAACCTCCACCATCGTACCATTACCGAAACACTCCACTGCCTCGGTCCCTAACGACTTCTGTCCTGTTGCACTCACCCCCATCATTGCCAAGTGTTTTGAGAAACTGGTTGCATCCCACTTAAAATCCTGTCTCCCTGCTACACTAGACCCATTCCAATTTGCCTATCGCCACAACAGGTCAACAGAGGACGTCATCTCAACAGCACTTCACTCTGCCCTCACCCACCTGGACAGTCAAAACACACATGTGAGAATGCTGATCATAGATTTCAGTTCTGCATTTAATACTGTAATCCCCTCCAATCTGATCTCCAAGCTCAGCCAGCTTGGAATCAGCACACCCATCTGCAATTGGATTCTAGATTTTCTGACTAACAGACCTCAGTCCGTTAAGTTAGATAACCTCTCCTCCTCCATCATCACCCTGAACACCACGTGCCACAGGGCTGCGTACTGAGCCCTCTCCTGTACTCCCTCTTCACCCATGACTGTGTTCCTGTTTATGGCTCCAACACCATAATTCAATTTGCAGATGACACCACGGTGGTAGGTCTGATCAAGGATGACGATGAATCAGCCTACAGGGATGAGGTGCAGCACCTGGCTGTGTGGAGTGCCACCAACAATCTAGAACTAAACACCCAGAAGACAAAGGAGATCATTGTGGACTTCAGGCGGACTAGGAGTCATGCACACACACCCATCTACATCAACGGAGCTGTAGTGGAGCGTGTGTCGAGTTTCAAGTTCCTTGGCATCCACATCTCTGATGACCTCACCTGGTCCCATAACACCTCCACTCTGGTCAAAAAGGCACAGCAGCGCCTTTACTTCTTAAGGAGCCTTAAGAAAGTTCACCTGAATCCCAGGATCCTTGTGGAATTCTACCGCTGTACCATTGAGAGCATACTCACGAACTGCATCTCAGTATGGTACAGCAATTGCTCCGCATCTGACTGCAAAGCACTCCAGCGGGTGGTGAAAACTGCTCAACGGATCACCGGCACCCAGTTAACTTCCATTGAGAACATTTATCAGAAGCGCTGTCTGGGCAGGACAAGAAACATCATCAAGGATGCCTCTCACCCTAACCATGGACTTTTCACCCTCCTTCCATCCGGCAGGCGTTACAGGTGCCTACGCTCTCGCACTAGTAGGCTCAGGAAGAGCTTCTTCCCCGAGGCTGTGACACTTCTGAACGCCACACCACCAATCTAACCTGCACCTGCTTATTACTGCACTGGTCACAGTACTTTACACACATGCATTTGCACTTCTCATATTTTGCACAGACTGCACATTGTTAAAGTTATTACAATATAAACTGTCTAAAGTTGTTACTGTACAAAGCACAGTAAACTATTTCTATAAAATATTGCACTACTGTTATTTTGCATAGAATGCATTGTTCTATCAATACTTGCACACACTCATCCAGCTGTATTTATTTATTTATTTATTACCACTGTTCTCACGTCTCTGCTGTTCATAATGTGTATATATAATCCCACATTGCTCTGTTCATAATGTACATACAATCCCTACATTGCATTCCTATTTATATTCTGTATATACTCTGCTCAATACTGTATATAGCAATTCCACTGTACATTCTGTAAATCATATCTTCATTTACTCTGCACTTATATGTATATAAAACACTATATTCTTGCACTTCTGGTTAGATGCTAACTGCATTTCATTAGCTCTGTACTTGTACTCTGCATAAATGACAATAAAGTTGAATCTAATCTAATCTAATATGAAAAATGAGACATACTGTAGATGCTGCCACACAATATTAAAATGTAAATACAGCATTACTACACCTGGAATATATATAAAAGCTATTCAGTTGCTATCCTTTATTGTACATTAAACACATAAAAAGTATTAAAGCTTTTGATAATCAGTATGTCATTCATTTGTTTATTTATTTATTTAAAATATATACTATTGCTTATTGCTCGTACCCTAAAAGTCTCACAGCTTACAGCTAAACAGCTTGGTGGTTATTTCATTCCCAATATATGCTTTTATATCCTGTCAGGAAATTCACAAAACCTTGTTATTTACATCTTCCTTCCAAATTCAAGTATAATTATTATTTTTTATTATAATTTTTTTAAATTGTTAGTCATATAAAAATGCCTAATTTAATTAAAAATAAAAATAAAAATATTGACAGACACCAACAGATTTACTGAGCATATGTTAATCTTTTCTGAAAAGTTTCAGCTCAGAATTGAGTTTCAAAACTGTCTAAGGTAAGACTAAAAGCGTCAAATGTTTTCTTAAAAATTAAATCTCCTTTAGATTCAGTCCTGGAGGCAGTATTATGCCAAGCAGCCTCTCATTTTTCTCTCTACTTCTTCCATAGGTGACCCTTTCACCTTTCATGCTTTACACAACAGCTAAAATAACACTGACAGGTTTTGAGCAGTTTCTTGTGAGAATATTCGGTACAAATACATACAAATTATCATAAAATACCACACATAAAAAACAAAAGAGGTGCAGATATAGAGGTTCCGATCAATAATGCAGCAGACGAAAGCAGAATACCCAGAATTCAGTCTGTCACAATCTTGTGGGTTTGTGCGAATCCCTATGAGTAATAGTAATAGGGATTTGGAGGATTTAGTGTCTTTAGGTTCATTTATTTGTGTTCCATTGTTGAAAGGTAGATATGTTCTTCCAAACTATCAATGTAAAAACTAACCATCAAAACTGGTGGTGCATTTAAAACCTACATCCAACCTCTTGAAAAAACAGCTATGGCTTAAAATCCAACAGATTAGATCTTTAGAGAGGCAATCATGCATACACTGTCCTGTCTGAATTAAAGTGAAGGCTTTCTTGTCCACTTATTCTTATTCTTTCTTTATATGAAGAAAAAGGCAACAGTTTTGTTCTTTCTTCCAGTAAGAGGTTATTTAAGGCTTCGGAAATCTTTTTGTTTTACGCAGTCTAGTCATGTGGTGTGTCCCCATGCGTTCAGAGAAGACCTTTTTGTACCCAGGGTCCCTCACTGCTGTCAGACCAACTAAAAGAGTGAAATAGTTCTCCTGTTTGCAAGATCACTAGACCTCCATCTGTTCATCTTGAAGAAAAACATCTTCTAAAACATAATTTCATAGGCTATGTTTGTTTAATGCCATACTGTTAAATGCATGTTAAATTCTGGAACATTAATAGTTACATTAATTAGTCTCTTTTTCTCGCGCTTTCATCCTCCCCTCCCCCATTTGAGCATCAGCGTACGTGGGTTGAGTCTTCAGTGTTCAACAAGTTTTCGCAACATGAATATTCATGCTCTCTCTCCTACGTGAATGTGATCTTTATTCTTTAAAGTGGCTCATGAAGAAATTACTCTCTGCCTCCTTTGTAATATTCACAACATTCGCACGAAGAATACATGCATGCTTGACTTCAACATGAAATCCAAAGTGACCCAATTACTTTTTTTTTTATACACGTCAGGTTTTATATTGCACAATTCAATGTATATTAGCTAAAAGAAAGAAAGAAAAAAAAAAAAAATTTGTAATCTTTAATCAAATATATAATAATTTATTTGCTATAATAACATGACTTATTGCACATTTAGAATAATCAGTTAGAAAACAGCTATATAGGCATTGTTTTATGAGTAGTTACTTTTAATATCTATAAATAAAATAAAAAAAAATAAAAAAATCTCTGCATTACACTTCTGCTCTAGCTTCTGTGCTGGCAACTTACCATTACGTACTTATTGTCACGGCGTGAGTGAGGAAGGACTCAGGTGCAGAGTTGAGAAGGTGCAAACTTTTATTTTGCCACCAAAACACAAAATAACATAAACAATATATAAGCGGCTCAAGGAAGCGGAGATTCCAGAGCTGGCCGGCAGCGTCTGCGGACCACACAAGCTGCTGGATCTCTGTGCTACGGGTTCTGTAGCACAAGGGAATAGAGGGTCAGAGAAACGAGAAGTGAGATTCTCAAAAAACTCATAACACGAGTACGGATAAAATAATCTACTCACAACGAGAAACGGAAAAGTAGGGACATATATGGGAGTGGGGGAATGAGCGACAGGTGGGGGAGAGCCAGCTCGTGATCCATGCCCTCCCGCTGCACGATCAGCGCTGATTGCCCAGACCACAAGCTGCCGCACATGACAGGACAACACAGACAGCACAAGGAGCCGAGAAGGCACCCTGAACCGTGACACTTATATGATGTTTGCTCCTCTATTTAATTGCTTGTGTTTTTGCTAATTTGTAGGTCTCTTTGGATTAGTATGTCTAGTGTATGAAAAATACTATATTAAGTAAAATGTATTGCAGTTTAATAACAGTTACTGCAATAACAGCAAATAGCAATGCATTTAAAGGGATACTTCACCCAAAAATGAAAATTCTCTCATCATTTATGTACCCTGTTCCAAACCTGTATGAGTTTCTTTCTTCTGTTGAACAAAAAAGAAGATTTTTTTGAAGAATGTTTGTAGCCAAACAGTTGCTGGTAGCCATTGATGTCCATTTAGTAAAGAACATCTAATTTTGCCATCTCATTTTCAACAGAAAAAAATAAATAAATAATAATAATAATAATAATGCAGGTTTGGAACAACATGAGGATGAGTAAATTGTGACCAAAATTTGGGGTGAACTATCCCTTTGATAGGAACAAATTTTATTTAGGCTGAAAACTCTGAAAACTCATTCTGATATGGAACAGACTTTTCATAATTCAGTCAATATCAATGGATAAATGAGGACATGTACTGTACTAAGTATTGCATGTACTAAGATGGCGCCGGTGAGATCGGCTGCCGTCACGACTGCTCCGACCAAACCTTGTCTTCTTTTGTTATTTTTTGGTATTGTAAACTATAAACACAGGTTTCTTTTTGTAAGATGGCCATTCTTACATACGACAGGGCCACTCTTATTTCTATTGGTGCACAATGCCCTAACCTTTCACCGTTTTTGAACCCGGACCCATCCTGGCCGAGCGAGATCCTGAGGAGGAACAAAGGACGCGACCCGTACCGGCGTCCTCGAGGGAAACGAGCCGGCGTCAGGAACAGGCTGAGGGCACGCGCACACCGCGCTCCCCTACCAAGTGTCCTGCTCGCCAATGTCCAGTCGCTGGATAACAAACTCGATGACCTCAGGGCAAGAGTCAAGTTCCAGAGGGACATTCGGGACTGCAACCTTCTCTGCTTCACCGAGACATGGCTGAACCCAGCGGTACCAGACCACGCCATCCAGCCGGCCGAGTTCTTCTCGGTTTACCGCATGGACAGAACCCTGGACTCGGGGAAGACTAGGGCAGGTGGAGTATGTCTGATGGTGAACAAACACTGGTGCGACAGCGCGAGCATTGTTCCCCTCTCACGATCCTGTACACCGAATCTTGAACTTCTGACCATCAAATGTCGCCCTTTTTATCTCCCTCGGGAATTTAGCTCGGTCATCGTCAGTGCCGTTTATATTCCACCTCAAGCGGACACGGACACTGCGATATGGGATTTACATGAAACACTACACCTTCACCAGACACAGCACCGGGACGCCGCATTCATTGTTTTGGGAGATTTCAACAGTGCCAACCTCAAGCGTGCACTGCCGAACTTCCATCAGCACATCGGCTGCCCCACCAGGGGCGAAAGGACATTAGATCACTGTTACACCCCATACAAGAACAGCTACAAGGCACAGTCACAACCACCTTTTGGGAAATCGGACCATGCCGCCATCTTCCTCATGCCTGTTTACAAACAGAGGCTGAAACAGGAAGCCCCGGTGCAGAGGGAGGTCCAACGCTGGACGGACCAATCGGTGGCCGCTCTGCAGGACGCGCTAGATGACGCAGACTGGGACATGTTCCGGCGCAGCTCTGATGACGGCAGCTTGTTTACGGAAGCGGTTGTGGGATTTATAGAGAAACTAATGGATGATACGGTGCAGAAAACCATCATCAGGACGTTTCCCAACCAGAAGCCGTGGGTGGATAAAACCATCCGCGACGCCCTGAGATCCCGCTCCGCTGCCTACAACACAGGGCTCATCACCGGGAACATGGATGATTACAAGGCTGCATCTTACAGCGCGCGCAGAGCGGTGAAGGAGGCGAAGCAGCGCTACGGGAGGAAACTAGAGTCGCAATTCCAACATGGCGGCTCTAGGGGTCTGTGACAGGGACTTAGAACCATCACGGACTATAAAACACCACCCTCCAGATCGGGGAATGCGGACGCTTCTCTGGCTGACGAGCTGAACACTTTTTATGCTCGCTTCGAGGCTGCAGCTAATCACGCTAGCGGCGCTAGCAGTGCTAACTGCATGCACGCTGAGGAAGCCGGTGAGGACAACGTGTTCACCATCACGGAGCATGACGTGAGGAGGGCATTCAGGAGAGTGAACATCAGGAAGGCAGCAGGACCAGATGGCATCACAGGTCGGGTTCTGAAGGCCTGCGCTGACCAGCTAGCACCGGTGTTCACTGAGATCTTCAACCTCTCCCTGGAACAGTCCATAGTCCCCTCATGCTTTAAGCAGTCCACCATTGTTCCTGTCCCCAAGAAACCCCAGCCCACCTGCCTAAATGACTATCGCCCTGTAGCCCTCACATCAGTGGTGATGAAGTGCTTTGAGAGACTGGTCAGAGACTTCACCAGACACACTGGATCCACTACAGTTTGCACACCAGACACACTGGATCCACTACAGTTTGCATACAGGCATAACCGCTCCACGGAGGATGCCATCTCACACCTCCTCCACACCACAACAAGTCACCTGGACTGCAGAAAAGGGAATTATGTAAAAATGCTGTTTGTGGTCTACAGTTCAGCGTTTAACACCATAATTCCCTCCACACTCACCTCCAAGTTGGAGGTCCTTGTTCTCAGCACATACTTGTGCCAATGGATCTCCAGCTTCCTGTAGGACAGACAGCAAGCCGTACGGATGGGTAAACACACCTCATCCTCCATCACCCTAAGTACTGGAGCCCCTCAAGGTTGTGTTCTGAGCCCCCTGCTGTACTCACTGTACACTTATGACTGTGTGGCCACTTCCAACTCCACCACCATCATCAAGTTTGCTGACGACACTGTTGTGTTGGGCCTGATCTCAGACAACGACGAGACGGCCTACATACAGGAGATTAAGAACCTGGAGAGTTGGTGCCAGGTGAATAGTCTACACCTGAACATCAGCAAAACTAAGGAGCTGATAGTGGACTTCAGTACGAAGCAGGAGCGGTCATACCAGTCGATCACGATCAACGGGACTCCAGTGGAGAGAGTGGACAGCTTCAGATACCTGGGTGTTCACATCACGCAGGACTTGACTTGGTCCTGTCATACCAGCACCCTGGTGAAGAAGGCCAGGCAGCGTCTGTACCATCTGAGACGCTTAAGGGACTTTAGACTTCCCTCTCGGGTGCTTAAGACTTTTTACACCTGCACCATCGAGAGCGCCCTGACGGGCAGCATCACTTCCTATTTCGGGAACTGCACTATGCAGGACAGACGAGCCCTCCAGAGGGTGGTGCGTTCAGCGGAACGTACCATTCACACCGAGCTCCCTGACCTACAGGACATCTACAGCAAGCGGTGCCTGACCAGGGCCAGGAAGATAGTGAAGGACTTCGACCATCCCAACAATGGACTCTTTTCTCTGCTGCGTTCAGGGAGGCGCTTCCGCTCCATGAAGGCAAACACAGAGAGAATGAGGAGGAGCTTCTTCCCGCAGGCCATTCTGAGTCTTAACCTCTCTCCACTCTAAGCACATCACCCCACACTTCCACTTTGCACATTTTCATTACAATCTGCACTAATTTGTAGAAGGTCACGTAAGGATAAATGAGTGGGACTTGCATACCATTTGTCTTTAGTATTCCTTTTACTCACTTATACACTTTTACTGCACTGCACAGCACACGGACACTTTATCACTGACATACACTTTACTTTTTATAGAATCTATATTTTTATTCTTCATATCTATTTTTATTCTCATATCTATTTGTTATTTTATTTTATTGCTAGTTTATTTCTATATATATGTTTACTGTACTTTTTCTATTTGTATTTTTGTAAACTTGAGGTTTTTCTTAATTTTGTTGGACAATTTGTTGGACAGTCGTACAATACATTTCACTACATGTCGTACTATGTATGTATATGTATGTGAAAAATAAAATTTGAATTTGAATTTTATAATACATTCAACATACTGTATCTCACTAGAAAATGTCCCTCTAGTTACAACTCCAAAAACATGCCTATGCATACAATTCACAGCAGTTTCCAGCTTAATCTAATACTAGTGTCAGTAAAACATTTATTATTATTATTTATTATTATTCCTTTTTCACTCAAACTATGATTGTAGGGGCAGATTATTGATTAAAAAGACTTATTTTCCTACTTAATTTCCAAACTGATCTGATACATTTTAATTTGGGGGGGGGGGGGGGGGGGGGTGTATGGATCTATCCACACTAATAATCAACCTGTTGATTTTCTTATATCGGTAATTCCAGCAGTCAAAAAGTACTAATTGCCCTGCCCAAGGATTAATTAATGCAAATGCTGGAAAAGACATGTCCAATGCAAAGCCCAAAGGTTGTATTATTTCAACGAACAACAATTCTCCCAATGCAGGATATCAACAGGACACTGGATTGTGTTTGTCTAGTTGAACATCAGTTTGTTAATATGTAGTTTGCGAGTGTGAGTGTGTAATCAGCCGAGGGCACGTCCCTATAGCACCATGCCAAAGCATGCTCGCGAGTTTGGAGAGATGCTCATTTTCATCATCAAATCAAGAGAGGCATCTCAAATGACTTAGCATTAGGCAGTTTGCTATGCTAATCAAGACAGTTAGCATAAATAGGGAGAGAAAAAGGAAAAAAAAAAACTTCTAGGCAACATAAAACAAGAACAAACGACACAGACATTAGACAGAGAACAATTATGAATAATTCAACACCATGCCAGCACTTAAAAGGCTTTGATAGCTTATGTGCTTTGTGAACTTACAGGTTGCTCTTTCTTTTCCATCACAAGCGCTTCATAATTAATGTCATTTTTTTTTACAGCGGGAGGTTTTGCCATGTTTCTGTACTGTGCCAGAGCACTTGCTAAAAGCTCTGTGTAGAGAGGTAATAGCTACCCGCTGATATGATGAGACAATTGGTGCTTAATTGCACAGTTTATTAGTTAGGCCTTGAAACTGATAATTGAAGGCGTTGTACCTCCTACAGAGACTGATGGTATTTCTTAGCCACTTTGTCATGTGGTCTTTAAGACGACATTGTTGCCACAGCTTGTAGATTTTTCATAATAAAGGATTTATTATGGAATAATAATATTAATTTGGCTTATAAATTAATCAAACATGCTAATGGAATATTTTGTAAATTGTAATAATCATAGAATTCCCTTATACCTATTAAGATGCGTAACATATTGGATGTCTTAAGGCAATTCGCATTTCGTCTGCATTTTTTATTTTATTTTTATTTTTTTATGGATGAACAGGGAAAAAGGACAAGTGGAGAGCAAGAGGTGTTTCAGTTCCTAATTGTTCAACTATCTCTGTTCCAAACAGTAGGTAAAAACATTATGCTGCCTTCTAAGCACCTAATTTTTGTTCAATGTAACTAAACTGCACTATTTAATAAAAAATGTGTGCATGCTTTATATTTGTATGCTTATCCATGTCAACACCTTGTCGTTAGCTTATCAACTGTAGCATGCTACCTTAAAAACTGCCTGTGAAATTGAACTTAACATTGAACTTAAAATATTGTTTAATAAATCATGCAGACTATGATAGACTAAACTTAATTGGGAAAAATATTTTTGCAGCAGTAACAAATATAGCCCACAACACCAAAGAAGAATAAATGCTCTCCCAGCACAAACTATTATGTACAAGATGCATGTAAAACAACAAACTGCACAATTTGGGGAACTATTCCGTAGTCATGTCTTAAATCTGGTGTGCAATGCTGGAGACATGAGAGAAGAACTACATACTTCTCCCACAGCAATCCCCTCAGGCATCCACTCCTTCAGTTCTCTCTTCTTTTGTGCTCCCTCTCTCTCTTTGGATGCCAGGACTGCTGCTGAATGTTCTGCCATCTTTCTGCTTCCACAACGGTCATGAGAATTCCCTCTCTCAACCATATGCCCTCACAATTTCAGAATTTAATCCATTACAGTCAGTCAAACAGATTTATCAGTCCCTCCAGGATTTGTGTCTTGTGAACGCTAGAATGAATGCAAATTCAACCAATCCTGTATTATTTGCCAAAGCTTTCAACTCAGTCTTATTTTTGCAGTTTTTCCAAATAGAATGTAAACTTGAAGAGAAAAGGTAGACAGTTTTAGCAAATTCCAAGGAATTGCAGGCCAGTGTGTTCAACAATCCTACTGCTTGATTTGTACTTGAAAGTGATCACTCTGAAGGGTGCGGGGCATTACTGTTTCATATGTGTGTTAGTGTTAATTTTGTTAACGAAAACTATGACGAAAAATGTTTGTTGATGAGCTTTTTTCCCATGACTAAGACGAGATGAAGACGAGATGATAATAAGGTCAATAAACAATAACTATGACTATATCAACATGCAATTTCATTGACAAAATAAGGCAAGACTAAAATGTATCCAAAAAAAAAAACTTTACCAAAAACCTCTTTCTATTTTCATCAAAAAAAGGAGACAAAATGTTATTGCGGACTGCTTTACAGCACCTGGCTGCATGGTGCGCTGACAATAGCCTGCTCCTCAACACCAGCGAGACAAAATAACTTATTGTGGACTTCAGGAAGAAGAAAAGTGGCACGCATGACCCCATCCACATTAACAGGGCCTGACCTGGACCACCAACACATCCAGCCTAGTCAAGAAGGCTCGCCAACGCCTCTTCTTCCTTAGGACACTGAAGAAGAACCACTTCTCTCCAGCCATCCTGGTGAACTTCTACCGGTGTGTGATCGAAAGCATCCTGACCAACTGTATCACAGTCTGGTATGGGAACTGCTCAGTTGCTGACCCCAAAGCACTGCGGAGGGTGATGAAAACCGCCCAGCGCATCACAGGGACACCACTTCCTGCCATTGAGGACGTCCAGAGAAAATGCTGTTTACGTCGAGGTCGAGGCATTCTTAAGGACTCCTTTCAGCCTGACTATAGACTGTTTAACTTACTGTCCTCTGGGAGGCGCTTCAGGAGCCTCCGAACAAAGACCAGCAGACTCAGGAACAGCTTTTTCCCTACAGCTGTCTCCCTACTGAACTCTGCCTGATGATGCCCCCTCACACACCACTACAAACTCTTCACCCCTCCCCATCACTAAATCGGTTTAAAAAAAAATAAAAAATCCATCTACACACTGAGTACTATGTACTGGAAATTTTTATTTTCTATGCACTTTCAGTGTTCATTGCACTAGTGTTTATATATCTTAATGCATAGCTTATTCATATCCATTTGTAATTATGTTCATAGTTTTTGCTCATAGTGTACATACATTTACTGCATAATCCATCTGTATAGTATGTATAGTATGTTCATATCACCCATCTGTATATCATACTGATAGTATTTAAAAATTTGTAAATTATGTCCATAGTACTGCCTTATCTGTATATTTCTGTACGTATGTAATATATTGTAGAAAATGTACGTTTATCCTGTACCTCTGCTTATTGCACTTCTGGTTAGATGCTAACTGCATTTTGTTGCCCTGTACCTTACATGTGCAATGACAATAAAGTTGAATCTAATCTAATTTACACATCTTTACTGTATGAGCTTTCATGAGTGCGGTTGCCAGATATCAGAAGTTCAAATCTCAGAATCAGAACTTCGCTGTTACAAGGATACATTTTCTGCCCGGTGTTTTGCTTATTTTAAGCAATCTGGCAACCATGTGCACGCGCTCGCTCCTCATTGCGGAAGCGCCGCCACCGATGATCTTAAAACACGGACAAACGAGCTGGAGTTTATTGATCTAAATGAAGGTGTCACTCAGTCGGTCTGTGTTCTGTCATGAGATCTCAACTATATTGTTTGCGATTGTGGTTGCTGAATAAATGCACTTACTCAACCGCTGTTAATAGAGAAGTAGTCTATTGCAATTTGGAATTACTAATTTCACCGTTATAATATTTTCATTTTGTTTTTGCACTTTTCATAATGTGGACAGAGAGATTGCATAAGTCTTTTGTATTAATTTACATAATAAAAAGCCTATGATAAATAAGTACACTTGATGAGGTAAAATACACTATATATGAGTCCACATTCTATTGATTTATGCTTACTGGTGAAAGTGAAATACCTGAAATGTTCTCAAATGACAACAATCATTATGACTATAATTTTGAGCAAAAATTATTTTTGTCAGTTTAAACATTATACAGCATGACAAAAATGTGACTAAGATTTCATTGACTAAGATTTCATTAACCTGACTAAAATGCTCATACATTTCATTGACTTAAACTTAACTAAACCAAAACAGGACAAGGTTGACTATATATGATAACTAAAATGTTAATTTGAATAAGACTCAATTAAAAATGGCTGCCAAAATGGTAACACTTTAGAATAGGGAATACTTATTCACTATTGACTACAAATTTTCCCTCAATAAATTCCTAATTTGCTGCTTATTAACAGTTAGTAAGGTAGTTGTTAAGTTTAGGTATTGGGTAAGATTAGGGATGTAGAATAAGGTCATGTAGAATAAGGCATTAATATGTGCTTAATTACTACTAATAAATGGCTAATATTCTAGTAGTATGCATGCTAATAAGCAACTAGGACCCTAAAATAAAGTGTTACCACCAAAATTAATACTGCTGTATGGTTAATTAATAATAACTGTATTGCTAAAATATCAAGTTTTCATTGACTAAAACTAGACTAAAATACTTTCGATTTTCTTTGACTAAAATGTTGAGACTTTTAGTCAACTAAAACATGACTAAAATTTAATAGGATAAGGATGACTAAATACGATAAAAACTAACAAGGACATTTACCATGGGACTAAGACTAAGACTAAAATTGAATATAGCTTACAAAATTGACAGTAATGTGTGTTTAGTACACCCTATTTGAAAAACTGGTAACACTGACCGTATTTTAGATCCCTTAATCCTACCCTATACCTAAATTTAACGACTACCTTACTAACTATTAATTAGCAGCAAATTTGGAGTTTATTGATGAAAAAGTTTTAGGCCTAGTTAATATTTGTTTATAGAGAGAATTTTTCCTCAAACTAAAGTGTGACCTGAAAATTTATATCAATGTCACTTATGAATGGATAGACAATTGAGTGTGTGCGACGAACAACCGTATAAGTCCAAAAAAAACAAAAAATGAGATAACCATGTGACATTAATTGTATGTGTGAACTTTGTATACAGAAACAGTTTGGGGATATTTTCGCACGACCAAGAGTCCGCATTTTAAACGTTAAAATAGCATCACGGGGAAAACCCGTTTATGTCCACAAAGAAGAATGGAGATGCCGCTTGCTGTCATGTCCGCTTCGGACATTAAAAGGCAAAACCTCGGCAAAAAAAAGAGAGCCGACATGACCAAATGGAAGGACAGAGTAAGGAAGGCTTTGAGGGATGCTGGAAAACCATATTTGGCTCGAAGAGGAGAACAAAAACCAGGGAAAAATCCACCGAAAGAGGTGAGTGGAAGAACCGTATATGTGATGTGATCGCTCTCTCTCTCTGAACGCGCTGAGGAGCGCTAAACACCGCATAAACAGTTAACCTATCAAAATAAACCACATACCATATAATAAAGCTGTATTCATTCATATTTCCCGCCAGTCCTGTGTAAAGTACGGCAAGCAGAGTTTATTTGTTTATACATTTATTTATATCGTGAGATGGCGGAGCGCGAGAACAGTTTAAAGTAGTATATACACAGGTGCGCTGCGCCAGCTTTTCTAAATAAACGACAAGGTGCACTATTGGAGCTATCTAAACATACAAGAAGTGATCAAAGTTCAGAGACTATGCCCATCATGATAAACAACGGAAAACTGTCCTCTTATTTATTTATTTATATATATATTGTTTTTTGTTAATAATTCATTGTTATTGCCTGTACTGTAAGAAGGTCTATGTATTGTCCATTGTTCATACTGTATTTTCTGTTTTTAAAATAATAAACTTGAAAGAAATGCTTAATATTAACCTGAAGTTTCTGTTACTGTATTAAAACTAAGATAAAGGAATCAGATCTTTAGTGGTTTAAAGTGATATGATGAACTGGAGTTATACTGTTATTCCACACTAACTGGACATATACCGTTCTTCCACATTTCAGAAATATAAATCACAATAACTTTTGATTTTTAATACTGACACTGAAAAATGTTATCTCCTTAGAATTGAGAAGCTTTTGTTGTCTATTTTCAAGTAAAATAAAAATATATAATATAATGTTCACAATCCAAATGAAAAAAATCTTATTACTCAAAATTTGAAAATATGGACTTGCATGGTTCTTCGTCTCAAGGCTTCAATTGATTCATGATTATAACTCTTACCCAATCAAAAATGAAAATTTGTTTAATCACTATAATCACTATGCTATGACTTTACAACACATATTTAGAGAATGTTGGGATTCATGCAACATTAGAGCCCATTTAATTCCATTGTATGGACAAATACATTTTTTCAAAACATCTTTCCTTGTGATTGCCATAGGAAAGTCATATAGGTGTGTGTTTCGGTTACACTTTATTTTGATAGTCCAGTTTAGATTCTACTAACTATAAGTAACTTTGTAACTACATGTCAACAACATGTCAATTAATTCTCATTAATTTGCAACTACATGTCTACTAACTCTCAGTAGGGTAGGTTTAGGGTAAGTAGAATAAGTTGGCATATACTTGCAAAGTTCCTCATTCTCAGTATGTTGAATGTTGTGGACCCATCAAATAAAGTGTTACAAGATATTAAGCTGGCAGTCTACTAATACTCTACTGACTGCTAGTTGACATGTAGTTGCATAGTTACTTACTGTTAGTAGAATGTCTAAAGTGGACTATCGAAATAAAGTGTTATCTGTGTTTCTTATTCAACAATGTAACTTGCTGCTTAGGATGCATTTTGGAGAAATTAACTAACTAGTAACGACTGTTTGAGCCAACTTGATTGTTGTTAATGATGTCACGTACAGTTGTTGAAGTAATAATTTCTGCTAATTAATCATTTTGAGGTTGCAAATAATGTCAGATTGGTACAATTCATTTATGCTATCAACAGAAAGCCATCAATTGTTTAAATCTTAGTAACATGTAGTATGTAATGTATGAACTGTAATTTTACTCCCATGTGGTTCATTCATTCAGCAGCTTTATTTATTTTTTGCTTTATTTGATTTTTGATTTATTGTGGGTCCCCTCCTACATTATGCTCATTTATGCACCTTTCAATATCCATACTAACTGTTGACACATCATACAGAATTTAGTGTGTGTGTGTGTGTGTGTGTGTGTGTGTGTGTATATATATATATATATATATATTTTTTTTTTTTTTTTTTTAAGAAATGAAGTATATAGAAAGTACTGCATGTTTAAATCTATGATATAACAAAAAAAAACAAAATGCTTCTAAACACGTCAGGAGCTTTAATTCCAACCATATAAATTTGCAATGTGGTTTGCTTATGTTTTTTTGTTGTTGTTTGGTTTTTTTTTTTGGTTTCTTGAAACACAAATTCCACAAAATTGACAATTGAACAGTGTTGATAATGAAATAACTTGCAACCATAATTGGTTACCAATGATTTTGGGAAATGCAGGCCAGGTTGGTATGACATGAATGTGAGTAAATCTTTTTTTTTTTAGTTAATTGTGGTAAATATACCCCTGGTTTCACAAACAAGGCTTAAGCCTAGTCCCAGACTAAAATGTAAGTCTGAGCTGTTTCAACAGAAAAAAAAAAACTTGCACTGATTGACCTTAAAATATATCAATGCCTTTGTTGTGTCTCAAGATGGACACCAGTAATGTTTTTTTTTCTAAAGCAAGTTCATAAAAAATTACTTAAATGTCCTAATTGAACTATGGCCTAATCCTGGCTTAGTCTAAGCCCTGTCTGGCCATAATGTTTTAAATAATTATATAAATATTATAGTATTATACTTACTGGTTAGGTAATTTTACTGACACCACACAGCAAAATCTCCAGAGTTAAATCAACTCTGCTCAGAGTACATATTGTCCCAATCTACAGAGTGTTAAAGTAACACTGAAGTAGAGTTACCACTGTTGAGGATTATGAGATAAATTTTCATGTCTAAAAGCCAGAGCAGTAGTTGTTCATCTTCAACATTGTTAACAACGGGTTTTCTTTTCTAATGCTCACTCATCACTTAATGAATCACTTAATTATCCCATTAACTTTAACTCTACTTCAGTGTTACTTTAACACTCTGTAGATTGGGACAATATGTACTCTGAGCAGAGTTGATTTAACTCTGGGGATTTTGCTGTGCAGTTGCATGATTAAATAAAGATAGCTGGCAGGTTTTCCCTGAAAAAAAATAAAATAATAATAATAATACTGCAAACAGCAAATTCTGTCACAATTAGATAACGTCATGTATGATCTTGATAGGAATTATTTATACATTTTTTCTTCAACCTCCGAATCCAGCCCAAAACTAGTCAAGTTTCTAAGTCATGCACTGCGTTTAATAACATGGATCCTAGTAAATACGGCTCACCAGACTTTGATATTATAAACGCACGGCCCTTGTGGGAAAACTATGTATCATTGCTAATTAGCTTAGTAGCAGGAGTCTTAATGTGGGTGACTAAATATTGCAAAGCAGGATAATACCAAAGGGCATGGTACTAACAACAACCCCGCAGGTTACAGAGTGGCTTTTCGCATGATTTATTTTCCAAATATACTGTTAGGCTGATGTGATTAAATGTCTCATTAGTCTCATGCAGTGTTTTAACAGTTCCATGTTGGGCCAGAGATCATTGACCTGAGAGCAGTGTAAATGATTCATGTGTCCATCACAGTATGAAATCATTGAATCAAAGGTCACATGTGACTTCACCATAACCCTGGCCAGTCGGTACTCAGAAATAGGTAGAACGTAAAAAAAAAAAGTACAACTATTTCCTCAGATCACAGATGGTAGGAACATTTGTCATTTGTCAACATTTGTCGTTGTTCCTTCCAAAAGTGGTCTGAATTAAATCAAGATGTCTGCAAATCTTATCAGCTGAACAACATCCCACACAAATATATTGCACTTGTTTTTGTCATAATCCACATGGCACACAGGGAACGACGAGGCGAGGAACTTCTTCAGTAACGAAAACACTTTTATTAATCAAACTCTTAACACAGGGCTTAAGAACACAAGGAAATCAAAGAGGAAGAACAGAAACAGGTGCAGAGTAATTAAACAGGGCTAGGGACTAATCAACTAATGAACAGGGAACAAGGACAGGAACAGGAAGGCCAAATATGGACACGAGAGGAGGGGAAACACGAGACACAGACTGACAGTTTTATAATGGTATTGGTGTCAGACTTTTTTTTTCTTGAATGAGCACATTCAGGGGGCTGTTCCATAAACCAAGATTAGAGTATAAGCCAGGCTTATTTCGGTTAGTCAGGCTTATTTTTGGTAGATTCGGTTTCATAAATCAAACTTAAAAAAGTTCAAACTCAGTTACCCCGGCAACTTATGCTGGCAAACTAACCTGGTCCGGAGCAGGCTAACTGTCAGGCTAAGCTGAGCTCCTCTAACTCTGACCAATAGGAACGCATCGATATTACCACTGACTCTCTCACATACAGTCAGTTTAATTTATTATCGGTCCAAAAATAAAAGTATACAGAAAATACACCTTAAATAATCAAATAAATCAAAAATAGGCTACAACCAACTGTATTTAATGTATTGTGCCCAAATATGTAGGCGAATAACATTTTAACATAGTTGCTACTTGTGCATGCAGTTGATCAGCAGTTTCTAGCCATGCAGCCTTTCTCTCTGAATTTATGACAGCTGTACCTTTTATGGTTATTAGAACATTAAAACATTACAATCTAAAATGGCTCTTTAAAGCATTAAAGCATAAAAACACAATCAAAAGTTAAAATCACTGAATTAAAAATGTAAATTTATAATAGAAATTTATAGAGTACATTTTAACTGATAAGAGGAACACACATTTAACTCATTTGAGCTAGTGATTAACAGTTGCTGCTATCATAAAAATACACTTATATGTAGTAAAATTCTATGTGTCACATTTAATGTCCAACAACAAATATTCTATTCTGCTCTGTCTGTGTAGCGCGCATGCGCGCCGCAGCGCTCGTTCTCTCGCATAAGCCCCGCCCACTCCTGACAGCTAAATGGATATATTTGCATGGCTTTCTGACATTTACAGATGTAAAAAATATACCTGTGACGTATCAGTTATGCACTGAGGAAAACACAATGTTTCAAATGCGTTAAACAGCACAAATATTCGCTGTTTGCTACGGTGGATCGATTTGATCCATGATCGACATTAAGGGCTGCTTCAGAATAAGCGTGTACGTCACATTATCCTGACTCACTGAACCTGGATAGCATTAGTCAGATTGCGTGAACTTGAATTGTGCTTTATGGAACCGCTTTAGTCCCGATTGATTTGTTAGGTTATTTCAAGTCAGGTTTTGGACTTTAATCCCCGCTTTTCTTAGCGTCTTTTATGGAACAGCCCCCAGGAGGATTACTTGAATCCGAAAGAAATTAGTCAACAAACACACGCAAACCAAACAGAACAAATAACTCTCAAATCATTCCGTGTAGCCAAATCCTTACCCATCTTCAAGAAACGGCTAAAAACTCATCTGTTCCATCTTTACTTGACCCTCTAACTCTAGCACTCTCTATTCTAATTTTATTTTATCTATGTCTTTTTATAAAAAAATAAATAAACAAATAAAAATTTATAATAATAATATTTATCTGTACTGCGTTAGGCTAACTGAGACTTGTAATGGCACTTGCACGTTGTCGCTCTTTTGTTGGTTTTGATTGCTTCTTATGTCCTCATTTGTAAGTCGCTTTGGATAAAAGCGTCTGCTAAATGACTAAATAAATAAATAATAAATAAAAATCAAAAGGTTCAGTAAAACTATCACTGCAGACCTACATTCAAAGAACAACTGTGCCATTGCAAATCAGTCAATAACAGGATGAAGCATACTTGAAGAGTTTATTTGCAAAAACCGATAAACGCCACTTTCAAAAAAAATTTCAAAGAAATTATTCTCCACATATAGCTCGATTTGAATCCTAAACATGTTTTGTCAAAAAAGACGGTATTGTCCATTTTAGTGAATCAGTGAGCTGTATTCAAGTCAGGTGAGAAGGCTACTTTCACTTTGAAAAGACGTGCTAGCTGAGATGAGTTTCATCAAAGCTGACTAAAAGTGATTGAGGATGGATAATTTCGACGAACTTGATGAACCTGTGATATCTTCTTTAGGACGTAAAGGAAAATAAAAGCTGAAACGTTTTCATGGAACCTTGCAAAAGTAGCACGGTACAATGGTGAGGGAAAAGCTCCCTATATTGGGTGTAATCATATCCATGATCACAACAACAACATTTGTCAGGTATCTACATTGTCATCTGAGGAGATTACAAAGATTAAACAAGCTTTTTTTTTTTTTTTTTTACTCTAAAACATGATATGTGGCGTTATCTGCTTTTCCCAAATAACGACTTTTGGAACTATCTGCTTTTGCTATAAAACAAACGTTTAAAAAAAACATACTTTCAATGAACTTTAATTTTGTAAATTGCCTGTTTTTGTTTAAGTTATTATTACTTAATCAAAACAACCCAACTGCAGTATGATTGATAATGTACAATAATAAAAAAAAATTATTTCTGAAAAAAAAAAGTGATCGGTTTTTGCAAATTAATTCTTCACTTATAGAACTATGTAGCAACTCAGACATTATGAGTTGCAACAAACTATAAAGAAAATCACACCTATTGACAATGTATAAAGCGTTTCACTTGAGAATGCACTGCAAACCATCATGATGACCTTTTAGTGTAATAAATAAATTATGATGCGTATTGATGTGCTTTTGCAGAGTCATCTGCCACATGAAAAATACTATTTGTTTGATGCGTGTAATGTTTTAAACACTACTTTTATCCTGCAGAGATAAGTAAATCATAAGTAAGCTGACTTTCTGATAAGTGCAAACACTGTGATTCTATCAAAATGCTGCTGTTTTGAGCTGCTTGGATTTGTAGGGCCCTAGGTCAGACTATGGAAATGGGCCCCACTGGTATAAAACCCGCAGTGTTTTCCATTAGTTACCTAGACTGTGGCAGCCTGTTACGCTTCTTATAATAACATAAAAGGTCTCTGACATTTTGTTTTGTGCCATTGCTCGCTTTTGAAAGTGAGATATAGCTTAGTGCCCTTATCAAATCACAAAAGGCTGTGATTTAATTCAATAGGTTTATATTATGTTGCGCTGTGTTTCAAAGCACAACTTTGCACACATGATCAGCTCATGATCTGATGCTTTCAGCTTCTCAGAGTGGCTCACAGTAAACTCCATCTCTGCAGTTTAACGTGTATTTGTACAATGTGCCAGTTTTGCGTTATCTTCACATATGCATAATTTCCTCAGATAAAATGATTAGGCTACAGCATTTCATTAGATTTGTAATGAGATTCATTCATAAGCCTGTTTGATGCCAGTTTACGTCCAGGTATAAGTTAGTGCAAAGTGGTTTTACTCCATTCGATTTGGACATAAAACCACTGAAAGGGATGTCTTTCTTTTTTAAGAGAAAGCACAAAAACAATCACACTGTAAAACACTGCAAACTTAAGTGTAATTCATCTAAAATTGAATTACATTTTGAGTAACAACCTACAGTAAAATGTTCACATGCACATTTTATACTACAGTACTTAGAATTTGCTTATTTTGAAGCAAACCAAATTATAATTGCATACTTTCCTGTGACAAGTTAAATTGAAGGAAACAAAGATTTTGAATGATAAACATATTTAGCAGTGTAACAGATTTGCAGAAATGCTTTGCAAATTCATACTTTCAATTTACATCTCAACATACATTACATTTACATTTACGCATTTGACAGATGCTTTTATCTAAAGTGACTTACAGCACATTCAAGCTGTATCTTATCAGTGTGCTGTCAGTTTTTCTTTCCTTCCCCATATTATTCATAAGACAGTTTGACAAGCCTTATGCCTTGACATACTCTGTTTCTGCCATACAAACATTAAACAGCAAGCACAACAAAGTCTCAAATAGTCATTAACTATGCTTTTTCATTATTTTCTTCCTGTCAAGTGTGAGGTTATTTGAGCAAGGTGTGCAATTTGTGGATAATAATACGCTGATATCCACAAACCGTGCTAATAGATGCGGTACTGGAGTTCCCAGCAGTGCACTGCGGCATGAATACATTTTTCTGTGATAATGATTGTTGAACTGTTTGCTGATTTTATTTATACTGTTTTTGTGTTTGCTGTCACTTTCACTTACTTGACAGAGCTCATCTTTCTCACTCGTATTATGGCTAAATGTGGTGGTATATGTGTTCGGATGTTAAGATTAGCATTATAGCTGTTCTATATTTACGGCGTGCAGGATTTTGTTGATTGATGGAACATATAATGGGACACCTTTGGCACTTATAGTCAACCATAACCACATTGAACACCCTGACATATAGCTATAAAATCAGCATTAATATGTTAATTATGAAAACAAAATCAGTTAAAATGCATAAGCATGTATTATATGTGGCTAGCAAGATTCAATGAGAGACTGCTTTAGTTTATATATTAAGGTTATATAATAGGTTATTTGTTAACATTAACTACATGGAAATGTAAATTAACTGAAAGTACAGTAATAAAATGTAAAACTAATAAGTACAGTGAATGCAATTTAATTTTCTACGCATGCAATTCAGAGTCAGATAAATGAGATATTGTGGAAAATGAAGCTCAGACTAATCCATAGGTTATTTAGAATTCTTAAGTCTAATTTTAAAGATTTAAATAACATGGTTTCACTACTGTGTGTAGGTGCAAGACACATGGATTATTTTGTATATGCATTTCATAGATTCATGAGTAAAAATGGATGGATTCTATTTTACCTTACCTGCTACCAGTAGAGCAAGTGTTGGCAGAAATCAGGACTAATGAAGCTGTAGATTTAACAATATCTTGAATTAAGTGTCACAAAATGTGAAAAACTTTTATAACCTTTATGACAATTTGTGTGTTACTAGGGTTGTACGGTCAGCACCTAACTTATTAAATAACATTTTCTTAGGAGAGGTAAGTTAAAATAGCTGTCGTCTGCAATACTTAGCATTTCTTATTTTAGTTGGATTTTTTCTTGCTGCTTGAAGAACAGGGCATCCTACAGGGGTGATGTTGCATCTCCCTGACTTTTAAGTTTGTTTAGTCCAGAGTGGAATCATACATCAAGAAGAGGCTCTCAATAAAAGCTATGGTCCCTCTGAGACCCTTTCCCCCGACACACCCTCTGAAAAGGGCCTGAGATTCCTTTCCCTCTGGTCTTTTAAGTGCACTCACTAGAAGACATGGAAATACTTGAAACAAATGTGTACAAGCATGTTTTCATAACTTACATCAAGTTAGATTCTTGGTATAAACATGGCTGGATTATAGATCAAGCCTTTTTCTGTCATGTGGTTTTGTGAGAAATTTTTTTTTACTTGAAAATGTAATGTAATTCAATATTTTCCTTGTTAGTCATGCTTATAAATCATGCGACTTTACTTGGGCAGCTAATCTTTAAATCTTTAAACTGGGACTTTAAAACTGACTTTAAAAACTTTGAATCTAAAATGATTGAAAAGATAAGGTACAAAACGAGAGAATGTACACTAATATATTCTATGCGAATGAACTACTAAATGTATGCAGCAGTGTAAATGATGTATTCGAAGCAAAAATGGTTGTAGGAGCATAGCTGTGATTTGCAATTGATGAAAACTGCTTCCCTGATTGGTGGAGCTCTCCTTAGGATTATGGGTAGTGTAGTTTTTACAGCTAATAAAACATACACCAGCTATTAACACATACACCTAACCCTAAAGGTCCTTGCACGCTGAGTCCGAAATTTTTGTGTGTTTTTTCTTATTCGTCATCCTAAAAATTCACCACGCACAGAAAGCTTGCACACTGAGTCTGATGCGTATTAATTAATCAGTTGCGAATAAATTCACAAAACAGTACTAAATTGACTTTTCAAGCAGTGAGAAAGATGTTGTTGTCCTCTTGCTTCTTAAAAAGAGAAAAAGAAAGAAAATATTGGGTCCATCCAATCCTGAGATATAGAGAGGAAGGAGAGTCCCCCCTCCTTATTAAGGAGTATCAATACAAGATATAAAGTATCCATGCAATATTGTTAGAAAACAATTTATATAGATCTCTATCAACACAGCTTTACAGTAAAACCACTGTTACTGACCTCTTGTGGATTATTACTTTGTTTGAAACTTCAACTAACTGAAAAAAAGAACATTTTTAGCAACAAACTAAATATAGGAAAGCAGCCATTGTTGAAGCCAGACAGCATGTCATCATAGATGCCAGTAGTCATTTCTTTTTTAGAAATATTATTCACTAGGGGCCTGAACAGTTTCTTGATCTAGTGATCAACGTCACTAAATCAGCTTGCTATCAAACAGGTCCAGACATGATTAACGTTCTTATCTTTACACAGGCGGATGGCAAAGAGTTGCTTTCAGTGACATCACAGGCTGATCAGATTTTTTATCCAAACATATTTGAAGCTCTCTCAACAAATCATTACACACTGGATCCATTTAAACAAAGAAAAGGTGAAGTTTACTCTCTGAGAAAGCGATGTGTCTCAGGTCAACAGGTCGAGTCTGAGTCAATTCGCTAGAAACAGCGATAAAGTCCAAGTTAAGTCTCAAATATTTGTGGAGCCACATATCAGGTTGTCAAAATTGTGACTCGGTGCTACCTAAAGAGCCATCAGCCTTTTCTCACAGAAGTGTTTTATCAGATACCATGCTTGACAAGCTGTCTTTCCATTATAAAGCTGTACTGCACACAGATTAGATGCACTGCAATGGAAACTGGGAAAATTTAGCAAATTAATTATCTAGGCAACTCAGCTTTGAAGCACAGTCCGTGCTAATGGATGAAACCGTGGCCCAGCCATAGCAGTATATCTCTCTTCAGATAGGCCTAGGCTTGCACTTTCAGATGTTTATCCCTTCCTCAGCGATGCTTCTGGCTGTTTAAACTCTAGCCGCCGTAAATGGATCAGTGAATCCTTCGCAGTCTGATTAATTCCCCCGCATTGTTTCCTCTCCCATGCAACGGACATCTTTCACATGAAGTGTCAGCTACCACTGACTGTAACGGTGTAGGGACGTGGTTCGATTGCCCAGGAGAGAGAGCTCAATCTCCTGATGCCATGAACCTGTGCATCCCTCTGCATCTCTGCTGTGTTTGATCTTCAGAGAGAACACATGAAGAGAGCAAAGCTAAGCTCAGGCTTTGGATACTATTTACATGTATGCGTTTGGCAGACTGTTTTATCCAAAGCAACATGCATTGCAGTTTTAAGGTGGTATACATCTTTTTTTTATTTTTATATAGTTAATGCATTCCTTGGGAATCAAACCCGTGACCTTGGTGTTGCTAGCACTATGTTCCACTGCTTGAGCTAGAGGAATGCAGATGCTAGATACTATTTTTCACATTGCCATAATAATGTTGCAAAAAAGCAAAAGCAAGTGTTGTCTCAATTTTAGTTGTATTTATTGTAAATCCTATCCATCACGGTTCTATAATGTAGTTACTGGTACAACTGCAGGCATTTCTGATAACACTCAAAATGAAAAAAGAAACTTAGGTCCTACAGCGGATTTGGTTCATTTTAAAGCAGAGGTCACCGTGATTTTGACAGAAAGGATGCATCAGGATATTTTAATATAGTTGAAGGTACATCCAGAGGTATTTCTGTTGATATTCAAAATGAAAAAGAAAACGTTCTTGGGTTTTGAAATGGTTCATCTTAAAATCACAGTGATTTTGACAGAAAAGGATGCGTTCCAGAACCAAAACCGTTTGTCAATTCCGGTAGGAATATTCAAATCATAAACAAACAGAGTAGTAATATGGGTTGGGTGAGAAACTGAATATTCACGACAGATTTACAATTTAGTACAGTTTTGCTATCCGTATAAAATAAAGCAAAGTTGTAAATTTACAATGATTTTAATTCACCTTTTATTTGTAAAGACTTTATAATTAGAATAATTTCAGTAGCAAATTAGCATTAAGTGCAACTTTTTTTGATAGTAATATCACCTAACATAATTTAATCATCTTTGTTTGTTGCTCTCTAGGAAAGCTGTTCAAGGACCGATAAAGATGATGATCCAGGAACATGTCCTACTTGGCAAAATCACAGTAATTGTGAGTGATCCATGTGGAGAGCTTCTAACAGCGATTAGAAATGTCTTAATCAGCCAGCTTTCAAACACAGAACTGAGCCAAGTAATGAAGGCAATATCTGTAAATGACAGACAAATTCAAATTATGTTTCTGCATGAATAATGCAGTTAGGCATGAAAACATTCTACTCACAGCAATATACAGGGTGCTGCCCAGGGTGGACAAATATGTTGTTTTTACAGAAACACTGTGTAAATTGGCAATCAAATGGCTAGCCTTGGTAACAAGGTAATTAACCTCATTTATTTGTGTTGAAAGTGCATTTAAGGTCTCATACTGAGCAATTTAATTCAAGAGCGAATCACAGAATCAGGGACCCTCACTAAATCAGGCCAGCAGCCATCCAGTGTCATTCTCTCTATGGTCAGAGGAGGATTGATGCTCGGCCCACACAGCCCAAAGGGTCCATACGTTAGTTTGTCTCAAGTGTGTGTGGGCTGTTGATGTGTGTGTGTGTGAATACACACTTCTCCTTCATTTGTATGTATCCCACACACTCATGCCGATGTCTGCACACCAAATGGTTTAAAACTGACCAGTACAGGCCAAAAATATATGTGCAGGTCATTTCTCAAACCTCTAACATTAGCATCTCCTAATGGAGAGAAAGTTCCAAGGACTCGTCTTTCTCAGTGGCATCCATAAGTCCATTACAACTCCACTGGGGCTGTGCAAGTCATCTCAGAAGCATGGGCAAGTACAGCAGGGAAGCCAACATGAATAATAATAATAATAATAATAATAATAATAAGATGATATCAACTCCTCCTATTAGTATGAGCTATCAACCACTATCTGTGTTGAACGATTGATCAGAATATACAATTGTAACACCCGTAAGATGTTTCACAGAGATTGCAGACGATGATATCATCTGAATTAATAATAGTGTTATTTACACGCTAAGTTTTTTTTTTTTTTTTTTAAAGAATCATATTTGACACATCAGGCTTTACAGTTTGCTATAGGAGAATATGGAGCTCATATTCAAAGATGAAAAACAATTAAATTTTATTCAGAGACTCAAACTGAACATATCTAATTTGGTGTCGTTGTTCTAAAAGCTCTGTAGTTTTTATTGTATGTGGAGGCGGTAGGGACGGTATAATGCATACAAAAATGCAGTGCAATACAATAAGATGATTAAAGCTGCAAGCAGAATTGAAAGGGCCCTCGCACCTGGGCTCACCACCCCTGAATGGCTTTAGGAAGACAGCTGACGGTGGGCAATATACATTTAAAGTGGTAAATATAGAAAGAATCTGTCAAAGTCATTTATGTGTGCCAAACTTCCTGTTACCAGGTGGTGGTGCTACTGGATATTGGCATGTAGATGTCTTCAGGCCAGCACTTTTATCAAACATATAAAGTTTGGGGCAGATTGAACATGGTATAGTTTATACTTTAGTTAGTAAGTATGGCATTTCCTGTTGCCAACAGGTGGCGCTATGATTATAACTGAATGTTGGTCTTTAGATGTCTTCAGGCGAGGTCTCTTACCAAACATGTGAAGTTTGGTGCAGATTGGTCATTGCATGTTTAAGTTAGTTTAAAACAAGTCATTTCCTTTTGCCAGCAGGTGGCGCTATGATTATAACGGAATATTGGCCTTTAGATGTGTTCAGGCCAGGACTCTTATCGAACATATGAATGTTGAAGCAGATCGGGCATTGTATGGCTGAGTTACAACAGCTTCTATTCCCATGGCGAGACATTGAAATTTGTAGATCGGACATTGTATGCTTGAATTATAACAACTTCCTTTTTCATGGCGAAACATCAAAGTTTGTCAGGCCGCCAAGGATACGCCCTTCGACAAAAACTCAAGATCTTCGCAATTTATCATCACAAAGGGCTTTAGATTAAACTGACCCAAATTTGGTGTTGATCTGTTTAAATCTCTAGGATCCCCACTTCTGAAACCCATATCAGATGTAAATGTTCACCACTTCTGGCATGTGTGCAGTTTCATGAGTTTTTGAGCATGTTTAGGGCCTCAGAAATGCAATTCATTTTGGAGAAGAAGAAGAAGAAGAATCTGAGCAATTCCAATAGGGTTCTCACAACATCAGTGCCCTAAATAAACATTCTTCAAAATCTGATGTAGCCTATAATTATCAGTTCTTTCAATCCAATTAGAGTTCATCTTGAAATTTTACAATCAACTAAAATGCCTTTTACTTGCTACAGAGTATAAACAAATCAGATGACAGAAGAGTGTAGAAGAATGCATACAACAGGTTTCTTCAGCAACGTTTTAAAGATTTGCATCCGATATGATACAATCAGATTTACAGGATTAATATGGTGTATGCCTAATATTGTCTGTTTACAAGTCTCCATTTTGCCACAATAATAATAGCATAATTAAAAATAGCATAATAATACATTTGAGCTTGTTTTTATTCTCACTAACCTTTAGTAAATGAAGGCATATATTCCTTATTACGTTTTATTAAATCTGCTCTCTGCATAATTGTTTGCTAAATATTTTGATATAAAAGCTTACATAAAGAAACTAGGTAAAATGTTATGTCTTTAATAGTCACTGGAGCATATTGCGTGTTAGTTGTATTTGTGCTGGTTAGCAGGAATTAAAGGGGCACCTCAGTCTCAGAATAACCACCATCCAGTGAATGTGTATAAAGAAAAAAAAATGATGCCAAAGTCCAAGATTGAGAAGCAATAAGCTAGCCCACTAATAATCCTATGACATAAAAAGTGCACAGTTTTGTAAGTGGCAATGTGGGAGTGATTTCCTTAAAAACCATTGCAACTCTTAACTCATGGCTTCAAGCTAGAAACATGGTTGCTGACAGCTTAAACCATTTGATGTTTGTTTTTTTTTTCTTGTGTTTTAAGGGTTTCCCTTAGACCTTAAGGCCGGTGGGAGCAACAGTGGTAGAGAGAGACGCTATTAAAATTTGTGAATGATTAAAGACAGGTACCTGTGTCCATATGACTTACTTTCACCGGACCAGACAAACAGAGATAGAGCTGTCTGGTCTGCTTTTAATTATGTCTTTAACAACTAGTTGGTTAATTTGATTATGTACACAGTACATGGATTATTTCAACTGAATTGTCTGTAAATCACACCAGGAAGCAATCAAACATGTGAAAGAATGACATTAAAACCTGTTAACTGTCACCCGTCCCCTCAGCGGGTCACCTAAATTTACTTCACTATTTTACAATTAAATCCTAATCTAATCAGACTATACAAACGATATATCATTGGAAAGGTCTAAGACTCCTAAATAGATATTTTTCCACCTTTTTTGTTAAAAAATTATGTAGGAAACTAATAGTTTAATTTATGACAAGAGTGCACCTGACAAATCTACATCATAACAGGAGTTCTGACATTTTTCCTAGTTGCCTTTTTCCCTATCACGCTTTGGAAATCATAAGAAATGATATAGTTGAAAACTTAAAATCTCAAAATTCATCCTTTGAAACCCATTTTAAAATCAGACATTGCATTACCGTGGAAATGGTACATAAAAATCATGTTACAAAATGTTTTCGTTCATGAATTATAAACATTTAAGTTTCAATAGTGCTCTATAATCTCTATGTTCAAAACTGTGAGTGACAGTTAAGGGGTTTTAAGAGAACAGTTCACACAAAAAATTAAAATTTGCAGAAGAAGTACTCAGCCTCAGGCCATTTGAGATGTAGATGAGTTTGTTTCTCCAGCAGAATAGATTTGGTGAAATGTAGAATTATATCACTTGCTCACCAATTGATAATCTGCAGTGAATGGGTGCCGTCAGAATGACAGTTCAAACAGCTAATAAAAACATCACAATAATCACAAGTAATCCACACGACTCCAGTCAATCAAGTAACTCATTGATTAGTCTTGTGAAAGTGAAAAGCTGCTTATTTGTAAGAAACAAAGCCATCATTAAGACATTCTTCTGGCCAAAATACAACTGCATAATCCATAATAACACTTATTTCAGAAAAAGTCCATCCCCAATTATCCTCTAACATCAAAATCCACTGGCAAATTTGTTTAGAACATTTTGTACTGTTTTCGCTTGTAAATGGTGCTTGAGCTGTGCATATTTCTATTCTGATTTAGATTAGATTACTTTCTCACTGGAGAAAGCAATATTATGGATAGAGGAATTGTATTTTAAGCAGAGGCAATGGTTCAAAGTTAAAAACATCTAACTGATAGATTTAAAAACAGGCAAGTTTTTGCTTTATAAGATGTTAACTGATGGACTGGAGTTGTACTGTACTTTTATCAGCTGTTTGGACTCTCATTCTGACGGCACCTGCTCATTGCAAAGGAACCATTGGTGAGATGTAATTCTAAATTTATCCAAATTTGTTCTGATGAAGAAACAAACTCATCTACATGAGTTTATCTTTAGTAAATTTTCATTTTTGGTTTAACTATTCCTTTAAGCACTTACCATATTTAGATGCAGTTGTGACACAAATCACAACATATAAAGAAGATATAAAGAAAGACTATGAAAACAGCATCTCTGCTATAATAAATAAAAAGTCCTGCTGCATTTAGAGATTGGAGAAGTTTGGGGGCATTTCACACTCTTTTGTGAGAGCAGGCAGTTTAGGTAAAGCTCCAAATCTTTATTGACATCCCGACACCATGGAAAACCTTGTGGGATTCATCTAGTGGGTTTCATTACACCATCTCCATTTGTTTCTGTAGTAGGTTTTACACTTGGTGTTGAGTATACAATGAGAGCCAGAGGATACGGCCTGAAAGTATAACACATCTGTCAATTATAAATACACACGTGGCAAGTAATAAAAATTCAAAAAGGGTTAAAGTATTAATCTAAGATCAACTTCAGGCAATAGAATCAGGCAATAGGCAGTGATGTAATGAACAATTCACAGGAATTTCCTGTATTATTGATGTGAAGCCCATAGTCATACCAGCTGATGATTCTCTAATAGGCTATTTGACTACATCAAATTATTCTGTATTGAGAACACAGAAAGTAAAATCTCAAGGAGTGAAAATTCAATAATAATGTTCCTTTCTCGAGGTAAAAACTAGAAAAGTGGATCTCGGGAAAGCATGTCTGAATCATATGCAATTAATCCCAAATGCAACAAAAATGGTAATGTGTTAATATGTGTTACAGCGGTTATCATGGTAATATGTGTTGTATTGCCTTTAAGATTATTTAGATGAGAACTTGTATTACAGTATTTTTTGAGAGTCCAATGAAAATCACCATTACTACCAATGCTGAGTATTATTTGTATGCATGAGATTTATTTATATATTTAAACACACAATAAGATATTTTGAAGAAATATCAACGCATAAATTATATTTTATATGTCATAGGACCATTAAGAGTTTTTGCATTGTGGTGATATTTCTTTCTGCTAGTTTGGTGACCCAGACACGTGCTTGACAGGTTTCTCAAGAGTCACCCTTTAACACCACAGAATGAAAAAGTCGCTCTGCTGCTTAATAAAACGAGCCCCAATGCTTTCCTCCAACACATCCCAGCACACAATGTGGGCTACTGTTGCCATTTTGAGATGGCAACTGTGACCACTAAAAAGAACTCCATTGGCTGTCTTGAATGGCCTGGAATCTATTAACAGAGCCAAAATCAACAGGGCATTCAGTCAAGAGAGCACAGTATCACTGTGCTTAGGTACTTCCACACTGCCCTGCATTTCAACCACTCCACCATGACAACACATTCATGCAGAAGATCACACATATCCGGATATTGCCAGATGATCGCAAAAACAGAGGTCTAGTAGCAAAAATTGTGGACCATTTGAGTGGTAACTCGAAATAAATAAAGCTGAACATTCCATGAACATTTCAAGCACCAGTGAGAAGCTATGAAGGTTTATCTCTGGTGAGCGAAACAAATCAACATAGAATAAGACAGTTTCATTCTAGATGTTAACACCAGCTATATTAAAAAGAGTTAAGTTCCCCTGTGCCATATGCAACGACATACGGCATTATCAGAATAAGGATGTTCTCCAAGTGTGTTTGTGTTATTCCTCAGGTTGACATGGTGACATGTGGGAAATAAAACACCTCACCAAACCAACCCGAAAGACACCTATTACACAGAAGGCAAAGAACTGTGGAAAACTGCACATAGACTTGACAAAACAGTGAGTACTTGATGAGTGCAGACTATTGATAAAGGTCCAAATAATAGCCGAGGAAGAAGAATGACAAATAAAACCTTAGCAACCTTACCAGTGTCAATAGCTCACTTAGATTGATCCCAGTGATATATTTCCAAAACCAACCGCAGAATATTGCGATGGAGGATATTTTCTAACGGAAATAATCATGGCCATCATCATCACCATCATTTTCGTCGTCAATCCTGGCATCATTAACTGCCATTAGCCCCATACAGAAGAAGGCATTCTATTTTTCCTTGCCTTTCAAAATGATCTTTCGGAAAGCTCAGGCTTCAGAGCACTCATCCTCAACCGCAATTATGTGGAAAATTGTTATTGAGACCAGCTTGACTCAATACCTCCACCAAGCTCTTTTATCACAGAAGACACTAGACTGTGGGGAAGCTTCAGGTGGAAGTCTTTGAAACCAGACATCACCTTTCATGCTGGCATTAAACAAACACACGTACATTTTCAAGACATCTTGGCTTGCCATAAGCACGCTCTGAACAAAAGCAGAAACCCTGGCGATGTGTGTCATTTTGGCTCAGTGATGTCTTGTTGGAGGGTTACTCAAACTTCCAGACAACAACTTGCATGTCAATTTTTTAGAATGTACACACAGACGTCAGGGAATAATGCAGTTCGGGAGTCAAGAGACATAACACAATGATTTACTCACCTTCCTGGACTGCCTGAAAGGGGTTGTTGGGTTCGATATATTTTATGGAGTGGGTGATTTTCTCACTCTGCAAAATGTCATCATTGAGGCTGAGGTCAGAGATCGCCAACTGAAACACCTCGTCATCCCGTGCTGCGTTCTCCTCAAAAATGGCACCTGCGGGCATGTGCAGATAGTTATCTGGGTCTTAGTGAAGCGTACAAAAAAAACGAAGCAATTGCTAATTTGCATACAGAGGGCAACTGACTTGCTTGGCTCATCTTGCTCACAGGCCTATTATTTTACAAACATTTACATTTATTCCTTTGGCCGATGCTTTTATCCAAAGCCACTTAAAAGTGCAGTCAAGGTACTTATTATTTTTTTTTTTATCAGTGTGTATGTTCTCTCGGAATGAACACATGACCTTGACATTTCTAGCGCTATGCTCCCAGTTGAGTTATGGAAACCCATCCTACAGAGAGCTCAGGGCTAAAATAAGATTGTTGTTTGTTTCACTAAATACAAATAAGATAAAAAAAGACACCTGATATTTACTCATTGCCTTTTGTTTAATAAAATAATGAGCAATGAGAAATATTTTAATTTGAGATTATTGGTGAACAAATAACAGAAGGGTCAAACACGTTGCATTTGTTTCTTTTCAGGGCTCAACAATAAAGACTGTTGGTGAATTCTGAGGATTACGTCAGGTAATGTTACAACTGTCTAGCATAGAAACAAGGGTAACCTAAAATATTTAAACTGACTGGTGTAATTTAAGTCTATTCTTTTTTTTTTTTTTGTCCATTGTTTACCACTTAGCCATTCTGGACCCCACTTTATTGTAAGTGTCTTTAACTATGTATTAACATCTAAATTAATAATTTGATTTAAATGAACTTATTTTGTACATACATGTTTTCACATTGTAGTGATATTAAATATAAAATGGCAGCATATGATTACGTCTGTAATTAATGTATTACCTAGTAATTACATCTACATCTGTTTTTTAATACAACATGAACAAAATAATTATGTCAAAACAAAGGTAATTACATACAGTAGTAGTTAAAAGCAAATATAAAAACAAAGTGGGAATACAAATCCTTACTGTTACGCATTTACATTGCAAGCAGGTGCTTATCAAAGCAACCTACAATAAAGCTGTGCAACAAGTTGCATGTAGATTAATTTGTATTATGGCAGCTTAACGTATTTAAATTTAAACATGATATGTGAAAATGGTTTTAGAGAGATTGAGAGGCCTCATTTATGTTTAGCCAAAATGTACCCATCTTCTCTACCTGTGTTGGAGGAGCCTAATAGACGGGCAGGTAGACAGGTAGAAACTGGTTGATCTATCACTGCAGTGTTCATCTTATTTAGCAGAAATAGGGGTGTCACATCTGTTCATTGCAGTTGCCAGTGAGAGCAGCCCTGATCCACACTGCCTGTACTAGCCTTCCAATTACTAGTTTTGGATGGCCATTGCCTCTGTAAATCTCCACGCCGCCCTGAAAATCACTTCATGTCACCCTCTCCATTCAATGGACGGCCCTATTTTCCTTTTGCCCTTCAGAGTCAAATTTGGAGGCTGGAATTTGTTATTTCACCTGCGCTGTGCACCTTTAAATCCTGCCTATTACATGGCCACAGATACGCCCTCGTCTGCACTGAAAGGTAAGAGCTGGATGAAAACGTTGTAAGACCTCATTTTTAAAGGTGGTGATGGAAGTGGATTTTCTGACCTAGACTCATGCAACAGGTAGGTAAACTGAATTATCTGAGAACAACCTGTAGATATATTTCTTTGTGCATAGGGATATAGTATCAATTCACTCTGCATATTGCTTCTACCACAGTTCAGTACATGTCAAATGCATTCAATACATGTGATTTCAATGTGTGAATGTCTGATATCTAAAACTGCTTTCTTGAATCATCCCCAAAGTCTTGGTCAAATATACTGGGCAGCAAATTACCTAAGACTTATAGATTGCATAAAACAATCTGATTTGTTAAATATATGACAACCGACTCCACTGGGTCTGTTCTGGGCACCCAAAACGATGTGTTTTTGATATAAAAGCTTAGAATGACAAGTAATTTTGTTGAAGGCCAAACAGAATTTAGAGACAAAACTACTGCAGAATCGCCAACGACAAATATGGTGGCTTATTTTCACAGATTCCACTAAATCTTCTTTTTAATGAGACAACGGCTGATTCGATACGATAAATGAGTGTTTGGATCTGAGTTCTTCATGATAACTGAATAGAGCCACAGCCACCCTCCCCAGCAGCCCCTCTTCTTCCTCTTTGCTGCTGTTGGAGAGCCAAAATCTTTCTTTCCTCACGTTTGGTGAGATAATCAGAATGCATAGGTTGTCCAGCGCATGCAAAGGGGATTGGTTAAAATTACATTTACGGCCTGGGATAGCCAAGAATAAGCATTTGTCCTCTTGTCATTTATTTACTTCAGCATCCTTTATTAAGATTTCCCTCACGTTCCATACAAAGTTCAATCTTATAGCTGGGAGGGGGAGAGCAACCCACACACATTGGCTTACTCTGCCATATGACAGACGCCTCCTGTTTTTCCAACTTACCTGAAATCTGCGATTTACACAATTAAGCGTTCCTCGTGAACAACCTGCTAAAACTGGAATTAGATTAATCTTGTCCATGCATCTGTCAGTGCAATGGATCTATCGGCAATCTGAACAAGAGAGACGTTATCATCACAAGTGGTCTGCTCAATTGATATTCAGCCCGATGAGCAGGGCACATTTTCAATGCTTATTTAACAATGGGTATTTCACGCCGAGCCCAACAACACACTTCCCTTAGAGTCCTCATTCTGGATGGCGCATTCATTATTATTTGCAACAAATAAAGGCTTTGAACAGCTCACTCCTTACCGATGTGAATGATGGAGTCGGCTCCCACCGAATTGCACTGCAATATCCCAAAATAAAGACATATTATCAACAATTCCATCTCAGCTTCTCTCCAAAGCCGCGCATCCACACGATCCTCAGATGCCCGTAAATTCCCAGTGAGTGAGAAAAGTACGTCAAAGGATTGCAAATGCACCTGTGATAAACCAAAAAGTGTGCCGGCGCTGAAAGAAAGCGCTAGTGCGAGAAACACTGTGAGAGAATACGGGGGAAATCAGGAAGGAGAAAGGCAGGTCGCCTGTTGGAGGGTAACGGTCGCTTCAGGATCCGGCGAGTTCGCTTCGCAGGTCTCGTTCTCGCGCGGTGCTCGAGGAGTCTGAGACACAACACAAACTCCAAACTGCGGAGGAGGGACACCCCCGCGCGCGCGCGCCCTCGCTGACTTGTTCGCTCGTTCCAGAGGGCGAGCGCGAGCGCGCGCGCGGAGAGACGGAATTCGGCGCCAAGCCGGAGAAGAGGACAGCACTAAACATACATGCAGCTGCCTTAAGAAGACATTACCGCTTTTGCGTTCCATCTGAACAAATTCTTTGGTCTCTGTAAACATGCATCATGACTGGTAAAAATCGCATCTCGCCATCTTTACGCGATTTTCGCCACACGCGTAGCGTTTTCAAGTTAAAACAGTTCAACTTTTAAGAACGAGACCCCTGCGTTCTGCTCCGTTCCTGCGCTTGGTCTTTTTAAACGCGGCATGTTTCGATAGATTTCCACCCGTGAAAGCATGGGAAAAGCGAACGTGGGAGAGAAATATGGAAAGCGAATCATCGAACGAAGCGGTAACTTTCTTTTGAGTGTTCAAGTGTGCTGTTGATTCATTCTCTGTTTATTTTATCGTTTTACTGACAGTTCGTAAGCATACATGTAGATGTCAGTGAGGACACTATAGATTTCCACATAGGAGAAATGAATGTGGAGATGGTGCTTCAATGTTTCGTTGCGCGCAAAAGGAAACGATAACTTTCTTTCGAGTGTTAAAGTGTGCTTTAGATCATTTCCCGCTTGTTTTACCGGATAATGCAGCACAGATAATCGCTGTGCAATGTCAAGACGAGGAATCAACCTTCCCGCGGCGCGAGACGGAGCACCGCTGTCAGAAGTCCGAGGAAATTCTCCACATAAGGCGCGTTTTCTTGTGAACAAGGTTTCATGCAGACACGGTGTTTTGATATTGTAAGGACGTGTTGCAGAGACGATCGTGCCGGTAAAGATTGGAACTGTGGGCATGTTCTTTGTATGTATTTCAAGGTTTCCTTGCACTGTATATAGAAGTTTTTTTTTAATGTATCACAGTAAAGGGAGTTGTTGTCAGGTTGTAACACAAATGATCTAATTTCATTCATGTCAAAACATGATTTAGCTCCTTAAGGTAATAACCGCACAGTTTTACTTTTTACAATGTAAGTTTTGACAAAATTTGGCGTTTTGACAAAATGTTGGTCTCATAATATATATTATATGTTTTTTTGTTGTTGTTGTTGTTGTTGTTGTGTGTGTTTTTTTTTTTTTTTTTGTATAGTCTAGAGTTAATTTGATTTTAACCTTTAATTTGAGGTGTCGGTATGCCTTGTATCTTCTCGACTTTTAACATGTTGATTTCAAAGGGTAATAGAATTAGAGCAGATTTATGGAGAGCTGAAAGTGAAGCGAAGAAATTGAACTTCAGAGAGAGAAATGAAGAGCGACGCTGGATTGACTCATCCACATGACTACTTCATCAGCAGCGACGGAACATTATATTCTTACTCTTACAATTAAAGGATATTTCTTGCGATTGAATATAAAAACAGAAATGTCCCTTAATTGTTTGGTTAAGTATATTTGATGTCTTTCAGCACCACATACCGGTGGACAGCTCCCGTAAGCGCTGTCGGTCACGAACAGAATTACAATAGATCAATCATCAAGCTCCAAGCACTGTGCCATCTCCCTTTCATGTTCATATCTGCATCGAGCACAGTGTTTTTACGTAAACCAGTTGTTTCTAATCTAATTATTCTTGCAAATGTCCTGGAAGCAATCAAAATAAATATATTGCATGATGCTACCTTTATGCTTGCTGTAAAAAAACAACAACAACGTTCAAACCCGACCTCTGTTTTGTCGTACTGTGGTGTTTGTTTGATGGCAGCTATATTGATCGCACGGAACTGTCCTTCTGTAATTAGATTCAGTAACCAAATGATTAAAATCATTCTTAGCAGATCAGTGCATTATATACCACATAGCACATCAGCAATGTTATTTCATTTAGCAAATCAGTCATTATGCATAACACATATATCGCAAATGTGTGTTTAGATGTGCTATTTAATGCACAACATCCCTCATCTATAGCACAACATCACTGATACATGTATAGCAGATAAGTGATTGTATATGCAGGAGCTGTGTTGTAGAGGGGGAAGTGTGTCTGAAACCTGCTGGAGTATGTGGGGGTAGCCAAAACCAGACTGTTATGGTTTGCAGTTGTTGGTTGGTTTTAGCTGGACATAGCTGGTCTCGCAGTCTGGCCAAGCTGGTGTTCAGCTGTATTTGGTGCATTCAAGTCATGTCGGAAAGCTCGTGTAGGCTATACGAGATAACTGCACGCCACCACAGTTATAATTACAAGTTAGAAACTAAGTGAGTTGGGGTCGTCAGTGAGTAAACATGTTGCGCAGAGTGGATGCATCCTCTGTATTGACGGTAAATTTGTTGAAATTGACATATTTAGAATAGCCATACAATACAACGGTTCAATTTACCAAATAATAACAATGGAATAGAAATGGTGTGCCATCTTGCTCCGACTAAGTGATTTAAACGCACCTAACATCGCAATTACAACTTCCCAATTAGAATGTACAAATTTTCCAGAAGGGCTTGGACAAACTATTTTAGCTGGTCAGCTGCCAACTATGACCAGACTGGAAGATCTATCTATCTATCTATCTATCTATCTATCTATCTATCTATCTATCTATCTATCTATCTATCTATCTATCTATCTATCTATCTATCTATCTATCTATCTATCGGTGTGTGTTTGTGTGTAAACGCTGCTGTTGTGGGAGTGAATGCAACCTGTGGCAGTATTGTGATTAATGTCTGAGTATATGGGGTAAGAAGGCCTGTAATAGGGTTCCAGCTGAATTAACTAACTATATGAGTGCAACTAATAGCCGTGAGAAAGTAAATACATATGCCAGTCCAAGGATGACTTATGTATATTAATGTGCATATGATCTAAATAAACCTCTCTGCAGTAATATTAAAGCATTATTTGCTTTTGATTGTTTGAGGTCTTTTAATTTTTCTCCCACCTGGCTTTATTTCCGAAAAAAGGTATTCAACTTTTAAACCTTATAAAAGGTATAATAAAAATGTAGTTTTCCTGTATAGTTTATAATTGAAGCAAAGCTTCATAATTAAGGTTACTGTTGTGAATCTATAGTGTCAGAAATATTTTGTTGTTGTTTTCTTTAGTTTTTTTTCAATTAACGTTGCTTTTAAAACAGAATGATCCCTTCTTCCTTTTGTCTATGCATTTTTTAATTGAACCGAGATACTGTTCCAACTGTGAACGCCACTGAAGTGTTAAATTAAACAGGCACCGAGGGTGTAGTGGCTTCATATCTGGACCAAACAAATTACAACTTGCTCACACATTGTCATAAAATATCAGCACACGAGCCACAAAGCCCAGAGCCCTTTCTGTGATGCTGGGTGACAGTTTTTGGCACTGGTGAGTGATGAATGCACAATTACATTGTCATTTGAACCGAACTGATGGAGACAGAATTGCATGGCATGTTGAGCTCCTGTGAATGATTCTATTCGGTTTAAAAGATTATCTGAATGTATGCCAATCAACAATGAATATTTAGCATGTTTCAGTGGCTATACATGTTGTAGTGGGTATTGTTTAAATGTCTGCTCTGAGGAAAATGTTGGTTCCAGAATATAACAAAACTGAGTCTCCATGATGCAGGTACTATCGAAAGTTGAACTGTGAGGTGGCATAGAATTGCCGAAACACAAAAAAAAAGACTTGTAAAAAGCATGAAGTTATATATATATATATATATATATATATACACCAGATTAGGGTTCCCAGACCTGTAACAATAACAATAACATAACCCTTTTTGATCTTATAGATCTATTTTTATATGCTACATTTCTCCAGATCTGTTCTGATGAAGAAATAAACTCATCTACATATTGGATGGCCTGAGGGTGAGTAAATTTTCAACTGATTTTCTAATTTTCATTTTTGGGTGAACTGTTCTTTTATATGTTCCTTTATATTATTATGGTGACCTTTTAAATAGTGTCTGGTCTTACAACCTCTTATAGCCTCTATTATGCTTGCATTAAAAGTGACAGCAAGTTGTGTAAATTAGGTACTTTTATTTTTTATTGACATGGGAAATTGTAGCAAAAATGAAAGTGCTCTGTCAGTTATTAGCTGTATACATTACTTACTGATAACATTTGACATTTTATTGACATTAATAATTACATAAAACAAATAGAAACACAAAACCGATGTCTTTATGTCCATCATCAATGTGTGTATTTTGGTGTAACCGAGTGGCAGTTTCTCTCTCCACATGATGAGGTTGTGAAAGCATCTGTCTGGGTAGAAATACACAAATTAAGAGTCACAGTGTGTCTTCCAGTTTTGTTTTGTTTGTTTTCCTTTTGTAAAAGCAATTATGTTTATGAAGGCCACAGGTATCCATTGTAAATGGACAGTATCATAGTGATAAAAACTCATGGGATCACTTTTATGCTTGTTTATGTGTATGCATAAACCCAAATAATAATAGAGATCTTGGAACTCTAATAATATAGATCTTAAATTCAATATTACTTACTTGCTTTGTAAAAACAAACAATTTCAGAATAAAAGACAATATGTTTCTAAGTTGAACTATCTTTTTTAGAGTGTGCGTTTCTGTAAAGGGCAATCAATCTTAATTTTTAAAAGCACATTTTAAATTATGGTAATAAATTCACTGTGGATTCATGTATTTATTTATTTATTTTTATAATGGACACAATAGCAGTAGTATCACAATCTGCCACTCTAACACCAAACATTTTAGAGGGGAGGTGAGAAGATGCTGCTATTAAGGATGCTCTACAAAACATCCATCAGTTAATATCTGGTGACAAAATTAAATATGTAATGATGGCAGGCTAGATGACCACGTGCTATTAGATTACTGACTGCAGAGCCAGTTTTACTTTCATCACAGGATCTGGGATACTGTTGACTCAGTTTTATGAAAGGAAACAAAATGAGGCAATAGTTAATCAGGTTAGATGTTCTTGATCAATAATGTCACAGTTCAACAGTTTAATGAAATAAAACCTGCCAAAAATACTTTGTGGTCATATTTCGCTTTCCCATCCATCCATCCAGTTAGTTAGTTATCTTGTTAGTTGTTTGTGACTTTTTCTTAATGACATACGATTTACTGTTATTTGAAAACTAAATATATTTTAATATTTAAATGGTGAAGTATTTAAACTTTTTTAGTTGTATTTTCTTCTTCTTCTTCTTCTTTTTAATTAGATTTTAGTGTGAGATGTTCTTTGTGTGATTCACCAATGCAACTCTATTATACAGTAAGTGCAATGATACAGTGGTTGAAATAAAATAGCCTAGGGAAAGTTATTGGCCTTGAACACAAAAACATTTCAAGATGTTGCACTGCAAAACACATCTGATAATCACTGATGAGCCATTATTAATAACTTTAAAAATTGGCATTAACATTTTAATACATTTATAGTAGACACTGTCTGTAATCTGTAGATTTTTACGCTCTAGCTCACTAAAAGCTTCTTAACAGTTTTACTTGTCCTTTTTCAGGCCGCTTTGCCAATCACACAGCTTGTCAGACCATTATAAATGATGCAACACAACACAACGTAGTTTTAGTGTAGTATAGTCTATTTTCTGCAGCTTGTGATTCACTTTGCTGCAGCATTTTTTACATTGACATACGCACACACCCTCACACATCTCTTTTTCATCTCCTCAACACCTTAATTAAATTAAGCTTTATGCAATGTGGTTGTTCGATCATCCAGAGACTTTCCTGCCAAGTTTCGCTGAGTAGGAACGCAAGGAAGAATATTAAATGAGCTCCAAAATGACTCTGAAATAGCTGTGGCATATCTGTGTGCTTTAACCGCAAGAGAGAACTTGTAAATTTGTTTGGTGCTTTGAAGAAGAGTGGGAGTGGATGGGTCTATTACTCAGTACATGTTCGGGGCTTATAAGAGATCCTGTTAGTGAAGCAAAAAAGAGAATAACAAAAGAAAAGACTTTAAATTTATTACACAGTGTCAGTACCTTCTGGGCAAATAATGAGTAGGCCTGCATTAGCCGACTGTGTGATTTTTACATTCAGTATTCATTTACGCATAAAAAAGGAACTCAGTCACAAACGTTTTACATAATGAATTAATAAAGCTGATTTTAAAAGATGGCTAATGTAAAAACAGTTGTTAACAGGATTGTTTACCAAAAAAATATATGTTTTTCTAATCAATGTCTTCACTGTAAAAAAAAAAAAAAAATGAAACATGGGTCTTGTAATTTTCATTAAAAAAATTAAGGTGATTTTTGGTTTTATTTTAGAGGTGATTGTTAGTTCCCAGCATGCTTTACATATAGCTGGATGGAGAGTAAAAATTTTGAAATTAAATGCTATTTTATGTGTTTTTGAATGAAGGGAAACATCTATAAATGTTTAATGTTCAGTTATGTTTGACATTTGAAAGAGTTTCTGTCACATTGAAGTTTCCATTGCACAGTGCACTAGTTACCATTATGCAGAAGAGTAGTGCTTATGGTTATGGATACTACTCCTCTAAGGCATTAAGCCTTGATCAGTGAGCAGTAGCTTTGCTAGTGCTAGTGCAGTACTTTCGAGTATTTCTCAAGCTCCTACTTGAGCTGTTTGGCTGTATACAGCCTTTTAAATATACAAAATAATTCAAAGTCAAATACAAACAGACCTCACTCAAAATCACAGCATTTTGAGAATCAACTTAAAATAAATGAGCACATTTCACTAATTATATTAAATTCATTGTTTCATGGATTCATTAATTTAGGAGATTTTACATGATTTTTTCAGGTAGATTCCGTTAAAAAAATCAAGTCGTAAAAACTACTCAAAAATATTAAGTGTAATATTGTTACCATCATTTTTTTTTAAGTAAATAGCCCGTTCTATTTTTTTACAGTGTTGTTTCTTTCATGAAAAACAAGAAAAGACATTTAGCAGAACATTCGCACTGCTCTTTTTCATAAAAATGGAAGCATATAGTGACCAAATGCTCCAAAAGGACCAAAAGAAGTGTTGTGGGATGAACAGACCTCGATTTAAAGGTAACAGGTCATTTCTGTACTACTAGTGGTACCAAATACCAAATGGAACTGCAAATATAATGACTATTTTCAAACAGGGTTCCAAAAAAACGAAAGAAAAGAAAAAAGTAGTCCCGCCAATGCTGGCTATTGGTTGAGCTAACATAACTATTTCATGAAGTAGCAATTTCGTATGAATTTATATGGTGTAAATTGAACAGTCCATAACCCCACCACTAAACATACTCAGATCAGGCAGATCATACAAAAAAATTCCGAATGAAATTCATATAAATGAGATTGTCACAGTTCATACAACTAAGCCAGCAATTTGCCAAAACGTAAAATGGATTTAAATTACCGTGATGTTGGTTTTGACAGCCTTACAGCCATGGTGTTTAATACTCTAGATGACTGTGGAATATTAAGTTTAAGTTATTATCATTTGTAACATCAAAGAAATCGCACACTTCAGATTCTCAATCACGCTTTAAAACATCATATCATTGGTTTTCAAGTGCCTCCTATCTGTTGTGATGTGGTACTTTTAAATAAGACAAGCAGGACATGGACATACAATTTTAACAGGGATTTCAAAGGTTTTCATTGAAAGATGTAAATTTATTCCAGTTCTTTATATGAAGCTACAGTATGGCTTCAGAAGATATAGAATATAGCGTAACGCTTTGGAACGACACAATGAGGGTGAGTAAATGATGACAGAATTTTTATTTGAACAAATTAATTTGATAAATTATAGTAACACTTTGCCTTGCAGGTCAAGGTTAATGTTATTTCCTTTTGTGTATGTGCAAATGATTACATGGGTAAGTGCATGTGCATGTGTGCATTCATCATTTCATTTGTGTGTGTGTGTGTGTGTGTGTGTGTGTGTGTGTGTGTGTGATGTGTTGCTAGGGTGAGCTGTATATCTCGGTTCTGATTAAAGATATGAGGCAGAAAGCAGCTCTGTTCACTCTGCCAAGCTTCAGAGTGCTGCTAATTGATGAGACCTAGGAAGAAAAGAGTGATGGCTGAATTAATAGCTCTCTCTCTCTCTCTCTCTCATTTGCTCTCTGTCTCTGTCTCTCACCCGCTCTCTCCAGCTTTATTGGCTTTTTACTGCAGTGGCTAAGAGTAAAGCTCCTGCAGAGGGGAAACTGTCTTTCTCTGTAGAGCACATGTTCATTACCACATAACAAAAGCTACAGGTCCCTTCTAATATTTCTCGGCACAAATTCAAAGAGCCCAGTGTATTTGTATACCAGTGTATTTCAGGACAGATACAGAATGCTGTTGTAGACCTTGTAATTACGTAATGAACAAACTAAAGCACACAGAATATCAGAAGATGAAAGGCAACGAACCAGTATTGTGAACCTGCATCATTGCTCGGCAGATGCAATTCAATTATTTATTTTAAATCAATAAGAAGAAATGTGAAACCCACCCTTCTCTGGTTGTTTGAAGGAGAAAGTCATAATTATCAGTCAGTCAGACAGATTTTTATTATATATTGTTTGTATTTATTGTGCAGCTATATGCTCCATTACTCTAGTCTTCAGTTTCTCATGATCCTTAAGAAATCAATTTAATATGCTGATTTATTTCTCAATTTGTATTGTTTATTATTGGTACTCAATTGTCAATGTAATCAGCTTTGTTTACGTTCAGGAGAAAAGGTGTGCATGCTGAACGTAACCAATAATGCTGATTACGTCGATTACGTTCTGGGGAAAGCACGCACATGCATTGTGGTGCTCTCCAAAATGGCGGAAGACGGTATCTCAGGGAGAAGAATTGTTGAATAAAATGATTATTTTTGTTTTCTTTGCGCACAAAAAGTATTCTTGTAGCTTCGCAAAATTGAAGTTAAGCCACTGATGTCACATGGACTGTTTTACCGATGTCCTTGCTACGTTTTTGTGCGTTGATCGTGGTAATATCGTTGCTGTTTATGGAGGGTCAGAGAGCTCTCAGATTTCATCAAAAATATCTTAATTTGTTTTCCAAACATGAACGAAGGTCTTACGGTTTTGGAATGACATGAGGGTGAGTAATTAATGACAGAATTTTCATTTTTGGGTGAACTAACCCTTTAACCCGTTGAATAATAGGAATTGAATGCTTGCCTTTGCAAATACCACAAAGAACTACAGTTAAAAAAAAAAAAAAAGAAGGAACATCCACAAATATGACCTTGTCATATAACACTTACAAAAAAGAACAGGCTCAAACTGGTTTGAGGCAAAACCTGTCATGAGGAGACACTTTTCCAAGTCATCAGCTGACAGCACCTCCCCGCAAACAACATCATAGTTACCAACCTTCATGAGCTGATAAGAGCATACTTCATATCATATTAAATAGCATTTGATGTGTTTATGAAATTCTCTGGCTGCAAAATCCACACAGATGCTTTTTACACTAATTTCAAATGTCCATAAAGGATGATCCATTGGCATACTGTATAATTATATGATCCAATTATGCATAATTTCCTACAAGGCACTGAATTGTGATACTGGCTCATTGTCAAAGGCGTGTTTAGAGTTTTCAAAAATACAGATCCTTGCTATATCTAAAAAACGTAAAGAGCTTCATAATATGATTTTACATTCCATGATTTGAGGTATCTGAGCTGCAGTAATTTACATTTTCATTTCCATCTGGTCTACCACAGTAGATTTTTAAAATATGAGTGATGCTTGGCCATGCAAAAAAAAAAAAAAATGCTAGGGTTTGCAAATTGTTGCTATGCTGTTGCTATGGTGTTTTTGGTGGTATGATGTCAGTAGGTGATTGTTAGGGTGTTTTAGGTGGCTGCTACTTATAATAACTTCCATTAATAAATCATTAACAAAAATTATATAATGCTTAATGGATCATTAATATATATTCACATCACTAGAAATGTGAGATAATGTGGTTGTTAAGTTTAGCTAAACGCTTGTTATAAAGACATAACATAGATTGAAATTTGGGTGCAAAACATGTTTTATTGCCTCAACACTTTTATTAGTATACTACATATCATTAAACAGGATATTACTTGAATCATGCATCAACAGGAGAAAACATTCTTTTTTTTTTAAGTAAATGCTTGTTCGTTTATCAAAACAACGTGATAAACATATTGAACCATGTTTTCTTATGGTAAATAAATTGACCCCTGTACACTGTTGACCCCTTAAACCCACCCATACCACCAAACCTGTCCCTAACCTTACCCGTATCACACCTCAATAGCAGCAAAAGCACTGTGCATTAGCAAAAGCGTTTTCATTGTATAACATCTGTTAAAATCCTTTGTAGATTTTCAAAAAATGCATGATCATATTAATTGAAAGGTTAATGACATTTATAAGCATATTAATTTACATGAAATAATGATATGTTAATCATATACTGTAGGTAATGTTCAATAAGTTTATTAATAAACATGAACAAGCACATTGTGACTTTTCAAGCATTTTGAATATAAACTGTATCAACCAATGATATGTGAAGCATTATATAATGTGTGTTAATGATTAAAGTTCACCAAAGTGTTACCAAAGTGTCAGACACTATTTGGAGACAAGGATAGAACATGAAATCAGCTATAATGTTGGGACCAACCACTGACCCACAATATGAAACGGATTAAAAAATATACTACATAATGTTTTAATTAGTATGAAAAAGCACATTGTCCTCCACAAAATTAATCATGGTTACTATAGTAACACATTTTGTTTTTGTTTTTTTGGAGCTTGACAGACTTTTTTGTTCACACTAAAGAATGTAATTCATACAGGTTTGGAGTGAGTACATGCATCATATCGTCATGTACTCACACAAATGTATGTTAATTTTGGGTGAACTATCCCTTTTATAAGGTCTGTTAAAATCCATGATGGTACGTATGAGAAATTATATTTATCTTAGCAAGCTTCCACTACAAAGAGAGAGAGAGAGAGATCTATCAATGTCTCTGTCAGTTCGTGGCAAATACAGACTGAAAGAGAATTATAAAGTGACTCCAACATTTCAGAAGGAAAATAAGTCCTCAAATATTTCCATCCTCTTGAGTTGTTTGACAGGTCAGACTAACTGTTAGATCATAATTACAGCCAGCCCAGCAGGGGTCGAGATTTCTCTCTTAAACCCAGAGGAAGGCCCATGGATTGAGGCTGGTTGCTTGAGTAAGTTTTGATCTACATGCTCAGAGAGGCAGAGCCGAGAGCCGAGAGCCATTAAGCGCTCAAATCCCACTCTATTAAAAATGCAGCATACAAAATCATATTCATGCACAATCCCAAACAGAAAGAGTCAATCATTAGCAACACCCACCTGAATCGCTTTGGACCTCATACTGAACAAGCAGCAGAAACTTCCAAGAACAACAAATACTCCAGCAGTAAGTCATGCAACAGAACATTACATTAGTTAATTTCAACAAAGAAGTAGCTACACACTGCATCTCAAAAATCCAAATAGGTGTTGCAGATTCTAAACTATTTAAGCTTTTTATTTTATTTTATTATTTTTTTCACTTCCCCAAAGACAAATATCAATGTGCTCAAAATTCTGTAAATGTAAACAGATGAAACGGGATGAAAGATTTCCAAAGTGCTAACATCTGCTCAGTTCTGATTTTTATCTCTTGGTACCTAGTTCAAACAGAACTGAAATGCAAACTATTGTCATGCTATAGCTTTATGCGGAGATTATTTGATTATTATTTTTTTATGAAAATCTTGACATTTACCATAGCTCTCAAATCTCATCCTTGCATGTGCACATTCAAAAAATTTTGGTGTGTCTTATTACTTACTGAATTATCCTTACCAGTCCAGGAAGTCTATCTATCTATCTGTCTGTCTGTCTGTCTGTCTGTCTGTCTGTATATATATATATATATATATATATATACATGTGTGTGTATATAGAGAGAGACAGAGACAGAGAGAGAGAGAGAGAGAGAGAGGATTGATATCTTTAAGAATATTTATCCAGTTCCTTCTACTTCAGATCGGGTTCATCACACAAGCATATGAGGCTCATTCAGTAATTACTAATTAACTAATAAGTTTACGGTCATTATCAGGGACTATTTTTCTAGCAGATGGCATTTAATGATTTTACTTAAAAAAAAAATCAGTACATATTGTTGGCTATAATATTTATATTGTTTGTAATAAAAGAAATAAGGTACTCAAGGTGTGCTGCATTGTAAATACAGTCACGCTGTGCCTGAAACACCTTCAGAATACAGCACACCTTGAGTACCTTATTGAGAACACACACACACACACACACACACACATACACACACGTGTCTTGTGTGTGTATTCCAATGATTTTTTTAAGACTTTTGCAAGCAAATCTGAGAAATTTGTTGTTCAGACTGTCCAGAAACGTCACCCCTGCAAGCTCTTTGTGAAAAAAAAATTATTGTAGCATGCATTATTTTTGCTTAAAGAATGAACGGCTGTTTAACCTAATGATTTTTTTTGTTTATTTTATTTTTATGCAGCCTCTGATGAGCCTAAATACTAAGCAAAAATCCAAGCAATTTCACATGGCTTGAAACGCTACAAATTACATCCTGCTCAATGGGATTTGTGCAATATGAGATTTGTGCAGTCACGCTAAGCCTCATCCAAGACTCTTATGTATCAATATCAATTTATAAGATTAAAGTATACTAATCTAGGATCAGGTTTTCAAGTGTTCATGTCTTCATGAATACACTATACATTTAAGGAAGAGCTAATCCTAGATCAACATCCTCTTCAGCTTTATTAAGATGAGAGCACATTCCATAAGAACACTGCATCTGTTTTTTGGTTCCCTCTATTCTGATTGGAGTGACTGACTTAGTGAATGAACCTTGAATTGTGTTTAGAGTTGTTCTCCATCAAGGCCTAACTGTGCAAATATTTACGAGATTACAGTTTTTGCATACTTATTATATTGGGCTTTATTAAACCTTATGAAAATATAACACAGTAAATGTATTGTTTTTTTTGTTGTTTTTTTACTACAAGTCAATTATATTGAACAATTTTCAGAATTTATCTTGAAGGATTTGCTATCCTGTGGTTCCCTCGTGTGGACAACATCATCTTTGAATTACATTAATATGAATGGATAATATTTTTTGAATGATTACAAATGTTTAATGATTACTTTAATGATAATATACCCACATTAAACTTAAATTCACTGACTCTGTATCTTATTTCATACTTTAACATTTGAATTTTAAACTTACATTTTTAAGCAGTAATGTTTCGTTATTATGTCACTTGTTAAATGGTTATTTAACAATTGCATTCAGTCATGCTGTCTCATTATTCAGTTTGTTTTGTGTTTTTAGCACCAGCCGCCACTGTCTGAATGGATATTTTTTTAGTACATTGACTTGTTATGGATCAAAAGATCAAGGGAAATTTGATTTGTCAGTTTATGACAATTTTAAAAACATAATCAATACCATAATTTGTAGAAGAGATATAACTATAAAGAGATATAACTAGAATCCGAGTGCAAAGCAACGCTTTGCAATAAAACACGTCCCAGATTCATAAAGACTAAGGGAATAAGGCGGTAAATTTACAGGGTCATGTAATACAGATATGTATGTGTGTGTGTGTATATATATATATATATATATATATATATATATATATATATATATATATATATATATATATATATTAATTTTACCATATTTAACATATTTAAACATCAGTGTCATTATTGTACAAATGACATGCACGACCTGTTTGTGGATCCTCGTATTAAGCTACTGCCGACTGTATTATCAAGTTTTTCTTCAGTGGATATTTCAGACTATAAAGGTGCTATAAGAATGACACAGACATTTGATATTTTTTCCCCTCAAACTCTGAAATGACTGTGTATACAGCATGTGGTGCTTCCCTGACTGTTCACACGATTGTCTGTTATTAAGCATATAGCCAGTTTTTTTTTTTAGCAATTCAATAAAAAATTTCCTATCAATCAATCAAACAATCTTTCATCATTTACTGTCGTTACATTTTACATTTACATTTATTCATTTAGCTGACGCTTTTATCCAAAGCGACTTACAATTGCTATATATGTCAGAGGTCGCACGCCTCTGGAGCAACTAGGGGTTAAGTGTCTTGCTCAGGGACACATTGGTGTCTCGCAGTGGATTCGAACCCGGGTCTCTCACACCAAAGGCATGTGTCTTATCCACTGCGCCATCACCACCCACACGTTAGCTGAACTTACCTTCAAAAATTTCACAAAAGTACAATAAAAGGATCAAGAAATTGCCTATATGAAGTTCATATTATATTCCAAGCCTTCTGAAGTTACAATAGGTATGGGTGAATAACAAATGTATGTAAAATGTTTTATTATATATATATATATATATATATATATATATATATATATATATATATATATATATATATACACATATACATATGTATATATATATATATACAGATACATATATATATATATATATATACATATATATACTATTCCCTTATATTGTTATTCCCTTCAATTAACCACTGCAACTGGACCATTGAGCCTACAGTAGATCATAGTAGAACTGTTGTTCAGTGTTTTTTAAATACAAACTATAAAAATTGGGAGTGTTTCATAATGACTTTAAATATAGAATACAAGTTTCACAAACCACTGTTAATGATACTATAATGGTTCTTTTGAATCCATTTTTAAGCGTGAAAGCTTCAGCATATTACCTTGAAATAGTTTAGTACATTATTCAACATTTCTCATTTTCTGTTTCATGAAAGAACATACATGTTTGAAAGAAAATATGAGTGAGTAAATAAATGAATTTTCAATTTTAGTTTGAAGTATTCCTTTAACCCAGTGGTTGTTTAGAAGGTCACAATTTCTAGCACATACTTGTACACATATTTATGTTTTTAGCATACAATGTTCTGAAAGGGTCTTCATAATGGCATCTCTTCATATATAAATTAATAAATGCAGATTGTCTTCCGGTTTGTTGCTGTTTTCTTACAATCCATACTTACATGTCCCACTTGCCAATCCCTTTATAAGACCTGAGTTTCCCCTCAGTGTTTGTCCGTTCTTAAGTTAATTCAATGTCATATGTGAGTTGATGCCGTTAAATAAAGAATACTCCTTTGTTTATTTCTTCGTCGAGCGTCTTATTTGCTACAACCACCAGACGCATAACACATACACACACATAACCAAAATGGAGAGGACACAAGTGGAGTGAGGATGAGTGGATTTTGTGTGTTTATAGATTCAAATCAAATGTCAAGGATATACAGTAAAGTAAGAGTCTGTATTTACATGACAGAGAAAGAGACATGCCAACACACAAGATAAATATTAGAAATTAGATGTTTTTAATATATTTTTAATGTCACCACAATAAATGGAGACAGCTTCATATGTTTCTCCTGAGAAAATGATCCCCATAATCTCACGTGTCTCTCCTAACTTTCTGAAGTGACATCTTTTCAATGAATATTGTCTTATGTGTTAAGATTTGCCAAGATATAGTGGGAAATGAAATAATTAAGGAAATTTCAGGAGGAGTACGCCAATCTAATCTTACAATTAATATCCGAGTATAACAACAGCCTCTTACCACTTCTGTTGTTAGTTCTTTCGGCATCCCTCCACCTCCCCATCTCCTCCTTTATGCATATTTATTTCATTTATCCCTCTTTCTAAAGGGGGGCTGTCGGAGCTTGAGTAGAATAGTCTCTCTGAACCCTCCATTTCAGACATCAATTGCTTTAAATGTAACATAACCAACAAAAAATGTGCCTGTGGTGACATTTCTGCAAAAGGCTATTGATATTGCTTCATGCAATTGTTTGCAACAAACTGTCTCCAACAGTTTCAAAGTGAAATATCAAGTGTTTGTCAATAAAATGTGATGCTGGACCACAAAACCAGTCATAAGGGTCAATTTTTCAAAACTGCGATTTATACTTTATCTGAAAGCTGAATAAATAAGCTTTAGGACAATATTTGGCCAAGATACAACTATTTGAAAATCTGGAATCTGAGGGTGCAAAAAAAATTGAAATATTCAGAAAATTGCCTTTAAAGTTGTCCAAATGAAGTTCTTAGCAATGCATATTACTATTCAAAAATTAAGTTTTGATATATTTATGGTATGGTACATGATCTTTACTTAATATCCAAATGATTTTTGGCATAAAATAAAAATAGATCATTTTGACCCATACAATGTATTTTTGGCTGTTGCTACAAATATACCCATGCTACTTAAGTCTGGTTTTGTGGTCCAGGGTCACAAATGTCAAGTGAGTTGCACTAAAACAGATTGAATCAGGTAAAAGTTGAATCAGGAAAAGTTTTATAGTGATGGTTGTCGTATGTATTGTCACTTTTCCGAAATGAAATTTTTGGTAAGTGGCGTTAAAACGTTAATGTCGTCTTTGAAAATAATATACCACCTACACTAAACCTAACCAGTAACAAAAGCAAATATGAGTTAAAAATGCATTTACTGAGGCAACAATGTCATTTGAACATGTTTCTACAAGTCTTTGATCTCATATATTAAGATCACATACTAAGGTGAGTAATCACAAGGTGAGCTACAAAGCAAATTTACCATGTCGAAAAAGCCATAGCCTATGTTTTGAGCTCCTTACATTATTTTACTAATCGTGCACTATGGTAAAACTGGCATTGTACAAGGAAGCACTCAAAAATTCTTTATTAATCAATAGTCTGCCCCTGTAATCATGTGTGGAAACTAATAAAAGTCATTGGTGATTTACCCCCACTACTGTTCATTTTAGCTGAAATTTTCAGCGCACTGTGTACATGTTTTGTAGGTAGAAGCAATGAGTCTACTGTAGGTTGAACATGACAGATGACTCTTGTCTCCAGAGCTTTGAAAGGGCAACATCTGAGCAATAAATACTTTCCTCTGGGTATTTTAAGTATAATCAGCCCTGTACACCACATCACATTTGTAAGTTGCTTTTGGGCATTTGTTAAATGACTAAATGTAAATGTAAAAGGCCAAGAGTTAAATATGGAATTTTACAGGCTGAATTATATTGTTATAGCACACTGTACAGTACATGAAAAAAGGCTGCTTATACTATATACCTGAAATATTATAGAGCTTGGTTGCATTTACACAGTCAGAGAAGACTAGAATGAAAGACTGACAAGGTGAAGAGCAGAGTTAAAAGAGAAATGAATCAAAGCTTAAGAGAAGTCGAGACAAGAGGGCTGACATTAAAGCAAATGTAAGTGAAGCCTACAGTGACAGACAGCTAAACCAGAGCTGAAACACAGCCTTTGGCAAAGCAAATAATGAAAACAAACACCCAAGTCGAACAACACACAGAGTAAGGTTTCTTTTTCCACGTTTAAATATACCTACATCTGAATACATGTGAATACAGTTTGTCATGGTGCAATATTTATGAATTCTCAGTGGTTTGATGCTTATATATTCTCACAGTCACACAATGGGCCTCGATTTATCAATCTAACGTAGAAACAAGCACAGATTCATGCTCACAAATCAACTTACGACAGAGTTCATATGTGATTCATGAAACATTCGTATGCCACCAATCTCATCATATGAATGATCGCACGTTGATAAACGTGGCTGCTGAAAATAATCGTCATTTGAATATCATGCCCCTAAAAACACCCCGGTTTAGAAGCCTTGCCCATAGAGTTTACGACACGAAGAAACGAAACCCGGCCAAAAAGAGGAAGTAATTGTAACAGAACTGTTTGTTTAGTTTCCTTTTTGTCCTTATTTGGTTCTTCCTGTTTTAGTTTCTGACCTAGTTTTGTTAATTAGTTATATTCATCACCTGTGTTTGATTCAATTACCTTGTTTCCTCGTTTGTTCCAGCCCCTTTATAAGTCCTCAGTTTTGCCTTTGTGTTTGTCTGATCTTGAGTAAACAATGTGCCTAAGGTGTGTTGATGCAGTTTATTAAAAGAGTCCTACTTTCGTTTATGCTTTTGTCGAGCGCCTTTTTCCACAACCACCGGACCGTTACAGAAGATCAGACCGCAACCGAAGATGGGCGAACCGGCGCGATTTTTTGATTTGGCTTACGCCAACCGGGACCCAGTGAGCTTTATGTTGGCGTTTGCGCCTCTCGCCCTCACCAGCACTCTGGAAGACGGAACCCTCAAGATGCTGCTCCGGCTCGGGCTCACGCTCCACCAGCAGCGAGAGCTCCCAGACACCTCCGACCTCACTTGGAGAGAAGCCATCATCCGGTGTCTGGAGAGTCTCCGCCCCCGAGCCGGAGCCTTATCCACGGCGAAGAATGTTCCGCCCGCGGCGATGTGGAAACCGCCGCAACAGGCGATGAACGTTGCGCCGTTTACGGCGATGATGGTCCCGTCCAGCCCACCTGATTTCCCGCTGGTCCCGTCCAGCCCACCTGATTTCCCGCTGGTCCCGTCCAGCCCCGCACCTCCCGTGCGCCCTCTAATGTCCGCGCTGCAAGAGCGCCCTCTAATGTCCGCGCGGCAAGCGCGCCCTCTAATGTCCGCGCGGCAAGCGCGCCCTCTAATATCCGCGCTGCAAGAGCGCCCCCAAGTGTCCGTGCTACCAGAGCACCCTCCTGCGTCTCCGCTGGTCCCATCCAGCCCTCCTTCGTCTCCGCTGGTTCTATCCAGCGTCGCGCCTCCCGTGCGCCCTCAAGTGTCCGCGCTGCAAGAGCGCCCTCCTGCATCTCCGCTGGTCCCGTCCAGCCCACCTGAGTTCCCGCTGGTCCCGTCCAGCCCACCTGAGTTCCCGCTGGTCCCGTCCAGCCCACCTGAGTTCCCGCTGGTCCCGTCCAGCCCACCCGAGTTCCCGCTGGTCCCGTCCAGCCCACCCGAGTTCCCGCTGGTCCCGTCCAGCCCACCTGAGTTCCCGCTGGTCCCGTCCAGCCCACCTGAGTTCCCGCTGGTCCCGTCCAGCCCACCTGAGTTCCCGCTGGTCCCGTCCAGCCCACCTGAGTTCCCGCTGGTCCCGTCCAGCCCCACGCATCCTGTGCGCCCTCAAGTGTCTGCGCTGCAAGAGCGCCCTCAAGTGTCTGCGCTGCAAGAACGCCCTCCTGCGTCTCCGCTGGTCCCGTCCAGCTCTCCTTCGTCTCTGCTGGTTCTATCCAGCTTCGCGCCTCCAGAGCGCCCCCAAGAGTCCGCTCCTCCAGAGCGCCCTCAAGCGCCCGCTCCTCCAGAGCGCCCTCAAGCGCCCGCTCCTCCAGAGCGCCCCCAAGAGTCCGCTCCTCCAGAGCACGGGCCAAGGCCACGGAGCACCCCGATCCGCCAAGGCCGCCCGAGGACCCCGATCCGCCAAGGCCGCCCGAGGACCCCGATCCGCCAAGGCCGCCCGAGGACCCCGATCCGCCAAGGCCGCCCGAGGACCCCGATCCGCCAAGGCCGCCCGAGGACCCCGACCCGCCATGGCCACCCGAGGATCCAGATCCGCCATGGTCGCCCGAGGACCCTCATCCGCCATGGTCGCCCAAGGACCCCGATCCGCCAAGGCCGCCCAAGGCTCCAGATCCGCCATGGCCTCCCGTGTCTCCTGATCCGCCATGGCCTCCCGGGTCTCCAGTCCTGCCATGGTCTCCCAAGGCTCCTGATCCGTCCTGGAGGCTTCCCTGTCCCATCCTGGTCCTGCTCCAGCCTCCAGGACGCCCACCCCCCCTCCCCGATGTTACTGTTACGGTGCGGGACGCACCTTCCGGGAGGGGGGCGATATCTGTAACAGAACTGTTTGTTTAGTTTCCTTTTTGTCCTTATTTGGTTCTTCCTGTTTTAGTTTCTGACCTAGTTTTGTTAATTAGTTATATTCATCACCTGTGTTTGATTCAATTACCTTGTTTCCTCGTTTGTTCCAGCCCCTTTATAAGTCCTCAGTTTTGCCTTTGTGTTTGTCTGATCTTGAGTTAACAATGTGCCTAAGGTGTGTTGATGCAGTTTATTAAAAGAGTCCTACTTTCGTTTATGCTTTTGTCGAGCGCCTTTTTCCACAACCACCGGACCGTTACATTAATCTCATGAAAGAGAAATTGATCTTACTCCAAAAACCCCCATTCACTATGTAATTGCAAACAATTAGGCTATATTAATTTATGCAATTTATATGTATGTTAAAATACTGGTAAATATAAACATTATAGCCTATTTAGTTCCCCTCACTCTACAACACATATTTTAAATTTAACGGTATTAAGAACAGGACAAGAAGGAAAAATAAGTAGTTATAAAATTAGGCTAATAGGCTATTGTCACGAATCCGGTTCATGGACTTCCGGCCAATTGCCACCAGAGGTCGCTCTTCCATTATAGTGACTCCCTCACTACACAAACTTTCACATCTCACCCCGGACATTTCCCATCATCTATTGCACTGATTACACAAACAGCTGCAACCAATCAAACACACTTTATAAGCCACAAACTTGCTCTTTCTGATTGTGTCAGCGATAGCTACTTTATGTAGCCATTCCAAGCTTCCTGAGTCTAGTTTAATCTTGTTCATAGTCTGTTTTCCCGTGTCTTGATCCTTGCCTGTTATCTAATCTTGTCTGATATCTGCATGCCCTGAAATGTATAGCCTGTCTTGGATTTATCCTTTGCATAGCTGTTTCGGACTGTGTTTGCTCCTCGCCTGGACTATTTCCTGTTTGTGGATTCTCCGTTTGCCTCACCCTCAGGATTACATTTTTCATCGACTGACTCACGCCTGTCTTTGGATTACTCTTTCATCTTGCCTGTACTAAACCTCTTATTGTTGTCGGCCCAAGCCTGTTTTATGAACATGCCTCTGAATAAAGCTTCACAGATGGATCCGCATGCTTCTTCTGTTCATTCTATAACAGCTATAGTGGCATTCATAATACACAGCATACAAGCAAAACTGAAATGCCATTGGGCTCACGAGCCTGTCTCATTCCACAAGAATCCAAATGTTTCCATTTTTGCCAAAGGCTATCTGTAACATCTGGTTACTAAACTATTATTCATTATGTAGCCTAAACAAGGCTTTATACTTCACTCTGTGTGAAATCCTTCACATGCGCAAAAAAGGTTTGTTTGAGCACTGCACGCTGATTTTACAGTGGACCTTTTAAAATAAACTGTGCAACTTTTATGTTTGGTTGACTGCATTTTAGTTTGATAATGAATGGCTGAAATGTCAGGCATTGCAATAAATAATGTTGTTTGTGTGTGCGCGAGGCGCCTGTGCGATCACATGGATTAAATCAAATAAAGATATAAAGGAAATAAATAAAATGCATTAAGAGTGTCACAAAAACGTTTATGTTGTTGTTGTTGTTGTTTTTTTCTTTTTTTAATCTGTTAATTATATTATAGACTATTATATATTTTGTGTGGTCCTATTTATTTTATTCTTTTTATAGACTTTCTGAAGCTATGAGAATATTTTTTGTGCACAAAGAAAACTAAAAATAATATAATATATATTTTCTTCCATGTAAGTCTTCAAGTCACGTTCACAAGAGTATTTAAATTTTGGGGTAAACTAACCCTTTAAGTATACATGAAGAGAGCAAAAAATGCACTTAAATCATGTAAAAAAAAATCTGTTAAAATAAATTTTAAAGCATTGTTTTAATTATCTTTTTGTTGTGCTTTAAACATACTTTTGTTGTTGACTCAAATACTAAATTACAAGTAAATTATGAGTTCAAATGCAATGTATTATTTGATATTAATTTTAAGCTTTAAATGTAAGTAAATAAATAAAAATAAATAGAAATGGCATTATATATTTTAGTTTACCATATAAATTCAGTAATTATTAAATTACATAGAAATATATAATTAAGTCCTAGTACATCAAGTGTCAACTAACTGCATTAAATATAAAATGAAACTATAATACATGCTCATTTAATTTTAAATACCGTGTAATTAAGTGTCTGATCACAGTACATTCAGCTAATCAGTCTTGTAATGACATCATTCTTCAGTTACACATGGATGTTGTATACTTCAAAGGCAGCATAAGCCAACCAACCCACTGTCATTGATATAACAGATGCCAACAGAAGCTTTCCCATGCTGGATTTTGTGTGTACTGTAAGTTCTGAAGTCAACAATAAAGCAGAAATGATCAAAATGTAAAAAAAAAAAAAAAAAAGAAAAAGCTTGAAATCACTTACAGCACCTTTAAGAAAACAAAATGATAAGTAACTGCCAAATGGGGGTTTAATCAGTATTTGGATGACTTTTTGATATAGATGTAAATCAATTTTACCCTTGTCTATACATTATGAAATTCTGATTTGAAGAAACCCAGGAGGCTGGCCTCTGACATCTCCTCATAGGATATTTAATGTTTATGGACACAATGCTGTTGGTTTGAAGTGAGAGCACGAGCACTCTTGTTACCGTGGTGACTAGAGATTTCCCATGCACCCTGTAGAGATGAGAGGAGACATAAAAAAAGAGAAAAAGTGTGTAGAGATTGCTCTGGAAATCTTGATGCCTCTCAGCTTACTCAATTAGAACATCAGCTAAACTCATAACAAAAAACATCTTAACTGACAGTTTATTTGCGGTTTTGTTTTACCTTATATAAACTCACACATATCTGGGCTTTACATGGTTGCTTTCAAATTAATTTCAGGTAAGCCAAATCTGAAAAACAACATACTAGATCGGGTACTCTGAAATTCCCTTGACATTTGGCCTGGATTTTTTAATATCAATAGTACATCCCCAATTCCAGAAACGTTGGACATTTTGTGAAAAGCCATAAAATGAAGACTATGTTGTTCCCTTTAAGTTGGTCACTCTCGATGTCTTGTCGGTATGACAGACGAATTGGGATCCTGATTCGTCAGTCACACCGACGTGACATCTCCAAAAAAAAAAAAAAAAAAGCCTCTTGGGACAGAGGCATGTTTAACACTCTGTCATGTCAATTTTCCTTTTAATTACAATGCTTAATTGTTTGGGATTTGAGTATATGAATTGTTAAAGTTTTGCAAAATTTTTGTCCAGTCTCAATTGATACAAGGCTTCAGATGCTCAGCAGTCTGTGATCATCATCTGATTCTCCTTTTCATGACTGGTCATACATTTTCAACAGGAGACAGAACTGGACTGCAGGCATGCCATTCTAGCACATTTACTCTGTACCTACAAAGCCACGTTGTTGTAGCACATGCAGAATGAGAGCTGGCATTGTCTTTATTTAATAGCCATGGACTTCCCATGAAAGACGTCATCTTGATGCTAGTGCCACACCCCCATACCATGACAGACATTTGCTTTTGCATCTGTCACTGGTGAAAGTCTGGATGGACCCTTTGGTCGTTGGGACTCAGAATTTGATGTTAATTTTTTCCCAAGAACAAGCTGAAACGTGGACTCATCTGACCACAGCATACATTTCCACTCTCTTATTGACTATCTGAGATGAGCTCTGGCCCACTGCATCGAATTGATATAACTTTCTCAGTCACACTTTATTTTATTGTCCAATTTTTGCTATTAACAACCCATTAACTATGACTTTTGCCTCAATAAACTCCTAATTTGCTGCTTATTAATAGTTAGTAAGGTATTGGGTAGTATTAGGGATGTAGAATATGGTCATGCAGAATATGTGCTTTATATGTACTAATAAACAGCCGATATGTTAATAATAGGCATGCTAATAAGCAACTAGTTATTAGTGAGAGTTGGTCCCTAAAATAAAGTGTTACCGCTTTCTTCTCGAATAACAGAGATTCAAGTTGCATTTATTGATAGCAGCAGACTCTGTTAAGTGACGGTGATTTTCCAAAGTGCTCATGGGCCCATGTGGCTATATTTAACACCGCAACATGACAGTTTTTGATTTGTTTGACACAGCTTTCATGAAATTTGGCACAAAATGATGAGCCATGATTCAGCTTTGCTTGCAATATCCAAACAGGATAACCTCACATACATGTATCATCAATTCACCTGCTTACTCTTTCAAAACTGTTTAATTTGGATGCTCTATAACCTTTTCACTTTTATTTTGCCTCTGTCCCAAGAGTGTTGTGTGTGTTGCACCCATCAAAATCAAAATTTGTTTATATATATATATATTATTTTATATATATATATATATATATATATATATATATATTATTATTATTGTTATTATTATTCCTTTATTTAATTTTTATTTATTGATTTCCACATTTTTGGTATTTCGTTGGAGCTGAGGCTTAAATTAAATATAGAGGCTATAGGTTCTGCAACAAGATCAGCTGCCAGTCGTAGGAGCTAAGGCTCAATTTGATCAATTCCTGGTGATTTTTTTTGTATCTACATTCTCTAGTGCTTTATGAACTTGTGCAGTAGTAATGGGCATAAAATGAAATTAATATGAAGTGCAGTTTTGAGCAAACTCAACAGTTTCTGTAAAAGTTTGGATATCCGAGTTAGTAGACTCGGAGGTTGAGCCAACTGATGTAAAATATATTTTTAAAAAATCTGCAATAACTTCTCTGCCCTTAACTTTAGTGTGATTAATATTTAAATGATTTGGTAAATTGAATACCAGTTTAGGTGCTGAAAGTACTGACTAGTTTCCAAAAATTTACAGGATTTCACATTTTGCACTTATAATTAATTTTGTGCAATTATCTCGTAATGGAGAAATCCAATTAGTATAATTATTTTATTTCTTTGCCTTGGCCCATGCATTCTTCTGTTTTATTAAAGTAGAAACGATGTCATTGAACCAAGGATTATCTTCACCACTTATTCTAAATCTTTTAACTGGAGTATGTTTATCACATATGGATAAAAAAAAAAATGTTGATCTGAAGTAGCCTCAGGCCAAATTAACATCTGGTATAAATTAAACAAAACCCAAATCACTGAGATAAATATCATGTAAAAAAGCTTAAAATATATTTTATAAATAAACCACATTGACGATCTAGGAGTTTTACAGTTTCTCATGCAGATAACAACTGCACTGATATCATTCCAAAAAACTTCAGATGCAGAATACGAATACGAATACTAATACTACTAATAATAATAATATATATATATATATATATATATATATATATATATTTATTTATTAGTAGTAGTATTAGTATTAGTATTAGTATTCTGCATCTGGAGTTTTTTGGAATTATTAAAATGGAATTTGGAATTTATAAAAATATTAATGAAAAAAAATGCATTTAAGTTGGTCAGTAAAAATGAGGAAATGTTTTCTTTGTCAATGTGTCAATGTGTCAATCTACGCATGCGCTGATTTGTGACTGCGTGTTTTGAGTTTGAGCTCCATCAAATTGATTCTTTATTCAATCTACAATTTTATACACTATCATTTTCGTTTCTATAACGTGTGAATATATCCCCTATAGCATTCTAAAACAAAACCAATCAGAGCGCCTTATCACTAGTTTTATTTTGATTTCTCGAGTCTGCTATTAGCTTATAGCCCGTTAGCATCGGCAGCGTGGCTGCCGCTAATCTCGCTTACATTGCTAATACTCTATTCACACACATTGCCATTGTTTCACTGTTACTTGCTTAAATGGCAGATTTGTGTCTACCTTTGAGTGCAGGTGAGGACACATTTGATCTGCATTCAGTGCAGCTGGAGCTGGAGGCCATGGAGAAGCCGATCCGCGACCTGGTGGAGAAGCAGGCCCAGCTGAGAGAGCGGAGAGCCGCGCTGGAAATATCCCGGACTGACGCTCACAAGTCCGGGGTAAGTATACAGCACGCTGCTAACACTCCCACCACCTCTACTCCATGTGTTTCTCTGCACAGACCATATGCCCCCAGGACGCGATCTTCCCAGATGTCCTTCACTCCGGCGCCGGGACGCCATGGACCCTAGGTGCAGCCAGCCCCCGGGCGACAACCTCTCCCCCTCCACCGCCTCCGGTCTTCGAGATCTCCACCCGGAACCGCTTCGCTCCCCTCCGCGAGACGGAACGCGACGCTGTGATCGTCTATCGACGAGGACACGAAAGGTTCAGTAGACTGTTTGCTTTAAACGAATGGTTATTGTCATGGTGTAAAGAACAGAAACTGCTCTTTGTTAATAATTGGAATCTTTTCTGGGAGCGTCCTAGGCTTTTCTGTGCTGATGGCCTGCACCCCAGAGTCGGAGCGGAACTCTTGTCGGACAACATCTCCAGGACGCTACGCTCCATCTGACTAGTAAGCCAATTCTCAAATAACTACTATGATGACTTTTGTTCTACCCACTTAAAATATAGAAGTACTTGCGTTGTCCAATCTATACAGACTGTGTCTGTTCGCCGAATAGCGAGGTCAAAATATAAATTTAATGCAGGATCTAGAAAAAATCTGATTGTGATTAAACCAGAAAAATGCAAAATAAATGAACAAAAACTATTTTTAAAGCTTGGGCTCCTAAACATTAGATCACTCGCACCCAAAGCAGTTATTGTAAATGAAATGATCACAGATAATAATTTTGATGTACTCTGCCTGACTGAAACCTGACTTAAACCAAATTAATATTTTGGTCTAAATGAGTCTACTCCACCAAGCTACTGTTATAAACATGAGCCCCGTCAGACTGGTCGTGGCGGCGGTGTTGCAACAATATGTAGTGATATTCTCAATGTTACTCAGAAAACAGGATACAGGAGGTTTAACTCATTCAAAATACTTCTGCTTAATGTTACACTGTTAGATATGCAAAACAAATCTCTCCTATCTCTTGCTCTGGCTACTGTGGATAGACCGCCAGGGCCATATACAGATTTCCTAAAAGAATTTGCAGATTTCCTCTCAGATCTATTGGTTAATGTTGATAAAGTGCTAATTGTCAGATATTTTAACATTCACGTTGATAATACAAATGATGCGTTAGGACTTGCGTTTACTGACCTAATAAACTCTCTTGGAGTCAAGCAAAACATCACCGGGCCCACTCATCGTTTTAATCATACGCTAGATTTAATTATATTGCATGGAATTGATCTTACTGATAAAGATATCGTACCTCAAAGTGATGATGTTACTGATCGTTTCCTTGTATCGTGCATGCTGCGTATTACTGATATTAATTATATGGCTCCGCGTTCTCGTCCGGGCAGAACTATTGTTCCAGCCACCAAAGACAGATTCACAAATAACCTGCCTGATTTATCTCAACTGCTCTGTGTACCCATAAATACACATGAACTAGACGAAATGACTAGCAACATGGGCACTATCTTCTCTAATACATTAAAAGCTGTTGCCCCCCTCAAATTCAAAAAGGTTAGAGAAAAACGTACTGCGCCATGGTACAATAGTTATACCCATTCTCTCAAGAAAGAAACTCGTAATGAGCGCAAATGGAGAAAAACTAACTTGGAAGTTTTTAGAATTGCGTCGAAAAACAGTATGTCCAGCTATAGACAGGCTCTAAAAGCTGCCAGGGTAGAGCATATCCACAAACTCATAGATAATAACCAAAACAATCCAAGTTTCTTATTTAGCACAGTGGCTAGATTAACAAATAAACAGACGCCACCCGATCTAAATATTCCCTCACAGTTTAATAGTAATGACTTTATGAATTTCTTTACTGATAAAATAGATAACATCAGAAATACAATAACAAATGTACACTCACCTAAAGGATTATTAGGAACACCTGTTCAATTTCTCATTAATGCAATTATCTAATCAACCAATCACATGGCAGTTGCTTCAATGCATTTAGGGGTGTGGTCCTAGTCAAGACAATCTCCTGAACTCCAAACTGAATGTCAGAATGGGAAAGAAAGGTGATTTAAGCAATTTTGAGCGTGGCATGGTTGTTGGTGCCAGACGGGCCGGTCTGAGTATTTCACAATCTGCTCAGTTACTGGGATTTTCACGCACAACCATTTCTAGGGTTTACAAAGAATGGTGTGAAAAGGGAAAAATATCCAGTATGCGGCAGTCCTGTGGGCGAAAATGCCTTGTTGATGCTAGAGGTCAGAGGAGAATGGGCCGACTGATTCAAGCTGATAGGTGAGGACACATTTGATCTGCATTCAGTGCAGCTGGAGCTGGAGGCCATGGAGAAGCCGATCCGCGACCTGGTGGAGAAGCAGGCCCAGCTGAGAGAGCGGAGAGCCGCGCTGGAAATATCCCGGGCTGACGCTCACAAGTCCGGGGTAAGTATACAGCACGCTGCTAACACTCCGACTGGGCCGACTGATTCAAGCTGATAGAAGAGCAACTTTGACTGAAATAACCACTCGTTACAACCGAGGTATGCAGCAAAGCATTTGTGAAGCCACAACACGCACAACCTTGAGGCGGATGGGCTACAACAGCAGAAGACCCCACCGGGTACCACTCATCTCCACTACAAATAGGAAAAATAGGCTACAATTTTCACAAGCTCACCAAAATTGGACGGTTGAAGACTGAAAAAATGTTGCCTGGTCTGATGAGTCTCGATTTCTGTTGAGAAATTCAGATGGTAGAGTCAGAATTTGGCGTAAACAGAATGAGAACATGGATCCATCATGCCTTGTTATCACTGTGCAGGCTGGTGGTGTAATGGTGTGGGGGATGTTTTCTTGGCACACTTTAGGCCCCTTAGTGCCAATTGGGCATCGTTTAAATGCCACGGCCTACCTGAGCATTGTTTCTGACCATGTCCATCCCTTTATGACCACCATGTACCCATCCTCTGATGGCTACTTCCAGCAGGATAATGCACCATGTCACCAAGCTCGAATCATTTCAAATTGGTTTCTTGAACATGACAATGAAATGAAAACTTTTGAACAGGATGAAAACTTTTGAACAGGATGAAGATGTCCACATTTTTCTTATTTTGTTGAAATATCATATTTTTCCATTTAGTACTGCCCTTCTGACGCGACAGAAGATGCATGTTTCCTGGAAGACAAATGAAGTACAATTTACCTTGATCTTCAAATTCAAAAAGTTTTCACCCCCGGCTCTTAATGCATCGTGTTTCCTTCAGGAACATCAGTGAATGTTTGAACCTTTTTTAATTGTTGTGTTTGAGTCCCTCAATCATCCTCAGCGTGAAAAGGTGGATCTCAAAATCATACAGTTACTGCTGCAAAGGGTTAAAATATGCAAAAGATGCTGGAAAACTGAAGATTCTGCAGGACCTGGAGGATTTTTCTGAAGAACAGTGCTCAGTTTAACTGTTCAGAACAAACAAGGGACTCATGAACAACCATCACAAAACAAAAAAAAAAACAGTCGTAGATCATCCAGGTAACCACACACAGTATTAAGAACCAAGGGTTCCCAAACTTTTGAATGTGGTTATTTTAATAATTTCAGCTATTTTTTTGTCTTGTGGACTAAATGTAAACATCTTTTATGGAAAATATCTTACTCAGGACAGTACTAAATAAAAAAATAACATGCATTTTGTATGATCTCTCTTATTTTGGTAAAATTATCCACATTTTCACAGATTCTGCAAGGGGTTCCCAAACTTTCGATCCCCACTGTATGTCATAATAACAAAATTATACATCAAAATGTATTTTTTTTTACATGAAAAACAATGGAATTCCTAGATCATTGATATTGTTAAACTGAGTACCTTTAGCCACTTAACCATGCTTATTGATGCTTTGGGAGTGAGAACAGGTCGACTGTATGGGGAGAGAAGAAAGGAAGGAAGGAAGGAAAGGAGGGAATGAATGAATACTTTCTTTGAAATATTAAACAATATTTTCCACAGCATACCTGTAACCTGCTTAAAATGTTTTAAACATTATTAATGAATTGTCACAATTCAAAAACTTCCAACATGTGCAATCAAACCTCTACAAATCAACGCAACAGCATGGCAGGTCTTCAGTGAACCCAAGAAAGCCCACTTCACACATTTCTGCACATCTCTGCCTACCGGCTGCCATTTATAGAGCGACTAAGAACATGGTTGCCTTAATTATACGGTGGCCGAGAGAGCTCAACGCGCTGCAAATAGATATAAAACCTGCAAATTAAGAAAACAACTTTCGTCAATTTACACGCTGCAAATGCTCACAATGTGCGTTTCTTTATATGTTTCTTTTCTTTATTTGTGTTGTGAGCATTTGCACCACCTTCTGTCAAACTGATGAAGATGTTTTCTTGATTTGCTAGTGCTTTGTGTATTTGCATGTGTTTTCTGAAGTTGTAGCGCCTTGAGCTCTCTCGGCCACCATATAATTACATATATTATTTTGACCTTTTATTAATTCAGATTCAGAATTCAGATGGATTGTTCTAATTCAGCTCTCTATATGAATTATATATATCTGAAACCAACATTAGAGAAAACGAGCATTTTTTTATTTGGACATCTGACTGACCTTACCCTTGGTTCCTAAGATACAGACCTTGTGAAAACTCCACGTGACAGATATATATACATAGAAAATGTTTTGTTTTGTTTTGTTTTTCCAAGTTTTCACTTGGAAGTAAAATGACTTTTGCTGGCCAGCATGTAAAACAAATGCTTCACAGTATGTTGTTACTTTAGCCACAGGAAAGCTCTTATGCAAAACATTCAATGTTTATCTGAGAGGGGTAAAGCATGTTTCTCATTCATACAGTATTGAGTATTCAGCCTTAAGCTTGATAGCCTTTCAGAGCTCAGATGTGTCCAAATACAAGCACAGCACAGTCGAGGCACTTAAATTGTTTATTGAAAACACCAATAGGCACTAAATTTGCTTTTTTAATAGAACTGTGAACATGAAATTAGTCTGTTCACAGTAATGCCATCTACACTGTAAAAAAAATAAATAAATAAAATTTTAAAGCATCCAGCTTCAGCAGATTTTTGAGTTTTCTCAGCTTGTTGTTTTAAGTTCATACAACAAAAAGTTGAGAATTTCCTACAAAAATAAGTTGAGAGAACTCAAAAATCTGCAAGAAGCTGGTTGCCTTAAAATTTTAAGTTGGCTCAACTTTTTAGTTTTTTGTACAGAAGCACATGATGATTGATCTGAAGGCATGAACATGACGGTGAACATGAACATGAACATATAATATAATATAATATAATATAACATAATTAGGGCTGGGCAAGTTAACGCGTTATCGGATAATAACGCATTAACGGATTAACTGATTAACGCTGACAATTATTTTATTGCGTATTAACGCAGTTATTTTTATTATTGTCAAAAATGTCAGCCCAATCAACAGCAACATGTATTTAAACAGCTCGGTATACGCATTATTGAAGATATTAGAAGACATGTTTGTCTTAAGAGTTTTATAGTAACATAGCATATCAACATGATGATGATGAATTTGTAAGTAAATGTAATTAACCTTAAAATAAAGTCACATGAGCAAGTATATTATTTGCACGTTTATTTACATTAAAGGCAAAATAACTTAAATAATAAGAGCACAAGTATAGATCTGGAACTTCTGTAAGTCTGTTCTTAATATCATGTAGTAATTGTAATGTTTTCTGGTCCATATCCTTTCATTAGGAAGGCGTGCTAGACACTGATTAATGTAACAAAAACACTGTACATATTTATATGTTTTGGTATTATATTGCGGAGTGATACTTTCATAAACTTTTCTATGCTCCTCTGATTAGGCTATATAATGGTAAATATTACAATATAATGCCACCAGAGGTGGAAAGTAACGAATTACATTTATTCACGTTACTGTAATTGAGTAGCTTTTTTGTGTACTTCCACTTTTTAAAGTAATTTTTAAAATTTGTAATTTTACTTTTACTTAAGTATATTTTGTTTGAAGTATTGTATTTCGCAACATTTTAAAACATTAATTACTGAGTAAAAAAAATTATAAAAATTGCTCCCTGGAAACTACTGCAGTAAATAATGGGCAGGAGAACAAACTGGTGCTAAAATCACAAGAAAGACGCAGACGGACAAGACAGGCATTATGATGCAGAACAAGCTGAAAAAGTATTCGGCTGAAGTTGAACTCGAAGGAAATGAAGTGAACCCCTATTTATGCTCTATTTTGAAGTGTAAGTGTTTGCCTAGGGAGACCAAACTAGCAGCTTATAAAATCTCGACATCAACCCTTCGCGAGTATGTAGAGGAAAATACTTGCATCATTGCATTGGTGGTTAAAATGAAGCTTTGACAGTTTAGCAAGAGGTTCTGCACAAATTAGCCAAAAAGACAGTGGTGCAGGGTGTGCGATATATATAGTCTGCGATAATATCGTAATTGTTGTTTTAACGATGTGCGATTTGACAGAACAGTATTTTGCCAAAAACACTCCTACAGAGCGCAGTGAAGTCTAGATTAGACTAGTGTGCGTGTGCTTGAGTGTGTTCTTTCACTGCGTGATTTAGTCTGTTAAAATGCATTTAGAATGATCACAAAATTGAAGATATAGAGACAGAAAATTTATATATTTGTCATTTTATATAGTAAATCAATATCACACAAAGAATGCTGTTTTTTCTCCAAAAATCAGCATGATTACACACATATATATATATATATATATATTTTTTTTTTTTTTACAACAGTTCAAAAAACAATAAGTTAATTAAGAGACTTGCGTTTTAGACACCATATTGCCTGTTTTTGCTCTATTTCGTCAACAAAAATAATTCCAAACACAGCCACAGCACTGTTTTGCGTCTCTGAGCAACATTCCTGAATGAATCAACTGTTTAAATGATTCAGTTCAATCGCAACATCTCACTTATTCACAGTGACTTTCTGCCACCTACTGGTGGTTTTAATTTCACATTTAATTTCAACATTTTATGTCTTATATATCAAAATATTATTTGTCACTGCAGGTTAAATGCATTCATGTCCTGCATTAAACAGTGTAAATACGTCTAAATACCACTTCAGATGAAGCTTCTGTGTTTCTTTTGCATTACAAAGATGAATTTTGTTGGTACTGATTTAATTTGCCTGGAAACAGCCCAAATGTCTTATTCTAAATCACTGATTCCTTTAATTAAAAACTACTAGTTTGAGATTTATAGGCCTATCCAATGGGTGTCAACCTCAGTTCCTGGAGGGCCGCAGCCCTGCCGAGTTTAGTTCCAACCCTGCTCCAACACATATACCATGTAGTTTTCAAATAAGCCTAAATGATTAGATTAGTTGAATCAGATGTGTTTAATTAGGGTTATATCTAAACTGTGCGGGGCTGTGGCCCTCCAGGAACTGAGATTGACACCCTTGGCCTATCCCAGTTTTGCCTCCCTCCCACTGTTAAAAAGTAATTTTTACTCTGAGTACATTTTAAATGAGCTACTTTTTACTTTTACTTTAGTAGATTTTTAGACTGGTACTTTTACTTGTACTTAAGTAAAATTTCATTAATGTAATGGTACTTTTACTTGAGTAGAATATTTTCGTACTCTTTCCACCTCTGCATACCAAAACAACAGATCAGCAACAATAAGCCTAATACTCACAATAAGGTGTAAGAAGTGGATTATCCTTCACCTGAAATGTTTGTCTTATCCTGAAATGCGAGGCAAATGCTGGATCACAATAATTAGGAACCACAGTTTATAAGTCTATAACCGTGACATTACGCCCCCTTCCTGGAAGGCATGACCTCACACCAGAGCAGGACGCAAAAGGAGAGGGGGGGGGGGGGGGGGGGGGGGGTCGAAGGGCTAGCAGGCAGACAGGCAGATGACAAAGGAGGCAAAAATGGTAGGGGGAGCCACAGAGAACACAGGAAGAGCCAGGGTGGAGCAGATCAAGGGAGGAGCCACAGAGAAGACAGGAATAGCCAGGAGCAGGAGGAGCCAGGCGGGACCCAGGCCACAGCCAGGATAGCGACCCATGGTGGAGCTGATGGAGGGTCTCTGGCGCTCATCCAGGTGTCTGGCCTCCGCCTACGATCAGGGCCACATACGTCATCTCCCGGCGCTGATCCTCCATCTCAGGTGTTCGGTCATCTCAGATCATGTAATGGTTGGATCCAGACTGAAGTTCTGTAATTCCTAGCTACCACGGGATGTTAATCCCGTGGCAGAAACGGAGAGACAAGCAGAGACATGATTAGCGTAGCTGCTGTTCCATCTAAGCAAAAATGAATTGTTCAACCCAAGCTAAAGAATAATAATAATGTACGTCTGATCAGATATAACTGCAGTACAAGATTATAAGATGCATTATGTGAATGCTTGGCTAAAGAGATGTGTCTTTAATCTAGATTTAAACAGAGAGAGTGTATCTGAACCCCGAATGCTATCAGGAAGGCTATTCCTGAGTTTGGGAGCCAAATGTGAAAAAGCTCTACCTCCTTTAGTGGACTTTGCTATCCTAGGTACTACCAAAAGTCCAGAGTTTTGCGACCTTAGAGAGCGGGTTGGATTATAGCGTGGTAGAAGACAAGTTAGGTACGCAGGTGCTAAACCATTTAGGGCCTTATAGGCAAGTAATAATAATTTGTAAATGATACGGAATTTAATAGGTAACCAGTGCAGAGACTGTAAAATTGGAGTAATATGATCATATTTTCTTGATCTGGTAAGAACTCTAGCCGCTGCATTTTGGACTATTTGTAGCTTGTTTATTGAAGATGCAGGACAACCACCTAGCAGTGCATTACAGTAGTCCAGTCTAGAGGTCATGAATGCAGGAACTAGCTTTTCTGCATCAGAAACAGGTAGCATGCTTCGAAGCTTAGCAATGTTCCTGAGATGGAAGAATGCTGTTTTTGTAACATGGGAGATATGATTTTCAAAGGACAAGTTGCTGTCTAATATAACACCCAGATTTTTGACTTTAGAGGACGTAACAGTGCATCCGTCTAGTTGCAAATTATAATCCACGAGATTCTGTGTACTGTTTTTTGGTCCAGTAAGTAATATCTCTGTTTTATCTGAATTTAGTAGGAGGAAATTATTGGTCATCCAATCTTTTACACTTGTTACACAATCTATTAGCTTAGATAGTTGAGAAGTTTCATCTGGTCTTGTTGAGATATATAATTGAGTATCATCAGCATAGCAGTGAAAACTTGTAAGTACATGTACTGTAAAAGAAAGTGCAACTCATATTTTTACTAGTTTCACACAAATTGCACAAATTGCATGGTGACTGCATTCATCAAGCACAACAATTCACTCCTGTTATCAAAGATTTTGTAAGAAAACAATGGCAACAAAAATTGTTTGCCTTTACTTTTTCTTCCTGTTAATGAATGTCACTGAGCCATTAAGGCTTTTTTGTGCATTCGGCATCTGCACTGCCCAATAAGTGGTCTTGAAAGAAAATAACACCATCTTCTCAAATGATGCTTAGCTGAATTAAGCAAGGGACAAATGTAGAAAGTGTAGAGAGTGTATAATAATTGTGAGATTATTAGTGTTCTGGACAAAGTTACACAAAGAAAACGTAGTATATATCATATATCATAATTCAATATGTGTCAATATTGTTGGTGCTGTTGTTGTGTTTTGCCTCTGATTTGCCTTTGAAAGTACTTTCTCTTTCCCCTGTGGTCTCACAGATACCCAACTAAGTCTCCCTTGATATTTGAATCACTGACATCAATATTTAGTTAAACCTCTTCTTTATTCTCTGTGATCTCAGATGATTCTCTGTGACATTAACTTAAAATGCAGTGTAACAGTGCACACTATCCCTCTATTACTATTATTCCCCTAATTCTATTATTCACAAAAAATCTGTCATTTATTTATTGAGAAAAATGATCCAGTGTTACATATCTGTGCATTGCAAAAGTATGTGAATCTTTGCTTTCAGTATCTGGTGTGACCCCCTTTTGCAGCAGTAACTGAAGGTAAAGTTTATTGTAAATGCTGATCAGTCCTGCACAATAACATGTACTGTAGGTGTCACAAACAGAGCCAGGAGAAACAGGTAAGTAGTAATACAGAGGATTTATTGACTGAATGCAGATGGAGAGGTGAGAAAAGCAGGTGAGTGACTGAAGCAATGTCCAATACTGAGTGCCACGGCTGGGTCTCTTTCACAGGATACTAGGAGATCGTGAGCCCGGGAGAACAGGAATCAACGCTGGAGGATCACAGGAGTAGTTCTGGGAAAACAACAAGGTAAGTAATTCACAGGTAAATGTGAATAGAGTCGGGTAACTGTTCAAGGTAGTGAACCGTAGAACAGACGATGAGTGTCAGAGAGAGTGGTACTTATGGGAGTGCTGATGATTGCATGTGCGGATGATTAGAACTCAGGTGATTGTGATCTGGTAATTGCTGTTGACGCCGGTGATTGTGACTCTCTGACATTACCCCCTCCTCCTGATGCCCTCATGCAGCGACGAGGGTGACCACGGCCTCTTGGTGAGGGACGATCAGGATGGATGCTACGGAAGTCCTGCAATAACATAGCATCAAGGATATTGTCCCAGGCCACCCAGGATTGCTCTTCAGATCCGTAGCCCTCCCATTCTACGAAATATTCTAGCCGGCCACCCAGTCGCCGCGAGCCCATGATGTTGCGGACCTGGTAAACAGACGGCTGGTCCAGAATCTCTGGAGGAGGAGGCTCGTCCGGCTCGTGCTGATCTAGAGTGAGAGAAGAGCATGGTTTAAGCAGGGAAACGTGGAACGTGGGGGGAATTCGATACCTGGGGGGTAGTTGGATCTGGTACGTGACCTCGTTAATCTGCCTCTGGATTGTGAACGGACCAATATAGCGGTGACTCAGCTTCTTGCAGGGCAGGCAGAGTTGTAGGTCTTGGGTGGATAACCACACCCAGTCTCCGGGGTGGTAGATGGGATTTGGAGAACGCAGGGCATCTGCGAAGTCCTTCTGTCTCTGCACTGCCCGCTCGCCCAGAACCAGTGGTCTACAGCTGGAACATAAGAGCGGAGGTTGGTAGCCGAGTATGCACTGAAATGGCATAAGGGCCATGGTGTTCTGACGGAGGGAATTCTGTGCATACTCGGCCCACGGGAGGAAACGGCTCCACCTGTACTGATCTTCCTACCCGGAGGTACCGTCCGAGTTCTTGTAACTCGTGTTGAAAAGCCTTCACGCGGGGCACGGCAGGCGGTAGAGTCGTTGCGAGGCTGCTACTTTTCTCTCGTGTTAGGGGCGTTTTGTTCAGTTGGGGCGGTGCTCGCGTCGCGGTCTCGGTGATTCTACACGGAACATAAATACAAACTGAAAAACCGATGAAATCCAAGTTGAAAGGTTCTGAGAATGTTCAACATTTTAATGTTTTACAGTTGTTGTTATTTTCTTTAGGAATCCTGCAAGCACTTCCCAGACAGCAAGCAATGTCATCCCAGATCTGGCCCGCATGGATTTCACATGGGCCAGATGTGGGCCGGATCTGGGCCAAAACTATGTTGCTGTCTGGGTTTATTTTTCATTGATACTAAGCAGATATATTTTTTGTTCAGATCAAAATGTTATGATATTGTATATTATATATTACAATTGTAAACTTAAACTGTGAACCTTTAAAGCAGGGTCTAAAAATATATTTTTTATAAAATACATTTTATGCATACATTTAACTAAAGAATCCTGCAAGCACTTTAATTTTTCCCCCTTGACTCGTACTGCATAAAAAGTGGTTCAACAATATTGAATGTTATAGGGACTGATTATTGCAAATGCAGATTCCAGTGTGTTCTGGTTAAACAATTTTTATTTATTTACTTATTTTTTGCTAAGGTTTGCATATTGTGGTGTGCTCTTAATGACAGCTATCCTAAAAATATATATCGCAATGTATCGCAATATATCGTATCGCAACCCCTGTATCGTGATACGTATCGTATTGCCAGATTCCTGCCAATACACAGCCCTACAAGATAGATCCCTGTTCTTTGAATAAAACAGGTCACGTACTGATATTTGATAGTCATTGCACTGACTGAAAACACCTCTACACAGATGGACTCTAATTTCACCTTTAAATTAACTGTTAATCCAAGAGATTCACATACTTTTGCAATGCACAGGTATATAACACTGGATAATTTTTCTCAGTAAATAAATTACAAAAAAAATATCTCTAAAAAATATTAAATATCTAGATAAAAAATATATCTCATTTGTTTGATTCGGTTCTCTTTGTCTACTCTCAGGACTTGTATGAAAATCTGATGATAATTTTGGGTCATATTTATGCAGAAATATAGAAAATTCTAAAGGGTTCGCAAACTTTCAAGCAGCACTGTGTGTGTGTGTGTGTGTTTGTGTATATATATGAAGCACTTTAAATCATTTGTATTTGTCTGTTATACACTGCACCTCGGCTCTGAAATCACTGTGTCACTGTGTCAATGAAAATCACTTATAGTGTCACCGTCACTGAAATTATTCTATAGTTTGATATTACGCATGCAGCTGGACATTATTAGTGCATCACTCAATGGAAACTTAATAAGCACTGCTCATATCTCTGCTAACAGCAATAAAAACTTCAGCTGTGAGATATTGGAGTTGGCACGTCAAAATCAAGAATTTGAATTTAGCTTGTAGAGAGATCATCAGATATACATTATGCATGGTCACTGTCCCTCAATTAATGTCTTTAGAAGATGCAATATTGTGCAAAAATTGCATGTGCTAATCAGCGCTCTAAGAAAATAACCTATTAGCACAGTATGAGCAATCTACATGCCGAGCTCTGATGCAGATAATGTGTCATTGATTGGATTGCTGTGACTGACATTAGCTAGAGGTTATGTGTCAATTTAATTAAATCTCATCAGTTAGAAGACCAACTGTTGTGCATTATAGCTGTCATAGCTTAACCACTTTTCACTTCAGCCTTTTTTGTGACTAAATTCAACATAATCTGGAGCTGATGCAATGGCACATACCATAGAGAAAAACTACAGCTTTGTTACATGCATACTTTGTTACTCTAAGAAGGTTTCTTTTAGCAGGGGAAAAAATCTTAATTTGCATACTTAAATATTTAATAAGCGTCAGTGCTTAACATCATGATTTGAGAGGGTTTGCATAAAATGATCAGATTAGCATAATAATATAATAGTATAATTTTTATCAAGCTTTCAGAAAGACTTTCTCACATTGTGTCACAGTTATTGGTAACACTTTATAATAACGTCCAGTTATAAGTCATTTATAAGTGATTAGTTAATGATTAACTAATCATTTACAAAACATAACTATACATTAACAAATGATTAAGTAATATGCTAACGATTTATAAATCTGTCATAAGTTATCTTTATAAATAGCATCATGAAATAATTAAACACATCCTTAATGGTTAATAGTTACTAGTTAATATATTATTAATCACTTATAAATCATTGAAATGTCAACATTGTACTATTATCTCAATAAACATTATAAATCATTTACAAAGCTTTCTGCATCCCCTAATCTAAAGTGTAAACTACTCATCAGTTGTAAATATTTTACAAACCTTCCAGGTTACAGGTTGTTTGTGAATATATATATATATATTTACGCACACACGACTGGAAACCATAAAGTTTGTAAAACATTTACAACTGATGATTAGTTTACACTTTAGATTAGGGGATGCAGAAAGCTTTGTAAATGATTTATAATGTTTATTGAGATAATAGTACAATGTTGACATTTCAATGATCTATAAGTGATTAATAATATATTAACTATTAACTATTAACCATTAAGGATCTGTTTGATTATTTCATGATGCTATATTTAAAGATAACTTATGACAGATTTATAAATTGTTAGCATATACTTAATCATTTGTGAATGTATAGTTATGTTTTGTAAATGATTAGTTCATCATCATCTAATCACTTGTAAATGATTCAAAACTTATTCTACAAAACATAGATAAAAATATTAACATATCAATTATTAATCATCTATGAATGCATAGTCATGTTTTGTAAATGATTAGTTCATCATTAGCTAATTACTTGTAAATGACTTTTAAATGAATTAACAAAACATACACAAATTGTTAGCATATCACTTATTAATTGCTTATGAATGTTTTGTAAACGATTAGTTAATCATTAACTAATCACTTATAAATTACTTATAACTGGACGTTATTATAAAGTGTTACCCACATGGCTAAAATCTATAATACCGCTTTCTCCAGATGAAATGCTATATTTCTCCAGATGTACTTACATGAAAAAAATTACATACTGGAAGGCCTGTGTCAGTTCTCTGTCGTGTGTACCATGTGTTCCCGCCTCTTGTGTCCATATTTGGTTTGTTTCCTATCCTCGTTTTATGTGATTATTAGTTAATTCTTGTCCAGCTGTGTTTGTGTGATTATCCTGTGTATTTATAGTCCTGTCTATTCAGTTTGATTTGGTCTGGTCTACTCGTTACTTCCCGGTGTTCCTGTCTGTGTCAGCCTTGCCTTGTCTTGTCTTGCCCTGCCTTGCCCTGCCTTGATGTCGTCATTAGGGGCCAAGCCCGAAGGGCTATAGCCCCTAATGTAATTGTATGATTTTCTTCTTTTTGTCCAATGGGAGTCTATGGCAGCCCTATGAACGGAACATAGGAAAATGATGAAATTTGGCACACTTGTAGTGATGGCCATGAATAGTGATCTGACCAACATTGGGGTCTCTAGGACCAACTCTATAGCGCCATCACTAGTTCAAAAATTTAAAATTGAAATGGTAATAACTCCTGAACCCCTAATTTTAGAAAAATGAAACTTAGTAAACCTGATTACTCTCTTCATGCTGATCACATTCAATAGCTTACATTAAGACTCCTCCCATTACAGTAGCGGCCATTTTAAAAAGTACAGTATTCTTTGTTTTTGGTACTCCTCCTTCAAAATCCAATTCTTCCCAAAATTGGATCAGATGATATTTGGACTGCGACACACAGAAATGACTGAACAGATTTTTTTTAATTCATCTTTGTTCAAAAGTTATGATGTTATGAACTTAACGAGATCGACCCAAAATTGGTTCAGAGCCTATATCTCGGCCAAACTTTGATCAATCGAAACAAAACTTGTTATGTTTCATCAACACCATGATCTGAGGGTTCATGCCAAAGTTGGGAACAGCACCACCTATGGGTCATGACATACCAAAAATACACATTTTTGCTTATAACTTTTGAAATCATTGTCCAAATTTTGTTATTTCTGTTTCTTTTCATTCCCTGGGATATGCCGATTCTGACAATGTCTCATTTGTCATTTCCCATGAATGTGCCTGTCAGCCATATTGAAGTAAATGAAAAACAGTTTTTTCGCTACTCCTCATTCAAAGTTTGTGCAATTTTGTTCAAAATCTAATGAAATGATCGTTGGACCGAGCCGCACAGAAATGACTGAACAGATTTTTAATATTCACTACCGTTCCGAGAAATACCTCTCGGAAGTTGACTGTACCTGTGTTCATTGTGTTATGCCAGTAATCTTAGCATTCTACTAAGTTACAAGCTAAACAATTACCATTCTATTTAATGTGACTCTTCAGCTATCGAATTAACAATAAGCTGCGTTACAATTAACTTTGCGTGTTATGCTGGTTAAAATGCTAAAGAACCTTTTTTTGTGAGCTCATTCTCACACCTTAACCTCTCCTAGGCAACTGTTGAATGTGCAGTGATTGAGTCCTTTGAAGCTTGAAGCCTGTTGTATTGAGGGTTCGAATCCCACATGGAGAAGCTTTGTAAGGTTGTGCTGATTTGATTAGTTTCTTATCCAGATCAGCATTGTACATTGTAGCATTGTAAATCGCTCATTCTCACTCCTAAACTTCTCTTCTGGAGCCTGTTCAATGTGCATCATCTGAGTGGCGTGCTCTGCTAAGCCGCTGGCTCCAAACCTTTCAGGTTGTGGCTTCGAATCCAAAGTGGTGCATGCCCAGGCTGCTAGAGGTACTGTGGTAGTAAACGGTGTGATCGTTGCTTTTGTTCCAGATGCTGGATGTTCCGTGCTGTTCGCCTTGAATCAGAAACGTGTGTTTGTTCGTTCTCATCTGAACTTCTATTCAGTTTTGAACTTCTGTGCTTCTGAACCAATATTTTTTTTCTATGTACGTTCTATTTCAGCTTTTTATTTTCTTCCCGCTCTGCGCCTCGCTATGGGCCATTCGCTGGCTTGGGCCCGGTAATCGCTGCTTGCAGCTATATTTAAAGATTGTATTTTGAGTTTACATCCTCGTCTGAGTGTTCCTCGTTCCTCCCTGCTGTGTGCACTGTGACAGCCTGAGGGTACATTTTTAGCAAATTTTCAGTTTTCAGGTGCACTATTCAGGGAACACTTTACAATAAGGTCTCATTAGTTAATGTTAGTTAATGCATTAAATAATGACAGAGACAAATGTTATATCATTATTTTAACTTTAATAAGTGTATATGTTTTATTTATTTATTTTAGTTAAACAAATAATTCATTGTTGGATAATGTTAGCCTTAACCCATTATTAATAATACCTTTGATTTTAGATTAGATTTTAGATTTTAAGATGAAATTAGAGAATGTTGAAATTACAATTAACTTTCTTTAGAAGTATTTTTTTATTATTATAATTTTTGTTCGTTCATGTTTACTAAATGCTAGTAATGTCAAAGAATATAGTTCAGACAGAAATGAATAATAATAAATAAATAAATAAAATTAAAACATTTTGGTAACCAAACAGTCGACGGTAGCCTTTAGCTTTCATAGTATTTATTTTACATACTATTGAAGTCTTGTCAGTCATGTGTCTTGTTTCCCCCTCTCGTGTCCATATTTGGCCTTCCTGTTCCTGTCCTCGTTTGTCATCATTAGTTCATTTGTCTCCAGCCCTGTTAATTGCCCCACACCTGTTTCTGTTCTTCCCTGATGATTTACTAGTGTTTATAAGCACTGTGTTTCCCTGCCCTGTGTCCGGTATTGAACATAATTTATGTTCATCTATTCCCGAAGCTCCATGTTCTATGTTGTGGATTTCAATAAACCAGGCTACTGGAATTCTCCGTGTCTCCTCGCTCCTTGCCCAAGTGCAACGTGACAGAATACCGGACCAACAACAGTAAGCGGCGTCCAACACTTTTGTTTTTTGTTTTTTAGAAAGTGTTTTTATTTTGCTCCAGTTTTTGCTCCGCGGCATGGACGCCACCTCCCGCTTCACCGCCCTGATCCGCGAGGGTTATCCCTTTTTTGACTATGCGGAGAAGTTCTGCAAGATCGCCGCGGCGACGGCAGTAGATGATGCAACGCTGAACAAGCTGTTCTGGCTCGGGGCAAACTACCACCGTCCCGTGGACCTCCCAGACACTAGCGGCCTGAGTTGGAGAGAGGGAGTCTACCGGTGTCTGGGACGCATCCGGTCCCGAGTCAGCTCGCCGTCATCCGCGGCTCTCCCGAGCCCTCTGCAACTCGCGCTTCCAGAGCGCCCCCGCGAATCCGCGCTTCACGAGCGCCCTCCTGTGCCTGCTCCTCGCAGGTGCACTCCTGCGCCTCTGCTGGTCCCGTCCAGCTCTCCTGCGTCTCCGCTGGGGCCGTCCAGCTCTCCTACGTCTCCGCTGGGGCCGTCCAGCTCTCCTACGTCTCTGCTGGGGCCGTCCAGCTCTCCTACGTCTCCGCTGGTCCCGTCCAGCTCTCCTGCATCTCCGCTGGTGCCGTCCAGCTCTCCTGCATCTCCGCTGGTCCCATCCAGCTCAGCTCTTCAAGAGCGCCCCCAAGTGTCTGCGCTTCCAGAGTAACAAATGGAACTTTACTGTAAAGAGATACCAAAACTGTATTTTGCACTAAGAAAATTATATTTATTTTAGGAATATTATGAATTTTTATATTGTCAGTAGCCTAGTGTGATCATAAATTAACTTGTGGCTCGAGGCCTGTTTCATAAAACAAGTTTACCAAATAGGCCAGGCTTATTTCAGTTAGTCTGACTCACTGTCAAATGATTTGGTTCCATAAAGCAAAGATCAACCTCAGTCACTGTGGCTACTTATGCTGGAAAGCTAACCTGGTTCAGGACAGGCTAACTGTCAGGCTAAGCTGAATTCCTCTAACACTGACCAATAGGAATGCAATATTACCACTGACTCTCTCACATACTATCAAAGCCATGCAGCCTTTCTCTCTGGTTTTATAACAGCTGTACCTTCTATAGTTAGAACAGATAGCATTAGAACATTACAATCTAATATTGCTCTTTAAAGCATTAACAATCACTAAACTAAAAGTTAAAATCACTAAATTAAAACTACATTTTAACTGCTAAAAGAAACACACATTAACTCATCTGTGCTTAGGACTTTGTTAGCTTACATTTTATTTACCCATTACAATAGTCCCTTTACAGTTACTGCTATCATAAAATGCATATTTGATTCAGAATTATTGAGTTCCGTCTGCTCGTCCACTCGCGTAAGCCCACTCCTGACAGCAAAATGGATATATTTGCATTACTTTCTTTCTAACATTTACAGATGAAAAATATACTCGTCACATGTCAGTTATGCACTGAGGAAAACAAAATGTGTTAAATGCATTAAACGGCACAAATATATTCGCTGTTTGCCATAGTCACTTTCTAAACAATAAAAGTGTAATTATATATAAATCGGTTTTTACCAATGCAAATATGTTAGAAACGATGCATCGCGATACAAATGACAACTTGTATCCGATGCACACTTTTTAAACCGATGCATTAACTTTTTGTTGCCGATGCACCGAGCGAATCGGGGAATCTTCCCATCCCTATATATATATATATATATATATACATATACAGGGGCGTAGATTACGCGGGGGACGCACTTTTTCATTGGACAGTTGTGTTCTCGACATGTTGAGGTTTTAATGGAGCAATGTATATAAATGCAGAATGATTTAAAATTCAAAAAGACAAGATAGTTTATACATGATGTTTACGTTTCCATGGCAATCAGTCACTCAGTTTGTGACGTCACGACATGCCCAAGGTCGCGCCCGTGGTCCCGCGCTGTATCCATCATTCATTAGAGGTCGAGATGAGTTCAAAGTGGCAAGAAACTCTTCAATCCTTTTTTACGAAGAAGTCAAGCAGCGTAAGTTGGCATGTGCTATCCGAATAGTGTTGCACGGTGTTCAGTGACTCTGCCTATTGTTCTTGTTGAATAATTAGCCAGTTTTGATGTTCATTGGGCTATATGGAGAAATAAAAAGCTGCCTGGACAAACATGCACTTATTTATTTTCAGTGTATTTTTCCATAACTCTTTTGTAACGTCTTTTATTTTAACACGTATGTATGTTATCAGAACCCTTCGAATAAGAATAAAGAATGTTGAACTGAGATTTTACAGCGTTTGCAGCATTGTGACATGTTTAACTCTGCCAAATCTACATGATGTATTTCAATCAAGTATGCAAGCACTGATCTGATACAGGACCGATCTTCATTTAGGGATGCTCTGTCATTATTGCACTAATTTTACGTTTTTATGTGTTGTCAAGAATGAACAAGAAACAGTCAGCCTAGGTTTGTTAGAGCAGAATCAGGACGACACGCAAGAAAAACAAACTTCACAGGTGAGAAGAACTGATTTTGGCTGTTTTTACATTGTATAAAATCTATTAATACACAAGCGTTTGTAGGATTATATATGGACCAATCATAGAAAATAATTAGTCAAATATAGAAAAATAACATTAGTATCATGAACAACTTCTCAGCTATCATTTTTAACTACAGTATGCAATTATTAGCTTGCATATTGGTTGTTTATTAGTACTTAAGCACATATTAAGTCTGTATTCTTACTATAGACCATAATATACTCATAGATCGATTACAAAACTATATTGGTATTCAAGGACAGGCTTTAAGATGGTTTAGATCCTACCTGTCCGATCGCTACCACTTTGTTCATTTAAATGGGGAGTCATCTCAATTATCACCAGTAAAGTATGGAGTACCACAAGGATCTGTCCTAGGTCCTCTGCTATTTTCAATTTACATGTTGCCCCTTGGAAATATTATTAGAAAACACGGGATAAGTTTTCATTGCTATGCTGATGATACTCAATTATATATCTCAACAAGACCAGATGAAACTTCTCAACTATCTAAGCTAATAGATTGTGTAAAAAGTGTAAAAGATTGGATGACCAATAATTTCCTCCTACTAAATTCAGATAAGACAGAGATATTACTTATTGGACCAAAAAACAGTACACAGAATCTCGTGGATTATAATTTGCAACTAGGCGTATGCACTGTTACGTCCTCTAAAGTCAAAAATCTGGGTGTTATTTTAGACAGCAACTTGTCCTTTGAAAATCATATTTCCCATGTTACAAAAACAGCATTCTTCCATCTCAGGAACATTGCTAAGCTTCAAAGAATGCTACCTGTTTCTGATGCAGAAAAGCTAGTTCATGCATTCATGACCTCTAGACTGGACTACTGTAATGCACTGCTAGGTGGTTGTCCTGCATCTTCAATAAACAAGCTACAGATAGTCCAAAATGCAGCGGCTAGAGTTCTTACCAGATCAAGAAAATATGATCATATTACTCCAATTTTACAGTCTCTGCACTGGCTACCTATTAAGTTCCGTATCATTTACAAATTATTATTACTTGCCTATAAGGCCCTAAATGGTTTAGCACCTGCGTACCTAACTTGTCTTCTACCACGCTATAATCCAACCCGCTCTCTAAGGTCGCAAAACTCTGGACTTTTGGTAGTACCTAGGATAGCAAAGTCCACTAAAGGAGGTAGAGCCTTTTCACATTTGGCTCCCAAACTCTGGAATAGCCTTCCTGATAACATTCGGGGTTCAGATACACTCTCTCTGTTTAAATCTAGATTAAAGACACATCTCTTTAGCCAAGCATTCACATAATGCATCTTATAATCTTGTACTGCAGTTATATCTGATCAGACGTACATTATTATTATTCTTTAGCTTGGGTTGAACAATTTATTTTTGCTTAGATGGAACAGCAGCTACGCTAATCATGTCTCTGCTTGTCTCTCCGTTTCTGCTAGGAATTACAGAACTTCAGTCTGGATCCAACCATTACATGATCTGAGATGACCGAACACCTGAGATGGAGGATCAGCGCCGGGAGATGACGTATGTGTCCCTGATCATAGGCAGAGGCCAGACACCTGGATGAACGCCAGAGACAGATCCCCATTGAGGACCCCGCCACTTAGACAGCCACCGGAAAAGACCACTGGAACCAGCTGAGCCCATTCAATCTGACTTGCTGCAGTTTGGAACTGAACTGCTGGTTTGTTTGGCCAGAGGAGAATTGGCCCCCCGACTGAGCCTGGTTTCTCCCAAGGTTTTTTCTCCATTCTGTCACCGATGGAGTTTTGGTTCCTTGCCGCTGTTGCCTCTGGCTTGCTTAGTTGGGGACGCTTCATTTCCAGTGATATCGTCGACCTCATTGCAAAGACACTATTTAAACTTATCATTATTTTCCTTTTTTGATATTGTGCAGTGCTTTGACACAATTTGCATTGTAAAAAGCGCTATATAAATAAAGGTGACTTGACTTGACTTATTCTTCATGACCATATTCTGCATCCCATAATCCTACCTAATACCTAAACTTAACAACTACAACGACTACCTTACAAGCTATTAATAAGCAGTAAATGAAGCGTTTATTGAGGCAAAAGTCATAGTTAATAGTGAATGTGTTTATCATTCTAAAGTGTTAAAAAATAATTTAGGATAAAAATGATTGGTTATTGTCCAGCAGTGTGCTTAATTAGTTATTTTCTTCTGTATGTCACTATTCCCTGTATGTAGATGTTTCAAACACTACTTTATTTGCTATAGACAGAGGCAGAAGTGAATTCACAGATGAGAGTGAATGAGGCAGACAGTTTCAGTGAGGCTTCAGAGGTAAAGATTATTTACAGCATTGTCTATGATAATATATTTATTTTAACATAGACTAATCAGACTAATGTAAAATAGAACAGAACAGAATAAAGAAGTATGTGAATGTGCAAGTATCCATTACTGTGTGCCATGTACTCTACATACAACACACACAAAATAAAATCTGAAATATGTAAACAATAGTACCCTTATAAGGACATCTTTGTAACTTGTACTCAAAAAGGTGCACATTAGTACCTTAGAATACCAATATGTACAGTAATGACTTTTGTACCGTTTGACTTATATTTCTGCTGGTTATACTCTGTATAATGGTGTATGTGACGAATAAAAATCTTGAATCTAATGTACAACTATGAAACTTTTTGGGGTAAATAAGGTACAAAGATGTCCTTTTAAGGGTACTGTCCCAGTGACAAGCTGTTGTATTTCTTTCTTTCTTTTTCTTTTTTCTCTCTTTCTTTCCTTCTGTTTTATAATCATATATAATAATATAATCATAAAGCATATTAAGCAAAAAGGTATGATTAAAAATAAAACCTGTCAATTAAACAAGGGTTAACTGAAAAAAAAACAGGTATAACACTAGACACCCCCCCCCCCCCCCCACACTTTTGAAATGATGGCTACGCCCCTGTATATTTATATATATATATATTACAAAATGTAAATTAATAATAATAATTGTAAAATGCATTTGAAAAGGATTTGGCATTACTAAAATGTGGGGTAGTTGAAAACTTTTTGAGCTTTGGACTGTGTATTAAACTGAAATTACTTTTTGTTTGTTCATTGGTGCAGCTGACATTTTGAGTTATACACAGGCCGCTGGTATCGACTTGGTCCTCATACATAGTAACGTGCCGTTGTATTTCACCAGGCCTTAGATTCAGTAATCCAATCCTCTCTTTTCTGAGTGCAGTGGTAATAAGTAATTTCCAGTCTCTATGGTGTCTGCTGTGTCATTTGGGTTTGATTAGATGTAATCTATATGCAGTAATGGCCTTGCAGTCTGCTGTTCTGAATCTGTTGTATGTAAATCTATCACACTACTGTCACAGACCTGCCAGGCTCTACCACCACCCAATCACAATGGGTCCCTCTCCCCTGAGTACTAATCACACGCACCTGTCCCTCATCTTGCCTCTCATCAACGATCCCTATAAAGACACACACCGCCCAACACTCGATGTCCGGTCTCGTTCTTTCGAAGTTGGACTGCTAAAGCTACCACAGACTTAGTAAACCTTGACATTCTGTATACTTACCTGTTAACTTTCTGAACTGCATTCTGTGCTCCTAGGATACCTGCTCCGTCTGCTCCTTGAATCCCGAGTGTCTGCTCCGAGTCCGCGGTGTGTGTCGCCTCAGGTTTCCCGTGATCCCCGCTCCTCCTGGAAGGACAAGTTACAAGTTCAATCTCCGAAGATCTACTCTTTGAGAACTCTCAAGTGGTTTCACTCACCTGCTATCACGCTCCTTGCTCACCTGTTGGTCAAATAAAATTACCTTTGCACCTTCTCTCTGCCTCCAGTCCTCTTCCGTAACAACTACAGGCATCTTCCACCGATCTGGCCTTTTCTCTTTACCCTACAATTTACATAGGAAGATAACAAGGATTTACCTTCCTTTCACATCAAGGCAACAGCAAACACAATAAAAGAGTGAATGTGAAAAGCCCCTATTTATTCCTGCATTATGCATTTTGTATCCGGATAGTATCTGGATATTTTTTAGCTGGATTTCATTTACACTTCGCATTCCAATGAGTCCTCCAGTATCATCGGATTAAGATCCTAACCCACATACCTGCAAAAATGGAAACACAAAATACATCAGAGGATGAAAACTGACATTTTCCATAATTTAAAGTAGTTTAACAATATTCACAGATAATTCTAAATGCTTTGTCAGTTTGACAGCTAAAAATAAGTTGATGCTCTGTTGTTTCCCAACTTCAGGAGCATTCCCATGAGTAAAGGATGCTAATAGGGTTTAGATGTGGGGGGAAAAAGAGAGAGAAAATCAAGTTATAACCCTGATAGTACACGTACATCTCCGAGACGTCTATTTGATTTCTGCATTTACATCTGCAAGACGTATTACTTAGGGTGTTTGCTCATCTGCAATACGTCTATAGGACGTTTCCTTTTAGATGTCAAATAGACGTCTATTAGATGTCTTTAAGATGTTTATGATTTAGAATGTATGTAAAACTGACATCTGAAAGACGTCTGTCAGACGTTTGTAGACCGCAGATGCTTTCCAGATCAAGAGATCTTTAACAGACATATTGCAGACGTACGTGTGCTATCTGGGAAAGCACCCTAGCAAAAATAGACCTTTAGAAATGTGAGCGAGAATGTGGGGAGAGATATGATAGATCCAATATGTAGTCCAGTGGAATAATTTATTGGATCTGTTTCATCAAATTAGGTGACCAGATCATACCGTCTTTGTCAAAAACCACAACATAGCATGCAAAAGTAATGGATAATAATTATTTGTAGTGCACATTGTACTAAGAATTGTAAGCAGACTACAAAAATGCATTTGGATTTAGACCTTTGGATGTATACAGTCCCTTTCAAGGAAAGTCCGTTCACTCGGCCGCCATATTTGCAACACCTCAAACAAGTTCTATCTAAATGAATGGAGGAATCCTGAAACCTCAAAAACTGCTCACTGAACTCGCGATTAAATTACATATTTCAATCAGCAACATGAAATGAACTGCCCCATGAATGTTGTTTCTTATGGTCAAATATCATTTAAAAAGCTTATTTTTCAGGCTAGACCAGCCAATGCACATGCATAGTTCCAACGCGCTTATGACTGCACAATGTGCGCATCGACTGGAGCTTCCAACGGCTGCTGCAGTGATGCAATGACTTTACCAATCAACTATTGGCTCTTTCATTTAGAAGGTGGGACTATCCCACTATCGCACAGTTTCTCCCATTCATAAGTATAGAAGTGAACGTCTTGTATTTATATATTCTTTGAGAGAACTCGTCCCTGATTATGATCTGATTACCAAAAACATGTTAAAGCTGATTGTAAAGGAGGCCTATTTTCTCAAAGGAAATGATGCAGATGGATTGATTTCCTCTTGTTTTCAGAGGCTTGCTGCTTCTGACTATTTTAATGCAGGTTGTATCCTTTTTTTAAAGAGCATACAAAGCCATTTATGCTCAGTATTCATTGGATGTTCTTGACCATGGACAAAAGTGGAAAAAAGAGAGCCCTGTGCATTCATCAAGAAAAGAAGCTTGATGTGAGAATATTAAATACATTTCTATTAATTTTCCTGCAGAGAAAGGAAAGGCCTTCAAAGTCCTCTGGGCTAGTGAAGGAAACACACAGACAGCAGCCACAAAAAAAAAAAAACCTTGTGCCTCATTAAGCTAATTAAAAATGTGTTCACTTATTATTACACATTGTAGAATTCATTATTATAGATAATTTGAAATGTTACCTGCTAGTCCATGGAGAGGGAGCGTTTTTTAAGTCAAAAAGACTTTTAAGAATTCTCCCTTAAGAATTTTCCTGCTGATAAAAGTATTTTCCATTTTTTCCTAAACAGTTGAACGTGAATGTTATTACATTGGTTGTTGTACATATTACAGCAGTTCAGAAATTAAACGTCCACTGATAGATGCTAAAAGGTAAATGCTCTATTTGAATTTGAAAATAATATACCACCTACACTTAATTTTAACATAAACCTAACTGATAGTGTTAAAAGAGCCAACGTAGGATAAAATGCATCTAGCAGCAGTAGTGACTTTTTAAGGCTGCATCTCATTGCTAGTATTACTTGATCTTAATGCTACGTTCGACACTATAGACCATGACACACTCATTGATCGATTAGTGAAGTGACATTCAGCCAGTGAAGGATTACAATATAGATTGTAAAAACTTATAGATTACAAAACTATACTGGTATTCAAGGGCAGGCTTTAAGATGGTTTAGATCCTACCTATCTGATCGCTACCACTTTGTTCATTTAAATGGGGAGTCATCTCAGTTATCACCAATAAAGTACGGAGTACCACAAGGATCTGTCCTAGGTCCTCTGCTATTTTCAATATACATGTTGCCCCTTGGTAATATTATTAGAAAATACGGGATTAGTTTTCATTGTTATGCTGATGATACTCAACTATATATCTCAACAAGACCAGATGAAACTCAACTATCTAAGGATTCTGTAAAAAATTTAAAAGATTGGATGACCAATAATTTCCTCCTATTAAATTCAAATAATACAGAGATATTACTTATTGGACCAAAAAACAGTACACAGAATCTCTTTCCAATTTGCAACTAGACGGATGTACGGTTACGTCCTCTAAAGTCAAAAATCTGGGTGTTATATTAGACAGCAACTTGTCCTTTGAAAATCATATTTCCCATGTTACATAAACAGCATTCTTCCATCTTACAAAAAACATTGCCAAGCTTCGAAACATGCTACCTGTTTCTGATGCAGAAAAGCTAGTTCATGCATTCACCTCTAGACTGGACTACTGTAATGCACTGCTAGGTGGTTGTCCTCCATCTTCAATAAACAAGCTACAGATAGTCCAAAATGCAGCGGCTAGAGTTCTTACCAGGTCAAGAAAATATGATCATATTACTCCAATTTTACAGTCTGCACTGGCTACCTATTAAGTTCTGTATTATTTACAAAATATTATTACTTGCCTATAAGGCCCTTAATGTTTTAGCTCCTGCGTACCTAACTTGTCTTCTACCACGCTACAATCCAACCCTCTCCCTAAGGTCGCAAAACTCTGGACTTTTGGTAGTACCTAGGATAGCAAAGTCCACTAAAGGAGGTAAAGCTTTTTCACATTTTGCTCCCAAACTCTGGAATAGCTTTCCTGATAACGTTCGGGGTTCAGACACACTCTCTTTGTTTAAATCTAGATTAAAGACACATCTCTTTAGCCAAGCATTCACATAATGCATCTTATAATCTTGTACTGCAGTTATATCTGATCAAATGTACATTACTATTATTCTTTAGCTTAGGTTGAACAAATAATTTTTGCTTAGATGGAACAGCAGCTACGCTCATTATGTCTCTATTTGTTTCTCTGTTTCTGCCACGGGATTAACATTGATTGAAGTGTAAGACATTAATCCTACAAAAATATATTTATTTTATTATTTAGCTTTTAGGGAATCACTCTTAAGAGTTGATCTTCATATGATTAATTGTCATTAATCAGAATGTACAACTTATCCCTTGTTAACGACTTGTCCAGCAAGCATTAATAACAGCAAGTTATTTTTTTTTAACACGTTGTTTATTTCATTCGTGGCCAACGATTAAAATAAATCAAATAGTTAAATTGAGTTAGCTTAGTTAGCTCCTGAGCGTAGGTAAAACGCGATCTTTTTGGCAAATAGTTACGACATGTTAAATCACATAACACAGACAAAGATTTCTTAATAAAGTCAAAGTTTTATTCACTATTCTAACACAACATTAACAGACAATTTAACATACAAATGGGAGCGAGTTGTTTATATCTGAAGAGAGAGAGACTTAGGTTTTAATGCTAGTTTTTCGACCTGAGGAAACTCATGGACAGAACCATGCTATATTTAAACAGCAACAGAGAGGAATCCCGGTTTCAGTCAGTAAAGAGATTTTGCCTTACTTTGTCTTTTGCGTTGTTTCGATCGAACTCAGTTCAGGCTTTCTTCAAAGGTGAAGTCCGTCCCTTTTGTTCAGCTTGAGACGGATCGCGTGCGGACTGGCTGCTTGGGAGGTCGTGTGACTAGCGCACTCTTCAGTGGTTGGTTGTCTCTTTCTGACGTGGTGAACCTTTCAGGAAGGCTATTCAGGTCTTAGAAGTTTAATGTTAAAGTTCTTTGGTTGTTTGCAGTACTCAGCCGTGGTGTTAAGAGGCGAGAAGCGCTGAGCAGACCGAGAGACTCGCAGGCGTGCGTGGCCTCCTGTTGTTTTTCAACTCCAACTCTAACTTTCAGGTTGTGCATCCGTTTCTTAACGGAGCCGATTTGGGATCCGCCTTTTTTTTGGCGCGTGGTCCAATCGCAAGCGTTTCTGTGGGCGGAGCCCCGCCCTGCGTAGCTGCGTGTTTTGCATACATTATCTGGTTCAGTCATTGGTCACATGAAACAAATTATTGCAAGCAAGTTTCTATCCGTTGTTGTAACCATGGGTTGATAAAACGGATCATTTTCATTCAACCATAATATTCTTCATAAGGTTAGCTTTCTAAAGAAACCACACACTTATATTTTGATATGCACCAAAAATACACGTGACCACAGAGGATATTACTGGGTTAAATACATTGATAAACAGATCCTCAAATTCTAAACGACACAAATAGCAGGTGAACTAAACATCTAGTGATCAGGTAACTTATACATTCTGGATTTACCATGGATTAAAAATAATGCAACAGCTTATAAATGTCACAAACACACACTTCTTAATACATGTATAGATATAGTATTTCTTTTCTCGAGTATATTTTGCTTCACAGGAACTTATTATAACTCGTTCCCTTTTCAAAACACACAATATCCTTAAGCCAAGCTGTGGCTCCCTTTGTCCGTTTCTGTTGGTTCAGAGAACGCAACAGGAAAAACGCATTCCTTTCTTGGGCGAACGCGAGGTCATAATGTCACTTCTTGGGGAGCTCTGGAGCTCGTCTTAGCTCCGAGTTGGCTGTAAAACTTTCTTCGTCCAGACGTTTTCATGATTTACTGCAAACTTAATGGCTAGAGATTTAGGGAATATGGCGCCAGTAAAGTTTAGGCTCCGGGAAGGGGAGTTCTGTTTTCTTTCAAAATGACAAAACGTGAATTTCCTGAGCTGGACCCTGGTTTTTATGATCCCAGGAAGAAAAGGGGAGTTTGGAGCGATAGGTTCCGCTGGAATGCGAGCTTTGATCCCATCCTTGCATCAGGAATGTGTTGAACCTAGATGTGTGTGTATCCTGATCAGGCATTACATATTCCCCCTTTGCTCGGTGAGGTTCCCGTTTGCGAACATCGGCGGGCACTGGAACAAGAATCAGGGAGAACAGGCACACACAAGGCACAACAACATCTCCATCACTGACTGAATCCTGGTGCAGGGTAATTTTGGAATGTACAGGTTAGAAACTTGAGAAAACGACTGGGTTACTGGAAGTGGGGTTATTTTGATTGGTTTAGTTGTCCGGGGTTCGACGAGGCGGTATAGGCGTGATCTCAATCAGGTTAAGTGAGTTCTCCGGTTCGGGTTCTTGGTCAGTTTTATCACGTCGGAAAATGCGCGGGACGCCTGACGTGCATTTGTTGCAAGACCCTTGAACGGCGTTCACTCGTTTGTGTAGGAGGAAGGCCAGGGTCAAAGTCACAACATATCCTACAATAGTAGAGATGCAAAGCGCTGTGTCAGCGGCAGACCAAGACCGAATAATTGACGCGCCAACGGGCGGAAGGCGAGCGATAGCTTCTAAAGCTGTATCAACGGGAGTTAAATCAATCAGTTGTGTTCCTTCCTCCCTGATCCTTTCTTCCAATTCTGGATCAAGGGTGAAGGAGTGCTGTTTGAAGAAAGGTGAGATTTCGATTTCAGCCTGATACTCGTCGTCGGTAAGGTGGTACAACGCCAAATCGTCAATATGGAGGATCGAGCCCTTAGGGACCGTGATCCATAGAGTTTGGTTAGGTAGGATAATGCGTGTGGCGGTGTCGTGTTGATCGTATGTGAGGGTAGCCGTTCGCGCTGGGGTGTTGACCAGCCATCGGTTTCCGATAATTTCGGCTTGCGTTACCTCAACTTGAGAACGTGGTGTCGCTTCGGCGGGGCAGCTAGTGTCGGGCCTTATGGATTCTAGGCCGCAGATGCCCTCAGTATTATCGCGGATAAAAGGCTTACTCGGGCAGAGGAAGTGAATGTCCTTCGTGAGCGTACACATCTTTAGGTTTGGGGCCAGATACAACTGTTCGTTGTTATCGAGATACGCAACGACTTCAGGAGTGTGGATTTTGACATAGGTGTTCCCTTGCCAAAATCCCACATTCACTACATCTTTGAGCCGGTAAATGTTATTAGCGTCGATAATGGTTAAACTGAGGAGAATGGCCCGGTCACCTGGATCGGTTGACCACGGTTCTCGCAACGAGTTACAACGACTTATTAAAGGGAGTCAATCTCAATTTCGGGACCTGGATTTAAGGAATTTGTAAAGGGAGTTTCCTGATGAGGGGACTAGAGGAAAAGAGAGATTGGATTGAGAAAAGGAAAATGGGAAAAACATAAAAGAGACACGACAAACAAAAAGATACACAAAGAGACACAAGGACACCGAATGAGGTGAGGCCGCAAACGAGTGTCACATGTGTGGAGTAACTCCTCTCTACTAGAGGTTGGCCCTAGTAGTGCAGCTGAGGAGAGAGTGTATGTGTAGTGTTGAGCGAGGTCGCTATATGTTTCCTAAACAACAGAAATTATGTTAGTATGATGTAGAGCGTATGGGTGTCGGTCTGTGTCAGTGGGTTTGATCTTCCCCCTTTGCCAATCGGCTGGAGCTCTGGTGCCTCTTTATCTGGTTTCGATGGACCCATCGAAGTATTGGCTCGCTGCGCCCTTGGCTGATTTTGATTCGGTAGGCAACAGGTGAGAGCTTGTCTACTATCTCATGGGGTCCTGTCCAGCGAGGTAAGAACTTCTTTGCCAGGCGATGGGAAGTGTTCTGCTTTGGTTGGGCAAAGCGGTAGTACCACACTTTGTCTCCGACACGGAGCTCATGGTGAGAGGCCTTTTGGTCGTAGTAGGCTTTATGACGTTCTGCGCTTCGCTGCAGTTGCTGTTGCGCGAAGGCGAAAGTCGCTCTCAGGTGCTGATGCAACTCTTCCAGGTACTGGTGAGTGGTGTAGGCAGTGACAAGGTTCAGGTCACCGGGTTGGTACAGCAGATGCAGCGGTAGCGTCATGTTTCTCCCTGTCATCAATGTGAATGGGGGTACTCCGGTGGACCGGTGAGGGGTGGCTCGAGCGGCCATCAATACCAGTGGAAGTTTGATATCCCAATCCTTTTGATTAGCGGACACATACTTCTTTAACATGCTGATCACTGTTCGGTTGCCACGTTCGACTTGCCCTGAGGACATTGGTTGGAAACTTATGTGGAGCTTGGCCTGTATGCCCAGGAGTTTCCACACTTCCTGCATGATTGCAGCGGTGAAGTGGGTTCCACGGTCAGAGTTGACCCTTAAAGGCAGTCCAAATCTTGAGAAGATGTGGTTCATTAACAGGCAGGCTGTTGTTTCTGCTGTATCGTTGGGAGCTGGGAGACATTCTATCCACTTTGTGAATTCGCAGACCACGGTGAGGAAGTATTTGTTACCCTGTGTTGACCGTGGCAGGGGTCCTACCCAGTCTATTTGGAGGTCCGACCATGGGAAGGTCATTCCCTTTCTTTGCAGTGGGGCTCGGTGGTTTGGGTTTGCCGGTTGGAACTGGCAACACACCAGGCATCCTTTTACGTATTCCGCTACGTCCTGCTGCATGCCGGGCCAGTATGCTACTTGCTTGAGGGTTTCGTATGTGGCCTTGGCACCGTGGTGTCCAGCGCATGGTGCATCGTGTGCGTGTGTCAGCAAAATCCCCCTTTGGCCGTGAGGCACTACGAGCTTTGGCGCAGTGAGAGGCTCAGGGACATATGTGAGAACACCGTCTCTCAGATGCAGCATGTGCTTGATTGAGTGGAGCGTGCGGAGCTCAGAGGAAGCAGTTAGGTCGGAAGTGGAAATAGGATGAGATAATGGATCGGCTATGTGAGCCGCAATAGTTCGCAGAGTGGGATCCGCTGTTTGGAGGGTGAGCAGATCGTCAGTAGCGAACTGAGGTGATAGGGTAACGAGGGAGGAGGTTGGGGTATGAACGCCAGTGGCGTGCTGGCGGCGGGTTATGGCTGCCACCGTTGGGTTGGGTGGGTGGGATTGAAATGTCCAGGACTCTCCATGTAATGCTCCTGCTTTGGCGAGGGCATCGGCTTGGTCATTAAAGTCTTTGTCTTGTCCTGGTTGACGTGAATGACCTCGAACCTTTTTCCAATAAACGATAATGTCGTGTTCAGTGACAATGGCATCGCTTGCTTGGAAGAGTTCCTGGTGCTTGACAGATTTGTTGTTAGCTGTCTTGAATCCATTCTGTTTCCATCCAGCTAAATGGCAGGTGAAGCTGAGACGGGCGTAGTTTGAATCGGTACAGATGAGGAATTCTTTGATGTTGTGGGATGCGGCCATTTGCAGTGTAATGAGGATGGCTGCTATTTCAGCATATTGTGATGAGTGAGGGCCTAAGTTGAATTGTTGCGATGGGCAAGGGTCGTTGTTGAGCCAGACCACTCCCGCTCCAGCTTGTAAGTTGCCCTTGTGGTTGTAGGAGCAGCCATCGACATATGCTGTGGGCATTCCTTCACACACATTCTCCTCGAAGTACCTGTGATTCGTCATTTGAGGTTGTGGTGGTTCTTTGGGTTCCGCTGGTGTGTGCAGCGTGTCCGTTGAACAGTTTTGGCAGGCTGCTAGCCCGTTGCCCAATGATGATTTGTAGTTTTGGGCGTATCGTGCCTCAACGTCCCATCCTTGGAGTGTCATTAGCCAAGTAGCTATGCGTGCGTTGGTCACCACGCCATCTCTGATGCGTTGACTGTTGAGGAAGGTGACAGGTTGGTGACAAGTCTCGATGATGACTTTCTGTGCACCGATGTAATTCGAGAAACGCTGGATAGCCCACACAGTGCAAAGTAAAGCTTTTTCGCAGTCTGAGTACTTGCATTCTGGGGCAAGCAGCGTTTTGCTGGCATAAGCGACCACTCGCTTGTCTTTGTCATGGAGCTGGTATAGGCCTACGCTGAGGCAATGATTGGAGAATCCAGCATCCAAGTAAAATTCTTTTCCGGGGTCTGGGTAAGCTAGACACGGGGCAGAGCACAGGCGCTGTTTGAGCTGGCTCATCACGGTGTCCTGGGCTTCCGTCCAGACGAAGTTTTCATCCTTTTTCAGGAGGGAGGTTAGTGGTCGGGCAATGTCAGCGTAGTCTTCGATGAACTGTCGCGAGTAATTGCACACTCCCAGAAAGCTCCGCAGTTCAGAGATGTTAGTCAGCGCTTTTATGCTTTGGATGGCTTGAGTGCGGTTAGACTGTGGCTCGATGCCGTTTCTTCCGACAAGCAGTCCGACATAGTTCACCTTGGTTTTGCACCACTGTCCTTTGTGAAGAGCGATTTTGGCTCCTGCCGTTGTCAGCTGGTTTAGGACGTGATCAATTTCCTTAAGGTGATCTTGAACATTTGAATTTTTCATCAAAATATCATCGACATAGACAAGGTTGCCTCTAGCTCTGGCGTCAGGGCATGCTTTGTTTAGAAAGATGTTGAATTCAGCTGGTGAGTTGGCATAGCCGAAGGGGCACCGTGTGAAGGTGTAATGTCGATTGCCAAAGGTGAATGCTAACTTGTGTTGGTCATCGGGGTGGACAGGGATCGTCCAGAACCCGGAGGCGATGTCCGGTGTTGACAGGATCGTCGAGGCTTTGATCTTTGGGATTTCTTGATCCAATTGGGTCATAGGCCATTGTGACAGTGGTACTTGTTGATTCAACTTGCGATAGTCGATGGTGGGCCGCCATTTGCCGTTAGGTTTTAGGACTGGCCATATCGGGGCAGAGTATGTGCTGTTGCAGGGCCGGATGACCCCCTTTTCCAGCATGGAGTCAACAATTTCTTGCACTGGCTCATATGACGCTATTGGAATCTTGTATTGTTGCACGAATGTGGGTGGCGCATTCGGGTTTGTCAGGATGCGCACCGTGTGGATGTTGGTCAGTCCACAATCCAGAGAATCCTTTGCGAAAGAGTCTCGGTATTTGTGCAGAATGTCTTTGAGTCCTTGGCGATCCACTTCGTTGTGAAGGGCATCCGCCTCACTCAGGATCTGCTGAATTTGTGCGTTGAACCCGGTGTAGGGTTCTTCTGCAGTTAAGTCATTTGAGGGGCGTTGGACCCCGGTGTTCACCTGTGGAGGTGATTCCGTCGCAGGCTGTGTTGAGACAGCATAGACAGCGAGATGAGTGTCATCTGTTAGTTCTGATCGACAGACGCTTTCTCTGGACACCGGCAGAATGGAAGTGACGGCAATGATTCCATGAGGTTTTGTGAACATTACGGTGTCGTCGTATTCGTGTTCGTCTGGCATTAGATGTGCTGGTATAGGGCCTATGACAGGTACCATCAGTTCAAAGTCGTGGAATGTCTGGCTGATGAGCCATCCCAGGTGATTGGCTTTGGGAACGTGGATGTCTTGGGCCGTATAGTTGTTGAATAACACATACACAGCACGAGATGACACTTCGATGAGAGGTGTGGCTTCCAGGGTCAGTCCTAGTTTCAGGCAGGTCCTGGAAGGTTGGAAGAAGCTTAGCTTACTGTTGAGAGTTTGGCCAGGTCGCATGTTGAGGCGGACGCTGACACTCTTGCTGTAGGCAGGTATTATGGCTTCTTGCTCCGTGATCATAGCGCATGCATCGGGCATGGTTTGACCAGATTGGAGGTTCTTGAGGTTGACTGCAGTTGTCAGTTGGTGTGACAGAGGAGCCCATATGACGTCGTTCACAGTGTCAATGTAAGCATTGAGCCGGACCATGATATCTGCTCCAATATAGATGTCGTGCGGTAGATCTGGAATGACGAGGAAGTAGTGACTCAGATGTCTGTTGTTCCATCGTATGTCCAGAGCGCAGATGATCTTGGAGGTGGCCATGGTTGTTGCCCAGGGACTGAGAGGGAAGCGGCTGTGCTTAGCGACATGTGGTAGGCTCTGATGTCTTTGCTTCACTGTGCTGAATAGCTTCAGGCTGATGGCTGAGTTCTCTGCCCACAGGGCTAGTGCTGCGTCGGACACTGATGTGCCTTGAACGTCTATTGCAGTCATGACTCGATGGGGGCCTGTGTTTGATTCAGGCTCTTGCAGTGAGCATAGGAGTGGGTCCTGGTCTTTGTTGCTTGTGCTTGATCCAGGTACAGGCTTTGCTACTGCATCATCAGTCGCTGGATTGAGGGTGGTGTCTGTGACTTGACACTGTGACTCGTTGGAGTCTAATGACTGGCAGGGCAGAGGCTCGCGGACTTGTGTCCACATCTTTAGGTGCTTGAAGTCTATCAGCGGTTCGAAGCGATTAAGCAGATCTTTCCCAATGAGAAGTGGATACGTCTTGAGTGGTGAGACGTATACTGGATGGACGAGATCCATTGATCCAACCGTTAGGTGGATTGGGGCCACATGTTTCAGTTGGAGGCCCGTGTGGGAATATGCTTGGAGGTCCAGCTCACATCTCTGGAGTCTGAGAGTTCTGTTAGTCCCCTTTGTTCTTTCTTGGACCTTTTCGAGGAGCTCGGTGGACATTAGAGTGATGTCAGCTCCCGTGTCAAGAAGGGCTTCGACTCTGATGTGTCGTTCAATGATGATGGAGAGGTAAAACTTTTTCGCTATACCTTTCTCAATGAGATCGCCTAGGAGTTGAGGGACTGGATTTTGGGAGGAAACGGTTAGGATATCAGGGCTGATGTGGTGTTCTTCAGAGGAGTGGCAGACGACCAAGACAGCACTTTCAGGAACTTGAGTGGTTTCATCAGCAGGTGTTTGCTGGACGCTGCTGTGATCTAGAGGTTTGAGTGTTGAGTTAATGTCTAACTCTGTTGCTGGGTTTTCAGATGGGGTTTTGTGTCCATCTGAAGTTATTGTGATTGCAGTTCTCTGAGAGTGAGATGAAGGAGTGCTGTTCTCCATGGCTGGTTGGGCCAGCTAGTCGCTGCCTTCTCGTCCGGCCACTAGTCAGGCTGAATCTGGTTTCTCTTTCTTTTCCCATCTTCGATCTTCCTCTTTCCGTTGGAAGAATTCTTTCATCATCATTTCCATCAATTTTTGTGAGTCGAAACACGGTGGTGACTTTGGTTCTTGCGTGGATTCAGTTTGAGCTCGGTCAGCTTGGAATCGTTGTGAATTCTTTCGTCGATTCCTTGGGCTAGTCGCTCCAGGGTGACTTTGTCGTTTTCCCTTGGCGTTTCCGTTGGATTCCCATGAGTTTTTTCCTCTTGAGTTTCCAAACGAGCTTGGCTGGTTCCACGATCTTTCCCATTGACTCTCATGAGGCCGTGGCTGGTCCCATGTCTTTTCCCAATGCCGTCCAGGTGAGCGTTGACGTCCACGCGGTCCATCCCAGCGTTCATATCTCTGTTTAGATCTGGTACCGGCGTGGGAGTCTCGTTCTTTGTTGGACGAGGGTGCATTCCACTCTCTGGGTGGCGGCTTGGCACTGTCTTGGCGTTGGGCGCCCTCTAGAGCCAGGCCTTGACTGTTAGTGTTGAAGTCAAGAACTGCTGGGCTTTTGCCGCTCTTTTCCGAGGCCATCTTTTGTTTGCCGTAGGCTTTCTGCGCCAAGTCTCGCAACTGTTGAGCAGTCATTGTTCGTGGACATGCGAGAACGCCAAGATGGTGGCTTACGCCGGGGTGAAGGTTCCTTAGGAAGAGAGTTTTGAAGTTTAGTTCATCTTCCATGTCAGGTTCGTTACGAGTTCCGAAGTATGCTCGTCTGAGTCGGCTGTAGTAGGCTTGAGGAGGTTCGTGACGTCCTTGTCTTGTCTCCAGGGCAGCCACTAGGCCTTGATCGGACTCAGGGTCGGAGAACTCTTTAATGAGGGCTTCTCGGAGCAGTTGGTAATCCGTCTTTGTGTAAGCAGGCTGCCTGTCCAGGAAGCTGCGAACTTCAGAGCTGGATGTTGTTCGGAGCAAATAGAGTCTATCTTTGTCCGTAACGTTAGGTCGCATTTCCAGATGGAAATCGATGTCTTGGAGATACGCTTGGACATTTTGGCTGTTTGGCACACTCGGAGTGAATTTGCCAATGTTCCTGGCGAGCTTGTCGAGGTCCTTTAGGTCCAAGCCGTGCGATGATCTGTGGCTGGCTGCCGCAGATTCTTTTGGCTGAGGTAGAGTGAGGTAAAGTTCTCTAGAGGCAGGTGGTGAAAGTTTCCGTTCCACGCCCTCCATCCTTTTCTCACGTGTCAGTCCAGGAACAGGTGACCCAGTCCTGCTTGGCAGGGGTGAGGTCGGTGCGTCTCGTGTCCTTGGTGGCTCACGGCGCAGTTCATAAGCATGCTTGAGTTCCTCTTGGAAACTATCAGCTTCTTCTTTGACATAGTCTAGCTTATATGTTAGACGGCTAACCTCGTTTCTTGACTCATCCAGGTGAGCTTCAAGGGCTTTGATTCTGCCGTTCTTGTCCCTGAAGTCGGCCTTTGCTTTCGCCAGCAGCTGTTCCGCGTACTGTAGCTTTTCGGACCGATCAGCGTAGTCTGCCTTGACTTGTTGCATTTCTTTGTTAGTAGCTGCTAGGGTTTCTTTTAGCCTTTCGATTTCCTCCTCAGCGCCTTGGTTCACCTCATCGGGTTTTTCCCGTCGTTCCTGAGCTTCCAGCTGTAGCTGCTCGATGCGCCGTTGTGCGCGTCAACTCCTGCTGGAGCTGTGCAGCGTTCTTGTCGCTCAACTTGAGGGTCGCGATGAGTGTGTGACTTAAGGAGCCGGTAATCTTGGCTAATTCTTTGTGACTGTAGCTTTGACTTGGGTCTTGTGCCATGAGACTTGTGATGTTTTCATCTAGCTGGTCTTGTGTCTGGTGTTTCAGTGTTTCAGCGGCTTTAGGCAGGAGGCTGTCGGTTGCAGCACTTAGCCATGTTTCCAGATCCTCCCAGTGACCGACATGTTCCGTTGCGCGAGACATGTTCTGACGGGTGAGGGAAGTTTCCAACCGCAACTGACACAGACCTTGAAGAGAAAAACAAAACAAACCAAAACAAAAGAAACCAAACAAAACAAATCAACACACAAAGGAGTGTAGATATGCACTGTTGAGTGTATACTAGTGTTGAGTGTGTACTAGGACAGGTGAGTGTGGTTCTCTGTGACTGTGATCCTCTGGGGGGTGTGTGTGCTTCTAATTCGTTGCCTCTGTGGGAGAAATTGAACACACACACACAGGTAGAACAGCTAGAGAACAGATAAAGAAAATGAAAAATCCCAACAGAGCGAGGAACAGGGTGATAATCGGATGCTTCACCGTTTTCTGTAAAAGAAAGCCCTTCTCTCTTTTTTTTTTTCAAGGGCGAAGGTTAAGCTAAGCCAAAATGAGGGAGAGGGACTCAAACAAAATATATCCTCTTTTTTTTTTTCAAGGGCGAAGGTTAAGCTAAGCCAAAATGAGGGAGAGGGACTCAAACAAAATATATCTTTCTGATATTAGATTTCCCTTTTTTTTTTTTTTTTGTTAAGTCTGATATCAGAAGGTTGCTTCTTAGTCAGAGGATCGTGAAAGGAAAATGTTTTTTTTTTGTAAGTCTGTGATTGCTAATATTTTTCTCCGGGGTGAAGGAAAATAATAACAGTAACAGCACTAGTCCCGTAATGGCAAGATTGACACCGCAACGCCTGTTAGCGTGTTCCTCGTGTGTGTTGGAAATCTCGCTGACGCCTACCTTTTCGTTGACCTGCTTCAGCCTAGTGGGGTAGGATTTCACAAAGAGGAAGGTAAAATGAAAACAATTTGAAATGCCGTTCTCAAGTTTCCAAATACCTGCTTGATAGCTTTATAGTTCTGTTTATGATTTCCCTCAGGCAAAATCCCAGCAACTAGTAGCAGTAGTCAAATCAGAAGATAGTGGCAGAGAGAAAAGAGAAAAATGAGCTTTAGAATTTACTCCCAATATCAAGATTAATAACAAGTATGGCCGCACGGTGGTGCTGTTGAGTCGATACACCTAAGGGTTTGGCTAATTAGAAGTCTAAGTTCTTATTTGACCTAAGCAAAAGTATATTTAAATTAACTCCCGTGTTAATTAAGTAACTAAAGGATTGAGAATAAGGTAGACAGAACAAACTTAATTGCAATTTGAATTTAGAATTTCAAATTATAAATAGGGATTCCTTATTAAATTTTTCATGATGTCATCATTAAAATTGATAGGATCGATTCAGATTAACTTTTCAGAGGGATATATATATTTGATTATAATATTAAAATATTATAATAGTCTTCCTAGTTGCAGTTAAGTATCAAGATCTTAATGAGGTTTGTCATTAAAATTACAAGCACAATTGCAACTGAAACCAATATGAAACAGGAACTGTAATTAATTAGAATTTTCCAATTCGTAATTAATTATGAAGTTAATTTACAATTTCCACATCCCTAAATTTGACAGGTTACTAATTCCTTGTGTCATCAGAACCTTCAGAACAAATTAATCTCAATTTATAAAAGGAAATTTAAAATTTTCAGGGCCTGAAAATCAAACACATTGATAGTTAATAACTACGATCTTAATGTTATTGTTAAATTATCAGAACACACATAATTATCTCCATCAGTCTATATGGAATCCGGAGCTGAAATTATTTTCAAATGAGTTTAATTTCAAATCTGGGATGAAATCAAATTGTCAGTTTCAAATATTTCATAGCGATTCACCCACTGATATCCTAAAATCATGAGCGCACTTATAATTGAATTAATTATCTTTTATCAGGGTGAATGAAGTTAAGGTCTGATATTAACTGTGTCTAACTCCAAAGGAGAAGAACAATCCTAACCAAATGCCTCTATTCCTATAGAATTAACTGCTTTGCTTAAGAATAGTTTATCAACATCTGTATTTGTTAAAATCTTTTCAAAAGGGAGGAGAAAAAGCATTAATAATGCACAAGAGAGGGAGGAATGACGTGAACATTCAAAGTGAACAAGTGAAGTGTGAGTTAGAGTTCAGCAGTGAAAGAGTTAACCGTTTACACACACACACACACACACACACACACACACACACACACACGGCATAGCACACTGCATTCAAACCCACAAAATGCTAGGTGCTAATCGCTAGCCTTCAATGCTACCAGCTCGGCTAAGCTTTAATGCTACCTACTAGCTTCAAATGCTATGCTATTTGTTTACAATAGCTTCAAAATGGCGCTCGCGGCTGCGCGTGCGCACTAGAACATTTCCGGGCAAGTCTTCTGACGACCTCCGGTCAGGCCGTTACCATGGTGACACACCTAGTTTCAGGGTATCTCAGGTTTCAACAGCCACACAGCACTGTTTTAGATTAGTTTCTTTCTAGCATTGCAATCTCAATTTATTTAGACCGAATCAAATTAACCCACAGATTAATTATCAATCTAATAGTTTGACCACGGCGGGCCGTATTTCTCTGTATCACTTCCCGTGACTTCACAGAAAAAGCACAGTGGATTCTTTATCACACTAACAAAATCAGATCCAATAAAATACTCCCTCACAGACGCGATCTGGCCACTCCTTCTGAGTGCCGCGCGCTGACTTCACTTCTTTAGTGAATTACAAAAATGGCAGAAAATGCATTACGTAGCTAAGTTAATGTTTTCGCCAGGGAGTTTTAGTTTTCATAAGTGCCTAGAAAGTGGGACACGCACTTTAACTATCACTCTATGAACAAGGCCTTTATGAGAGATAACAAAAGAACACGCTTAGGTTCTCTCCTTTCTTTTTCTTTTTCTGCGCTATGAGCGACTTACATGTCTCATGGACACCTTTTTAATCTTACTGCAGTTTTAAGCTATATCTTTAAACAACAACACATTGCACTTTCATTCCAAAAACACATTGCCACAAGTAAGTACAGAATAGTGAAACCAACTTTGACTCTCTGTGTATGAACTATTTATTTCCGGTTAAAAATAGAAAAACACAACTTTTTTAATATGTTATGAATTTTTCAAATCAAACTAATGCCAGCTTGAAATTCTCCACCATACTGTAAGACATTAATCCTACAAAAATATATTTATTTTATTATTTAGCTTTTAGGGAATCACTCTTAAGAGTTGATCTTCATATGATTAATTGTCATTAATCAGAATGTACAACTTATCCCTTGTTAACGACTTGTCCAGCAAGCATTAATAACAGCAAGTTATTTTTTTTCAACACGTTGTTTATTTCATTCGTGGCCAACGATTAAAATAAATCAAATAGTTAAATTGAGTTAGCTTAGTTAGCTCCTGAGCGTAGGTAAAACGCGATCTTTTTGGCAAATAGTTACGACATGTTAAATCACATAACACAGACAAAGATTTCTTAATAAAGTCAAAGTTTTATTCACTATTCTAACACAACATTAACAGACAATTTAACATACACACAAATGGGAGCGAGTTGTTTATATCTGAAGAGAGAGAGACTTAGGTTTTAATGCTAGCTTTTCGACCTGAGGAAACTCATGGACAGAACCATGCTATATTTAAACAGCAACAGAGAGGAATCCCGGTTTCAGTCAGTAAAGAGATTTTGCCTTACTTTGTCTTTTGCGTTGTTTCGATCGAACTCAGTTCAGGCTTTCTTCAAAGGTGAAGTCCGTCCCTTTTGTTCAGCTTGAGACGGCTCGCGTGCGGACTGGCTGCTTGGGAGGTCGTGTGACTAGCGCACTCTTCAGTGGTTGGTTGTCTCTTTCTGACGTGGTGAACCTTTCAGGAAGGCTATTCAGGTCTTAGAAGTTTAATGTTAAAGTTCTTTGGTTGTTTGCAGTACTCAGCCGTGGTGTTAAGAGGCGAGAAGCGCTGAGCAGACCGAGAGACTCGCAGGCGTGCGTGGCCTCCTGTTGTTTTTCAACTCCAACTCTAACTTTCAGGTTGTGCATCCGTTTCTTAAGGGAGCCGATTTGGGTTCCGCCTTTTTTTTGGCGCATGGTCCAATCGCAAGCGTTTCTGTGGGCGGAGCCCCGCCCTGCGTAGCTGCGTGTTTTGCATACATTATCTGGTTCAGTCATTGGTCACATGAAACAAATTATTGCAAGCAAGTTTCTATCCGTTATTGTAACCATGGGTTGATGAAACGTATCATTTTCATTCAACCATAATATTCTTCATAAGGTTAGCTTTCTAAAGAAACCACACACTTATATTTTGATATGCACCAAAAATACACGTGACCACAGAGGATATTACTGGGTTAAATACATTGATAAACAGATCCTCAAATTCTAAACGACACAAATAGCAGGTGAACTAAACATCTAGTGATCAGGTAACTTATACATTCTGGATTTACCATGGATTAAAAATAATGCAACAGCTTATAAATGTCACAAACACACACTTCTTAATACATGTATAGATATAGTATTTCTTTTCTCGAGTATATTTTGCTTCACAGGAACTTATTATAACTCGTTCCCTTTTCAAAACACACAATATCCTTAAGCCAAGCTGTGGCTCCCTTTGTCCGTTTCTGTTGGTTCAGAGAACGCAACAGGAAAAACGCATTCCTTTCTTGGGCGAACGCGAGGTCATAATGTCACTTCTTGGGGAGCTCTGGAGCTCGTCTTAGCTCCGAGTTGGCTGTAAAACTTTCTTTGTCCAGACGTTTTCATGATTTACTGCAATCTTAATGGCTAGAGATTTAGGGAATATGGCGCCAGTAAAGTTTAGGCTCCGGGAAGGGGAGTTCTGTTTTCTTTCAAAATGACAAAACGTGAATTTCCTGAGCTGGACCCTGGTTTTTATGATCCCAGGAAGAAAAGGGGAGTTTGGAGCGATAGGTTCCACTGGAATGCGAGCTTTGATCCCATCCTTGCATCAGGAATGTGTTGAACCTAGATGTGTGTGTATCCTGATCAGGCATTACAGAAGCATCATGCACACCGATCATTTTATGACGCTAAAGTACCGCGAGAGCGATTCAAAAGCATAAGGAACTGTCTCCTCTGCTCTCTATAGCTCTCGTGAATGTCACGAGCCAAATTTCATAGCCAAAACCTGGATATTTTAGGCAATATAGAAATCCTGGTAAGGATACGTTCTGTAAAAATGGCCCAACACATTCTCACTCCCAACTCGTCACATATTGACGCTTGGTCAGGACCCCTTGGCGTTGCTTTTTGATGCTCAAGGTAACCCTTTTTTGTAATTTTTCGATGCACAGGGGTACTTTAGCATCATTTTTGATGTGCAGGGTATTGTTTTCAGTTTTCTTAATTTAATGGTTTGCATGCATTTGTAAAAAAAAAATGAATAATTTTAAATAAATGTATTCTTTCATTGGAGCACCTAACCCCACCCCTGCCTTACCACTTCTGAACAATATAAAACAGGTAAATATCAGTACAGTCAGTTATTGCAAAACCTGACCATAAACAAGCAGTATAAAATCTTTACAAACAAGTCCTGTTGCATTCCAAGTCTTCTGATGCCATACAATATCTTTATGTGAAGAAGAGAGTAAAACCTAAGGTTTTAATCGCTGAAATTGATTCCACTCCGTTAACACACTCACATCTCATTCAAAAAGATACTCCCGTAGCATGACGCAATCGAGCCAATAGCATTTCACAACCAAGGCTGATGTAAGGCTTCTTCTGGTGGCAGTTTTTGAATTTACGCACAGACTGCTGCACACAGAAGGAGCTTTACGGTGGACGGAGGCGGCAATCATGACTATTCCTCTCACAAATCAACTGTTTTGCCTCGGAAGACTTGGAATATCAATACATTTTGAATAAATTATGACTGTAACGTTAGTTGTATATACCTGTTATATCTTTTGTTTTATTGGTAGGTTTAGGGGCAGGGGTTGGGTAACGTGCTCATTAATGTGTAAATAATGTAATGTAAATAAAATTGTTGACTGTTTTCATTGAAAAATCACACACCAACATATATATATTAATGACAATATTATTTTCCAATATATAATTTAATCACGACGATAAAATTCCCAGTGTTTTTCGTGACGCCATACTGAAGCCAAAGATTTTTATTTTATTTTATTTAAAGCAATGGAGGAAACTGTACATCAAAAACTTACGCTAAAAGGTACCTTGTGCATCAAAAAGTGACACAAAATGGTCCTGACCAAGTGTCAATATGTGCCGAATTGGGAGTGAGAATGTGTTGGAAGTTTAGTTTCAATGGGATTCAACATGCGTTTACACAAAAACAATTTGTACATCAAAACAAACAATTGTTGAAAAGGAAAAAATAAAAATAAATCTGCCATCTGTTGAAGCAACCATGCCATTTTAGCACTCAAGCTCTTTTATCATATCATTGTACTAGGTGAGCTACTGAGCACGTTTACGACATCAAAATGTATATGTTTACTATTATAAAAATTTTCTAAGGTCATAACATAGTATTGTGCAAAGAACCACGTGAAAATAAGTCTTTATGAATTGATAGTCTCCCCTGTAATCATACAAAAGGTATTAAACGTGTTGGTGTTTTACTTCCACTAGTGTTCATTTCAGTTGGAAACTGCAGTGAATTGTTTGCAAGAATGTAGGCAGAGGCACATTTTTCCAGTGTGCCTATGTTGCGATTTTATGAGGTTTTTAGAGCATTATTTTAATAGAATAACCACAAAAAAGGCAAAGTGTGTACAGTTCAGTGCACTCTCTCCTGCTTCTGCCAAATGAAAATGGGATTGGGCTTTCAGGACATTTGGAAGATGTCCCATCCATTCTGAATATATGGATGTGTACTACAATCCTATTTGTTTCCAAATCTTCTGTATATAGTGCATATTCACAATGACCAGACTCTGTACTGCATAACAAAGCAATTAGAACTGAATAGAATGATATTTACATTGTCATACTCCTATAATGGTGGAGTATGACATGATGGAAGGCTTCTAATTATTGTTTGCTGAAGGTTGAGCCCTTGATTTGTTAAATGCATCTGACTGTCATTTACATTTATGCATTTGGCATATGCATTTATTTTACGCATTATCTAGTTATCGAAACCATGATTCATAATGGACTCATAATGTACATCTCATAATATAGGCCTATCTAGTTAATATCACGTGTATTTGTGATTTGAATGGCCTGATATTAAGACTGACAGTCTGATGCATATATTATGAATGTAAATTAAAACTCTTTTGCATTTTATATCACTGTATCTGATATACATTCTACAGCTTAAAAGTCTGTTGTGTGTGTGTATTGTGTAAAGGGTGCACAAACAACTGCCAGTAATTACTTAAAAAAACAGACACAAGCTTTCGAATGTGTGATTAAAACCCCTCTTTAGAGCAGCTAGGCAATTATTAATTATAATCGCTGTAGGTTTGTATGAATGGATCAATAGCCAAGCACTTGATGTGACTTGATGCAGAACAGCCACGATCAGATTAAGACCTAAAATGGCTGACTGCAGCAACTGAATAAGCCTTGTGTTTTTCATAAACTGCAGTGGATCAGTTGCCTGCAGGGTTGTCATGCCTCATAATTTAAGACTGAGGCTGTTTTTTTATGTCTTCTTTGGTTTGTTTGGGTTTGTGTTTTTGTGAGGAAAAAAAACTGTAGCGTGGCATCTCACAAGCTTCTAAGAATAAGAAGATGCTATACATACGAGACTTCAATTTTACCATACCTGTCAAGTATCCCGTTTTGGCCGGGAAATTCCCGTAATTTACCCTTCTTTCCCGCCGTCCTCCCGTATTAGTATTTTCCCATAAATCTCCCGTATTTTAACCTGCGTTATTAAAAAAAACAAAAAAACGTCCCCCCCAAAAAAAATCTGAGCTCTGTCACTAGCCTCGCGATAACTGCCACCTGCAGTAGCCTACTACAGGTTAGTGTGTGAGGTCAGATGATGAGTTGATGAGTGACGACGCGGGAAAAAAGAAGAAAAAACAGACAGATGATGGACGCCAGGACAGAGAAGGAAGGCACTCCTGCCAAAAAACCAAACCCTTGTGTAAATACCGTGATCAATGGGACAACGGATTTATTTTTCTGAAGAAGAGCACAGTGGGGGACAGTCACACGTTTTGTAAGATTTGTAACTGTGACTTTAGCATCGCACACGGGGGAAGGAATGATGTATGCCAGCACGAGAAATCCGCCAAGCACAAGCGCGGGCTAGAGGCACAAAAACATGCCCAGGCGATGTCAGCATTCGTGACGAGAAATGCCACTGAGGCAGACCAGGTCACAAGTGCAGAGGTAAAAATGAGAAGCACTGAGCTCCCTGTGTCAGCCGAGAAGAAAATCTTTCAGTGAGTATATTACCCAGTACCCTGATAGCACACGTACATCTCCGAGACGTCTATTTGATTTCTGCATTTACATCTGCAAGACGTATTATTTAGGGTGTTTGCTGCAATACGTCTATAGGACGTTTCCTTTTAGATGTCAAATAGACGTCTATTTAAGATGTTTATGATTTAGAATGTATGTACAACTGACATCTGAAAGACGTCTGCCAGACGTTTAGACCGCAGATGCTTTCCAGATCAAGAGATCTTTAACAGACATATTGCAGACGTACATGTGCTATCTGGGTAGTTATATTATGATATCATATTTGACAGTATGAGAGTATGGGCTGTAGTGTGCCTAAAAATATTACCACTAATGAATTTTTTTCACTCTTATGCTGTTGTAGAACTGTGAGAAGCTTCTATGAGGCAGTGCTTAAGATGATGTTCTCCTCCTTTCCCCTCGACCATCCACTCCTGAGGGACCTGAAAGTGCTGGACCCTGCAGCTCGCCTTAACATAACTCCAGGGACAGGTAGATAATAGAAACAGTTTCCAATAGGCTTTATGCCCAGCTCCACTACTTACCCTAGCAACCACCCTAGCAATGGTCAGACACGCCTGGATAAATTAAATATAAGTATGTGTAGTGTATTAGCAGTAACCTTATAAGAGCAGAATAAATATGGCTATGTAATATGAACAATGTATGAACAATATGTACAGATATGTGAAATGTAGTGGCAGTATCATTATAGTAGTAGTAAGAACAATATAGATATATGCAGTGTATTAACAGAATATATTACAGAAAAACTAAATAAATATGGATATTTAGTATGAACCATATAAACAGATATGTACAGCTATGTGCAGTGTGGTAACAGTACCATTGTAGTGCAGAAATTGACAGGAAATAAAGGAGCTGGCTTAAGTTCAGGAAGTAGTGGAGCTGGGCATAAAGCCTATTGATGTTAAGCAAGGAAAGGCAATTTTATTTGTACAGCCCATTTTTACAAACAATTTGTCTCAAGGGCTTTACATCGCATCATAACATCCTCTGGGGACAGTTCCCCATTGATAACCAAAGAAATAATTGGCACAGTATACTTGATACTTGTTTAGATCGGCAATGTTCAGTCAAACACTTGTTTTACTTTGCAGTGGAAAGGCTAGGGGCCCTGTTCCCTCAGTTGAGGCTGAAAGAGGATAAGATGAGGGAGGAATTCACAGACTATCAGGTGACAGATAGCAAGCAACTCCCCCAAGAAGACAGAATCGACAGATTTTGGGGCCTGGTAGGAAAGGACATGAGGTTCAGTGAGCTGCCAAAACATATGAAGGCTTTACTATGCATTCCCCATAGCAATGCAAGTTCAGAAAGGGTGTTTAGCATGGTACGAAAGATTGTTACAGAGAATAGGATGTCGTTAGATAACAGAACTGTTTGTGCTGTACTCTCATGTAAAATTAACCATTCTGGCTCAGCTCACAAATACACTCCTTCCAAAGCAGTCTTAAAGAATGCAAAGTCTGCAACAAATGAGTACAATAAGTCACTAAAAGAGTAAGGAAAAGTTATGTGAAATGAAAAGAAAAACGGTAAAAAAAAAAGCAATATGAAATGAATGAGTGTGTGAATGTGAAAAGAATGTGGAATGAAAATGAAATGTAAATGTAAAGACAAGCAATGTTAAATTAACAGAAAATATGCAAATAAGCCTTTAAATAAATGCTCTTCATATATACCCTTTTGTGTTTTCATTTAGGCTATGAATGTTCACAGCATGTCAATGTCAACAAAGGTAGGCCTAGCATTGGCTTTATGCACAGCTGCACTACTTCCTGAACTTCAGGCAGCTCCTTTGTTTCCTGTCTGCCATTATTGGACAAACTGATCACCTGGATTAATCAGTTTGTCCAATAATGGCAGACAGGAAACAAAGTAGTGCAGCTGTGCATAAAGCCAATTGTAGTTTATAAGTGGTTGACAAGTGGTGATTTTAGCTTTCTTGTCACCTGTCTTAAAATGTAAGGGATACTGGAGCTTGGTTGGGGTGGTGGGACTGCTCGCGGCGGGCGCCGGAAAATTTCCCTTATTTTCAAATTCAAAACTTGACAGGTATGAATTTTACACCGCAGGGAAGTATTGACAAAGCAAACATGTATGATGAGAAAGCAAGCTGTTTTTGCCTCAGCATTTGTTTATCCTGCCTCAAAGCCAAACTGTACTTTTGTGAATCTGAGATCTTAGAGTGTGATTTTAATTGACTACCATTCACCTCTTGAGCCAAACATTTGGACGTTTTGAGTTTACATATGCAAAGAATTTCAGCTAGGTTGGGAAAACAGCATCCAAGTCACACAGGTTTTTAAGGGCTGTGCATGTTGTCCCAATACAACCCTTGGGAAACAGGCGTCCTCAATAATGCATTGTGTTATAGTAAACTGCACTACCCAAGGCTCAAGACACCCTCAACACACTCAAACTCTGTGGTCTTAAGAGAGAATAGCTTCTGGATTATTTTTCCACTCCTGCAGACGTGAAAAGTAATAATAAAAAGTGATTGCATGGTTATATAAAGCTTCAAATCTTTTAAGAGTCTAAAATAAATAAGTAAATAAAGATTTAAACATTACTCTGATGCCAGAATAGAAACGGTGCAAGTGTGCCTTTATATGAGCCTGGCACTTTGAAAGGGTGAAATGAATATATTAATAAATAATGTGATTGATTTTTTTTTTCTTTTTATGTATTCACAAGGTGGCCAGACATGAAGGCTTTGAAGGGGTCTATTTTTGCTCTATGTTTCAGACCAGAGATTAATTACATACGACTGGCAAATATTCTAGCAGCTTTATTTGCACAGTCCAATCAGCCTGCAACTGCATCTGCTGAAGATATTAAATCATGCATGCGGAATATATAATGCAAGTGGTGATTCATTTGTTGTCATCTCAGTTGTTGAAGAGTGAGGTTAACTTTGACCTCGCTCTCTGCTAGTCAGTCAAGTTATTTCTTCAGTCTTGTAATTATACATGTAATTTTCTTGATAAAATAAAGATGTACCAAAGACCTTGAGAGTCAAAACATGTCTGAAGTGGTAGATTTCAAGCCATGAGTCGATAATTATAAATCATGTTGCATATTTATTGACTGGTTTGTAAAATCAAATGAATAAACTTCTTTGAAAAACCAGTAATATTTCATAAAACCCTTCATTATTAAACAATACACAACATTTATAGTAATCAAATCCGAACAGTTGAACAGTGCTCCAAGAGTGTTGATATGTTCATATACAGGACAGCATTGGGATTTTCACTGTTCGCATCATTCCGATTGTCTGTTTGTGTATTACAGACGGTATTATTGGTGGGGATGTTTCAAACATAGGCTCATTAGAAAAACCATACATCTACCTACATATTTGTAAAACTCCAAAAAGATAGTAATGAATACAATTTACTGCAGTTTCCTGCTTAGTTGCCCCCACTCAAATTACTATACTTAATATAATTGGGAAACACTGTCTCTCTCTGTCTCTCTGTCTCTCTGTCTCTCTTTCTCTCTCCACACACAAGCACAAAGAGAATTGTTGTCAGTTCTGGGCTTGGCCCATTATATTAATACAAAGAGTTTCTCTACTGGAAATTAATACTGTTACCAAACTATTGTGTCTAGTCTTAAAATACTGTTCTGTGTACGTTTTCACATAGTATGAGTTTTTCTGTCTCTTCTTCTAAACCTAGATAATTATCCAAAAACAAATAATCACAAGAATCGCCTTATTTCTGCAGACACCTATAATGTTGGCAGTAACCATAAGCAATAGACACCTGTAATGTTTCCAGTAAGCATAAGCAATGTCTAAATACCTAAAATAGGCATGTCGTGCTACATCTGGGATTATAGCAAAAATTAATTTCAGGCAGAATATACATTTTTTTTTTTTTTTTTTCATGTATGTAATTAGGGTTAGGTTAGGGTTAGGGTTAGACTGACCCAAACCCAGACTGCTACACAATAGTGTATCTGGTATTACATCACCTGTGGACTCAGATGTAAACCGCAAAGGCTGAGGACATTCGGTACAGGGCCTTAGAGACTTTGGGTGCTTTGTACACAAGAGCTCTTTATGCTGACCCAAGTAAATTTCCTTTGTAGAGCAATTCACATTCTTTACATCGCTTGCAATGCATCCACAACAGACTCAAGTGCCATTCTGTGGGCGTAAAAATGTAGTGGTAAATCTAAAGTGACAAATACTTTAATAACACAGTGGATTGTAACATAGCAGTGGTAAATGAAGGCTGCAAGTACTCACAGAGGTGCTCATTTTGATGACACAAACACACCATGATTCAGGCCCAAAAGTACAATATAAAAATAAAATTGTGAGGGCAAGAGGAAGATGTTGGAATTTAACTTTTGGACCAAGCAATCAAACTCAGAATGAAGTGTGAAAAAAGTCTTAAAGTATTAGAAATTAATAAATCAGGCTGATTTATTAAACTGGCACTTTTGGAGCTAGAACAATGTTTTTCACAGCTTTTTTAAAACAGAAGACATAATTTTGAAAAATGTCCTTTAGCTTTTTGGTTAAATGTGCATGGATACACAGAAAAGGAACCTAAAAATTGTATATCTAATATGCAGTATATACCTGTATATATGAAGAGCTCAGATACAAAAGTGCTATCTGAAATTTTCATCTAAAATTAGCATTTTTCTCAGGGTCCTATGTTCATGTTCAGTTATTTCACTTCATTTCAAATGGCACTCAAGAGGCTTTTGCAATTGAACTCTTCATATATATATATATATATATATATATATCATATATACATATTGTCACGGTTTAGTTTCTGTCTAGTTCCCCTTTTGCCCATATTTGGTTCTTCCTGTTCTGATTTAGTTAGTAATTAGTAATCATCGTTTAGTCCTGTCACCTGTTTTGTGTTAATTATCTCGTTTTCTCTTTTGTTCCCTAGTCTTTATAAGTCTTGAGTTTCCTTGTCTAGGTTGTCGTGTCTTAAAGTTAGGTATACGTTTGTTCTGAGATTGTTTTCTTGTATCCTGAAAGTCTTATTTTATTAAAGATCTATTTTTCTATTTACCCACTGGTTCCTGCATTCCTTCGTGGAGCATACCATTACAGAAGACACGACCGAACAGAAGATGAGGAGGCGGCTAATTTTAGTTCCCCGCAAGGGAGGTTCGGGGATGTTCTGCGAGCTTCCTCCGCTCGCGGAGATGATGATGCATTACACACCCCCCCCCCCCCCCCCCCCCCCCCCCCGCGACTATGATGTTTCCGCCCGCGGCGATGATTGTGCCGCCGTCCAAGGCGACGATGGTTCCGCCCGCGGCGAAGACAGTTCCGCCGACACAAAACGCGGGGCTACTGGATGAGGCTCTGCCCCCGGAGTTCTCAGCTCCAGTACTCTCTCCAGTGCCTGCTCTTCGCCAGTGCCCTCTAGTGCATGCGCCTCGTAAGTGCCCTCCAGTGCCTGCTCCTCGCAAGTACCCTCCTTCGACTCCGCTGGTTCCACCCACCTCTCCTGCGTCCCCGCTGGTCCCGTACGGATCCGCGCTCCCAGAGTGCCCCTGAGAAGTCGTGCTGTCAGAGCGCCGCCGAGAGTCCGCGCTGCAAGAGCGCCCTCCTGCGTCTCCGCTGGTCCCGTCCAGCTCTCCTTAGTCTTCGCTGGTCTCGTCCAGCTCTCCTGCATCTCCACTGGTCCCGTCCAGCTCTCCTGCGTCTCCGCTGGTCCCGTCCAACTCTCCTGCGTCTCTGCTGGTCCCGTCCAGCTCTCCTGCGTCTCCGCTGGTCCCGTCCAGCTCTCCTGCATCTCCGCTGGTCCCGTCCAGCTCCGTGCCTCCCGAGCGCCCTCAAGTATCCGCGCTGCAAGAGCGCCCCCAAATGTCCGCTCCTCCAGAGCGTCCTCAAGAGCCCGCTAAAGGCCACGGAACTCCCTGTGCTATCTCGGCCAACCCAAAATATAGTCCCTCCAGGGCCTCCCCTGTCTCCTGATCCGCCATGGCCTCCCGTGTCTCCTGATCCGCCATGGACTCCCGTATCTCCTCATCCGCCATGGTCTACCGTGTCTCCTGATCTCCCTGGTCTCCTCGCTGTCCTGGCCCGACTCCAGCCTCCAGAGCGCCCGCCCCCCGCCCGTTATGTGTATGTTACGGTGCGGGACGCACCTTCCGGGAGGGGGGGCGATATCTGTCACGGTTTAGTTTCTGTCTAGTTTCCCTTTTGCCCATATTTGGTTCTTCCTGTTCTGATTTAGTTTAGTAATCATCGTTTAGTCCTGTCACCTGTTTTGTTTTAATTATCTTGTTTGCTCTTTTGTTCCCTGGTCTTTATAAGTCTTGAGTTTCCTTGTCTAGGTTGTCGTGTCTTAAAGTTAGGTATACGTTTGTTCTGAGATTGTTTTCTTGTATCCTGGAACTCTTATTTTATTAAAGATCTGTTTTTCTATTTACCCGCTGGTTCCTGCATTCCTTCGTGGAGCATACCATTACACATGTATATATATATACACACACACACTCTAAATTTTCATCTAAAATTAATAAAAAATGTAAACAATTATAAAAAAAAAAACATCATGGACATGTCATGTATCAATTACCCACATGACAGTTTTATTCAGTTGAAAGAAGATCTGGCTCCTGTTGCATCATTTTTGCCTCAACCCTTCTATCACCATCCGAACCGAAACAAGTCTGCAAGTATCCCATGGCCACAGAGTACTGCTGTCAGCATGCCACAAGGTGTATCTGAAGCTAATTGCACCATAAATGCAGCAGCATGCCTTTCTTACGTGGGACTGGTCTCCACTGTGCATGCAAACACTGTCCTTGATGTCCAGGGAGGGTGCAGCACAGCCCAGCCAACACCATGACAATGACAGCCTGACCTCACACCTCTGGATCCTCTAGCACAACAAGGTCACATGTTTTGTGACATTCATTTTGATTTGTATATCTATTTAAAATAAAAGCCTCTCTGAGCATGTCTTCAATTCCAGCATGACTGTATTTAGCTAAGACAGTTCATTTTCAAAATAATGAATAGTTCTTCCAATAATGAATATTCTTATCTACATTTATACCTAATTTCTTCTGTGCAGGAAGGCCAAGATCACTGGATAAAAAAATGCTTGATAAAATTATATTGTGTAGCTTCTTGCACATTTTGAAATGTCCAGTGAGTGGCATTACAATGCATTCAGTTTTCCCATGAGATGGATGTGAATGGGGCAAAGTTTTATTACGTTAGTTGTATGTTTTGCAGAAGTTCCGAAATGAAAAGTGGCACAAAAGGTTAATGTTCTATTGTGATTTAAAATATTGTACTACCTACACTAAACCCTACCCTAAACATATAACCTATAGTGTTAATAAAAATAAACATGACACATTTGTCATGCCATCTTAGCTTACTTTTATGAGTCTTTGAGTTGTTTTATTGAGCGTTATCTCTTATGTTTCACAGGACTCACGCCCAAGAGATTTGCATCACAAGTGCAGTGCTGTACCGGGTGAGCTAGCAGGCAAGTTTAGTTCATTAGAAAAGTCATATATATGGAGCTGTTTATGTGATACAACTGTCAAAATGTATTAGTTTACAAATCATGCAGACAAGTAAGAGGTAATTGGTATTTTTCTACCATTAATGTTCATTTCATTTGGAAACTCTAGTTAATTCTATATGTATAGATTAAGTAGTAGTAGTAGTAGCCTTTTATTGTCACTAGTCACAAGTACCAGCGAAATTAGCCATCAACCTGTCCATACATACACAAACATACATACAATACAATATGACAGGGGGGTGGACAGGACAGGAAGACAGGGAATTGAGGAAGAAATACAGCTTAAACATGTATTTCTTCCTCGAGGGGAGAGAAAAAAATAACCCCCAGACTATGCTCCTATGGGAGTACAGTGTGAGAACAGGAAAAACACCCCAGCAACAAAAGCACATAATCAATACACCATAGACACATGACTTGCAACAGGTGGGGGGTAATCCAGCTCCTACAAACAGCCATCCGGTCCAGCAGCTATTCTCAGCGCTGGTCACAGACCCGTCTGTCGGACTGGCGGAACAAAGCGGCGAAGGCGAGGGATCGGGGGTGGGGGGGGTGAATGGAATGTCTGTATATATGGGTATGTGTGTGATGTGAGTTTGTGTAGGCCTGGAGATCCGCCATGCTGGTATCCAAAACAAGTTGTCTCAGTCCGCAGATTGTGATAGCGACACAGCAATTGCCATGGAAATGGCCTTGATCGGGACCCAGACAGAGTCGACAATCACCGGGTGTCTGTGGGAGGGGTCAGGAAGCAAGAGCGTCTCACTGCAGTGCCCTTCCGGGGGGGTTGTTTCCAGAACGACCTTGTCCGAGGCAGTTCTGTTGTTTTGGGAAGCCGAAAGAAGATAAGATTGTTTGGTCTTGGTGCGAGCAGCTGCATACCAATTTCACAGCTCTCTTTGTCCATTCTGGTCTCCAAGTCCATCAATTTTTCTCAGCACAACCGTGAGCTTCTCCATGATAGAATCCATATTGCGGTTGATAGTTTCAGTCTCAGTGCTGACCGCTCTGCCCACTGCTTCAATCATGACGGGCAGCCTTATGAGGCTTTGGACAGCTGTTCCCGTCTTCTGAATTCTCTGATAACCCAGGGCAAAGCCTAATCCAATCAGCAGAAAACCTGTTATCATGGTTCCGAATAGGTAGATGTCTTCAATGTCCTCCACGGAAAGAGCCGCCAGACACACGACCCGCCATCTCTCCCATGCGTCCATCGTGTAGCCGGTAGTGAACGTTCCAGCAGGACAATTGGGCTCCCCCGAACGCAGGGCTCTTGTAGAGAACATGGTGTCAATTGCGTTGAGAGACCAGTTGATCAAATCCATAATTTTTTGGTTTGGAGAGCAGTGCAGAAAGAGTCTCTCAAGTGTTAGACAATAGACAAGACGAGAGAGCAAGCAGGGAAGATAAGGGGAGGGGAGGAGAGGAGAGAAAAAGCATCTGCCTTCGCAGAGAGCCAAACAAAAAGTTAAGTTGTGGAATTTTGAACAACAACAAAAGTAGTTAAATGTATTTTTCTTGTTGAAACATTTAGAAAATGATTAAATTAGTAGTAGTAGTGTCAGGGTTATGGACCAGTTTTGTGTTTGTCTTTGTTCCATGTGTTCCTTGACCAGGGGCCTGTTTCATAAAACAAGTTTACCAAATAAACCTGGTTTATTTCAGTTTGTCTGAATTATTGTAAGTTGATTTGATTCAAAATAAGTCAGAATAACTGAAATAAGCCTGGCTTGTTTGGTAAACTTGTTTTATGAAACAGCCCCCAAGTTCCCTTCCAGGAACTTCGAGCTACGTCCGAAGACGCTATGGGAACGCCATCAGCGTAACCGGCGCTCTGAATATTATTTACAACCAGTCTAATGGATGGTCTCACAGACTATAAATAGTTTCAGAAAAGATATTGCAGGAATCTAATTTTTCATGGTATCTTCTTCAAATTTGAAATATAAACTCATGAGACACATGGCTTTCAACCCATTACTTTTCTGGATTGCTCCAGGACTTATTTCATGTATTTGTATATGAAATAAAAAAACATTCAGTGTGGAAAAATATTTTTCAAGGCACGTCAGTGTGTATAACTTTTTATCTTTTTGAGCATTATCAACTCTGGATGATAGATAGTAAAGCCGAGAGTGTCTTCTTTCCAAAGATACCTAATTTGTTTGTGTAAGCACACTTTGTCACAAACTGTTACCATTTTAATTTAGGTAGGTTATTTTCACCTATGAGGTCCACAATGGGGGCGAAGGTTAACAGGTTAAAGGTTGAAAGTACCTCATACAGTCCACTTGCCTTGCGTCCTGCATCTGTGCTCTCTGATGAGCAAATACTCAAGGCATATTTCACTGTTTTGTAGTGTCGCAGTAATGATCTCACTGCCTTCACACGTTCTGCCCACCTTGTTGGATTAAGTTTTCTGAGTTTTCTAGAGGCAGCAGAATGATCTGCTTTGTCGCTTGCTGCCAGCTCCAGCTGTGCTTGACTAAAAACATCCTCTCTTTTTGCACTAGATGTCATGAATCCATTGATTTCTTTAGTATAATCAATAGCATCTCTTGTAAGTGAAATGGCCCGCACAGAATCTTGTATTGCCAAATTCAGAGAGTGGGCTGTGCAGTGAACAAACATGGCTTTTGGCTGTTCAGCTTGCAAGTGTGCTTGGACACCACTGACACAGCCGGCCATGTTATCAGCTCCATCATAACACTGACCGCGAAGATCAGAGAGTTCTAAATTAAATCTAATGAAAACATCCTTGATGATTGACACAATAGAAGCTGCATCTTTAGCTGGGTTTTCATAGAAACCAATGAAATCCTCATAAACAACAAAGTCATCTCAAACATGCTGAATAACAAATTAATTTTGCTCCTTTGTGGAAGCATCAGTTGTACTATCAAGTATTAAACTAAAAAATCTGTTATTCCTAATGCGTGCAGAAAGCACTATTGTAACCTCTGAGGCCATTATATTCAGAAGCTCATTCTGAATCTCATGGGAGCAGTATTTTTCTCGCCTTTGCAACCAGGATTGTAATGTTGCACTGTCCCTTGCTCGTAGGTTCAGTAATTTGATAGAAAAGGCTGTCTGCATCTCTACTGTGCCTGAATGGAAGACCCTGCTCACCAATAAACTGAATGGTTTTAAGGATTTTTATGAATGCTTCTTTTGCTTGTGCTTGCTCTTTTTGTTTTGCCAACAGAATCTGCGTGCTAACAGATGTACTTCTAGAGTAGTGAAGCCATTTTAGAGTGGCCTCCTTATGGCTCGAAGATGCCTCATGACCTCTAAATCTTTCTGGTCCGTGCTTCCAGTTTGAAAACCCTTTAACAGTGAAGGCATCACTGGTACATTTTGAGAATGTTATCAATTTCAGATCCATTGCTACTCTACATGTATGACAAAATGCTTTTCCTTCATTCCACTCTAACCAGTTCCCAATTTTAAACCACAAAGTTTTGAACACCCTTTCTCCTTTCACTTTCGGTCCTGTCAGGTCTGATGGTTGGTTTGGCTGAAGATGCACTGGCACTAACTGATCTTCTCTTTCCTGTTCTGTTCTGTCCCTGCTGTCATTATCAGTGATGAATTTGCCCCTATTGTCAGCTGTCTGTCTCTCCCTAAAAACAAATAAAATGGACATTGGACACTGTGAACTAACTAAAGATTAAAGTAGTCAGCGACAACAATTGTTTTATCTATATACAGTTGTGGCCAAAATTATTAGAACACTATTATTTTCACCAGCTAAAAAATGGTTTTAAGTCATTTATTTCTATCTTTTGCTGTAGCGTGTCAGAAGGAAATATCAGTTCACATTTCCAAACATTCATTTTGCCATTAATTGTAATAATCCAGTGAGATTTTTGTCTGACAACAGCCAGTGCTCCACACAGAGATCTGATCTAATCATCATTCAGTCTGTGTAGAATGACATGAAGAAACATAACAAACTGAGACAGACTAAATCCAGATGAAAAGTGGCAACAAGTCTCCAAGCTGCTTCAACAAGCCTACCTGCAAAGCTCATGAGAATCTCTGCTCAAGTGCACCGAGGGCAAAAGCTGCTTTAAATTTAAAGGATTATTACACCAAATGTTAATTTTATTTAGTTAATAGAAGTTAATTGATAAAGAAAATCTATTTTTGACATTATTTTTGACAGCATCCTCATTTTACAGCATTTTTACACAGGTGCCTTAAACTTTTAACAGTACTGTTGCTTTGCAGGTAGCTTTCTTGAAGCATTGAAGACATTGCCACAGTTCTTCTTCTGAACTGCCTCCTGTCAACCTGCTCAACATTTTGAATTCACAATGAGCTCACATATTACTCACACTGTGAGTACCAAAGTATGAGAATGGTGAGATGTCACTGTGATCATTGCATGATCTCACGTGTTGACTGGGTAGTGTTCTAATAATTTTGGCCACCATTGTAATTTCAAGCAAAACACAAAAATCTTTCCTGGGAACTCACTCAGATCTTGGGATGCTAGTCTGTCATCTTTCTTTTGATTGTCAACTGCCTGTCTTTTAACAAATAAGATTCACACTGTGATCTAACTAACTAGTCTAGCCAGCTACAACAGTTGTTTTATCTAGATCATTTCAAGCAAAACATAATCCTGCAAGTTACTGAGGTGCTTAAAGGGATAGTTCACCCAAAAATGAAAATTCTGTCATCATTTACTCATCCTCAAGTAGTTCCAAACCTGTGTAAAAAAATACCCCAGAACTGCTCTGTTTCCCACATCCTTCAGAATATCTTCCTTTGTGTTCAGCAAAACGAAGACATTCATACAGGTTTGGAACTACTTGAGGGTGAGTAAATGACAGAATTTTCATGTTTGGGTGAACTATCCCTTTAAACTGATCCTACATGAATACCTCTGTGTTTCCTGGGAACTCAGATCTTGGGATGCTGGTCTGTCGTCCTTTTCTTGTCTGAGAGAAGACATACTTCTATCATTTGCTCATAAAAACACACAATTTTCTTTTAGGGCTAACGGTAGGCTGGAGCTGAGCAGGAAACTATTATAGAACAGTGCACAACACACCTTTTAATGAACATCAGTGTAGATTGTTTCAACCCCACACGCTTCATTTTGCATTCCCCCAATCTAATAACAGAAAAACAGGTTCACAAAGTTAGTAATGAGCAGTATATTTTAAAAATCGAAGACATCTTCTTGCTGCCACTTTAGTAACAGTCTATATCGCTGTATCACTATTGCTATATATAACATTTTTCCAGCACGGCTTACCTACTTTTTTGAAGGATTCAATTTGGCTAATGTTGATGTAATTTATTCATTGTGGGCATACATAATTTAAAACGTTCAAAACTTAATGATAGGCCTACTGATAGGACTCGGACGATTACTGAGCGTCAAAGCACCAGCTGAAAGGGGAGTTTTGATTGGTCTCTCAACGGAGTAAGACGACTTGAAGCGGCACTGCACGGACCAATCAGTGTATGAGTTTAAAGTATCGCGAGAGAGCGATTTGAAAGCGTACGGTGCCGTCTGCTCTCTAATTGTTCTCGCAGTACTTCCATGTCATCTACCATTTGGTTTGTGTAGTGTTGCTTCAAGTGAACTGACTGAAGTGCTGGGGCAGTGCCCCAGTAGTTTGAAAAGTGGTGGGTCAAATGCCAGCTCGCCCCTGTTGCCCCGGCGGCCCTGTAACGTTCTATGGCCTAGATATGCGAGCCACTCTGGGCTCTTCTGTTCTCTCGGAACCATGGTTACATAAGTAACCTGGAGATGTTTTCATTTTATTCAAATTTTAAAAATGTTCCAACATTTCCGGAATTCGGGTTGTATAAAGTTATCATTTATATAGCAATGGTCATTAGTGAAAACTATAATATTAATATGTTGCATGTATATTAAATAGCTGATTAAATGATCCACCCCTAACCTTTAGTAAAGTATTAATAAATGTTGTTGCAATTAATAGGGTATAATTTAACAATGTGCATTCCTCCAAAACAGATAAAACATCTTTCACATACATCTACATGCCTGTCTCTTTTAAAGTGTTTAGTGTAGGCTTATATAAAGTTGTATGTGTAGGGGTTATTATACCACAATTGTTAACCCCACACCAGACCTCACTAATTTTCCAACCCTGGCTACGGCCATGCACTTAACGATGCAGCAATTGCATGGCCGTAGCTGTTAAAGTTGGTACACTCCGAGAAGGTCCAGCACTTTCCCAGGGCATCTCCATTGGCTGCGGATCATAAGAGGAGTAAGGGTTAGTTCCTCGGAGGGGAAGTCCTCACTGTCACCCTCAGAACACCCTGGCCACTACCTGAAGTAGTCCTTCCCTGGCTTTTAGCAGGAAGAGAACTAGATCGAGGCAGAGGCGCTGGAACTCAACCTCCTTTGAGGTACTGGTCCTCAGCTCCAAGATGGTCATCTTCCCACAGTGGGAACATGACTCATCCACGAAAGCCACCTCAACATGCTTAACACCCAGATGCATGAGGAACAGTGGTGGAGTCAGAGAGCTTCCCAGGGTGGCACTGGACACCCCTGACATCTGATCGGCCATCCCGGGTGCCGCCCCAGTAATTAAAATGCTATGATTTAATTTTCTTTATTTAATCGTACTAAAAGAAGTGTGTATTTTAGCCTTGAATGCAAGGATGCGACGCATCTGGTGTTACTCATCTTGCTTCATCACGTCTATTTCCAGCCTCTCACGTATGCGTTCTCGCGCCACACGTTCATTTTCTTGTCAAACATCGCAGAGCAGAGAGGACGCAGACAGCGAGCTGACAGACACGACAGAGCAGGTCACTTTTGATAATAGGAAACAAAGTCTCAGCATTCAAAATCTGTTAGTTTATTATGAATTTCAAAAGATTGATACAGTTTTGGAGATCTTTATAGGCGTGACGACTCCTGCATTGCCTCAGTTCAGTGCTTAATTAGCATAAAATAAACACATCCAATCCATGTTGAAAGATACACTATAACTTAATGCAGGGGTCTTAAAACTATGGGTCGCAGAGTGGGACAAGGTGGGTCGCACAAAGCCACTTGGGGGCAGCTAAATGACACATACACACAGTTCCTAGGGCTGGACGATATACAAAGATTAATTACGAATTGCGATATTGCTCAGTGTAATTTTCAAAAAGCAAAGGCCGGGATTTAAAACGTGTTGCGTGTTTTGAAGCGTGGGCACGCACGAGTTGTAATAACAGTGAGGGTCTCAGAGCGACAGTTCATTATTAAAATACTCGGTCCACATTATTAATGAGAAGAAACTCGCTCACTTCACTGCGCTGTGTTCTGCATGAGATTGCATACACCGGGAAATTCAAATGTTGCGAAAACTGTTTCAGGTAGGCTGTTCATTCATTTTTATCATTTGTTTGAACTCGGCGCTGCTGTATCTTTCCGAGAGATGTAAAGTTTGTTGTTTTCGTTCCTTCATATGTGTTTAATCCATAAACTGTCTGTAAAATGCATTTCACATGTACGGGTTGAGTGGGGCACAAATGCGGGGTTATTTGTAACACTATAAAAACATTTCCTCATGCTAGCATAACAGAATTATTCCTATTATTTCCTTGCCATATCATCACTATATAGAGACAAAAATGTGCCAAAGTTAAAAATTATTTTGAAGATATAGCTGAACATGTATTTAACCATTGCAAAAAAGTATATTTCTGGCTGAAGTAAATTTGTCATCTGTCAGAGAGTCACAGTCATAGGCTGCATCCGAAACCGCCTACTTCTCTGCTATATAGTAGGGGAAATGCAGTAGGCGAGTGAATAAGTATGTCCGAATCCTTCGGATTCATAAAAGAGTAGGCAGGAATTACCTGGGTGACATACTAATTCTCGCGAGATTCGGACGTGCGTCTACTTAGTGCGTCCGAATATGCCTACTTCTCTACTATATGGTAGGGGAAAAGCAGTAGGTGAAGGAATAAGTATGTCCGAAACCTCAGTATTCATAGACGAGTAGTGGAGAAGTTCCCGGATGTCCTACTGCTTCTGCCCAGATTCTTGAGTGTTCATCCGATGCACACTTTTCTATCCCAGAAGCCCACGCGAGAGGATACGTCATCATCACGTGACGGAGATCAGCGACGCGGGTGTTTACAAATGTGAGTATTATCGATCAAAAGCACGGTTAAATGTGTTAAAATCACATTTCTTGAGCTACTGTATAGTAAACTGTTGATTTGCTGAAGGTGTAGATGCTAGACAGTAACGTTACAGTATATTTGTATAGCTCCAGTAAACACAAAGTGCATTTACATAAACCTTATACATCTTAAAGACCATTAAATGTCTATTTAATAAAATATTCTAAAAGAATATTCAAAGGCTCTCAGTGAGCTGAAAACCTTCCAGTTACTGAAATTAATAAAAAAAATATTTTAAATCTTAAGGTTTTGTTTATTTTAATTATTGTAATTTCAAACGAAGCCGTTACAGCGCTTTTCTGATTCTTGATTTCTGTGCATTTGATGCAGAGCTTTTGTGCTGGAGCAGGTGACAGCGGTATTTGTGGGAAAAAAAGGAAAACAAAAATATAAAGTAAGAAATCATTTTGTTACTTCTAATACAGAAATCAAATGACATTGTGCTGTTAAAATTACTGCTTGTGTATTATGTTTGTGCATCTTTGTATGATCTGAAATGTCTGCAGACTGGTGTGTGCAGTGAGGATGGAGAAGTCCACAGCAACATCCTGGAAATGATCCAGTGCCATGAATGAGATGCTCCATCACTCCACCTGCCCTTACTGCCTCATCTGGACCGGATGCTGCTGTGGTCTCTTCATCCTCAGTGACCCCAGAGCCAGCGAGACCATCTAGAGAAAGACCAAAACAAACTGAGGATGTGATTTTTGTTCAAGTTTGTCCTGCTGGTTTCTGTTTATACAACATCAGTCAATGGAGCACGAGTTTCAGAAGCTTCAAAAGCATAGTCAAATAATTTCACAAAGAATCTGAAAGTTAGGCTCCATTGACTGATATTGTATGAACAGAAACCAACAGGACAAACATACACACACACACACACACACAACAATTGAACAGTGTGGATGTGTGTAAATAACGACTGAATGTATATGTTTGGGTGAACTAACCCTTTAAAGCCCCAAACAGAAATTGTATGAAATATATGTAAGCATTTATATTATAGAAGTACCTTGAAGAAATAAACTTTAAGAAATAAGCAGCTTTGTTGAGTGTTTGTGCCTGTCACAAGCAGCGCCTCTGTGGCCCTCTCCGCACAGCCGCAGTGGGAACCCTCGCCTGCGTTCTAGTTTCCCCCCCGGACTCTTTATGCCCCACGTACCTCGGCTAGTTCCGCCCCAGGTGTTTCCCATTTTCCCCCTGTGATTACTCGCCTTTAATAGGCGCGAACTTTCTGCAAACCATCGCGAAGTCATATCTGCCCTAGGTGATATTTCCGAGCGTGTTTCTGTGTTAACGATTTCTTGTGTTTGATTCCGGACTGTCCCTCTTGTGTTTGATTCTCGCTGCCTGCCCCATTGACGTCTGCTTGTTATCGACTATTCTGCTGGATTATCTGTGTTATACCTGCTGGCTGGTTCTTGTACCTTCTGCCTGTTTGACACTACGATTAAAGCCTGCTAATGGATCCGAACGACCCTGAGAACTTATTACAGATGACTTCGCCAAGCCAGGATCCAGCGGCTTTACACCACGTCGTCACCGAGGTGTCTCGTCAGGCCAATGTGCTCCTCACTCACCATCAGCAATTGGACCACATCACTACTACAACGGAGGATCTTGTACGGTCAGTACAGGCACTCACCCAGGCTGTCAATCGACTCACGACTCCTGTGAATCCTCCACCGTCTCCTCCCGCACCCGTTGTTGCCACGGCAACGTCAAGCTCGGCCCGTCTTTCGCTCCCGGAGAAGTATGAGGGCTCAGCAGGCAAGTGCAAGGGCTTTCTTATGCAGTGTGCCATTTATATTAATTCTCAGCCACAAAACTTCCCGTCAGATGACAGTAAGGTTTCATTGATTTGCTCACTTTTGACCGGCAAAGCTTTAAGGTGGGCAACAGCATTGTGGGAGGGGCAGCTGATGACATTTCCCACATATCGACACTTTCTGAGGAAGTTCAAGGAAGTGTTTGATCATGGAGAGGATGGTAAGGAGGCAGAGGAGGAGCTGTTAACCCTTCGTCAGGGGTCCTCTACCGCTGCGGATTATGCCCTCACGTTCCGCACGCTAGCAGCTCAGGCTGGCTGGGAGGGGAAGCCCCTCAAGGCTATGTTTCGTCGCGGCTTGAGGATGGATCTGCAGGCTGAACTCGCGTGCCGGGACGAGGAGAAGGATTTAGAGGAGTTTATGGAAATGGCTATCAGAATGGACAATCTACTCCGTTCCCGTAGAGGGCGCCGTTTCACAGCCAATCTGTTTCCACAACCTAGCCTAGCCACTGAGGAGCCCATGCAGATCGGCTATACTCGACTTACGGATGAGGAGCGCGACCGGAGAATGAGGAACCGTCTCTGTTTATACTGCGGTCAACCGGGACATTTCCGCTCACAATGCCCCTCACGACCTCCCAGACCCTCCAGTTCTCGGGTAAGCCTCATTCCTCTGAGCCCTTCGCTGTTACTAGACGTTTGCATTGTTATCCATGGCCGTAATATAAAGACTAAAGCCTTTGTTGATTCAGGAGCTGCGGGTAATTTTATTGATCAAGAATTTGTTAATTGCCATAATATCCCTCTCCTTCCATGTGACCCACCTATGGCCGTAGCAGCCCTCGATGGACGACCACTAGGGGCAGGAAGAATTCACTTTTCCACTGAAGACATCACGTTAATCACCAGTTCCATGCACACCGAAGTTATACGTCTCCACGTCACCCAGTCACCCAACCACCCTGTCATTCTGGGTCATCCCTGGTTGACCCTTCACGATCCACGAATATCCTGGAGAGAGCAGGAGATCACTCACTGGTCTACCTCCTGTCAACAGGACTGTCTGATCCACCCCCTGAGAACTTCCACTACCAGTTCAGACTCGAGACCGGAACCCACGATCCTGGCAGAACTCCCTAAGCCTTATCAGGATTTACATCTGGCCTTCAGTAAGATCAAGGCCACCCAGCTGCCTCCTCACCGCGAAACGGACTGTGCTATTGATCTCCTACCAGGTGCTACGCCCCCTAGAGGCCGCGTCTACCCTCTATCCCAACCTGAAACCCAATGCATGCAGCAGTACATTGAGGAGGAGCTTTCCAAGGGTTTTATCCGGCCTTCCACCTCGCCGGCTTCGGCCGGCTTCTTCTTCGTTAAGAAGAGGGACGGTTCCCTCAGGCCGTGTATTGACTATCGAGCGCTTAATGAAATCACAACTAAGTTTCGCTATCCCCTCCCGTTGGTACCATCGGCACTGGAACAGCTCCGCGCAGCCCGAATCTTCACCAAATTGGACCTAAGGTGCGCTTACAATCTCATACGCATTCGGGCAGGGGATGAATGGAAAACCGCCTTCTCTACCACCTCGGGACATTATGAATATCTCGTTATGCCCTTTGGTCTTTCCAACAGTCCCTCAGTGTTTCAGTCCTTAATTAATGACATTTTCCGGGACATGCTCAACAAGTTTGTCGTCGTGTATATAGACGACATCCTGGTGTACTCGGAGAGCCTGCAGGACCACGTCAATCATGTTCGGGCAGTTCTCCAAAGGTTAATTCAGCATCAGCTCTACGCCAAGCTCTCCAAATGTGAGTTTCACCTCTCTACTGTCTCCTTCCTGGGCTATATCATTAGCGCCGAGGGCGTAACCATGGACGACAACAAGGTCTCCGCAGTTCTGCAATGGCCATGTCCCCAGACACTCAAAGATCTACAACGTTTTCTAGGCTTCGCCAACTTCTATAGGAGATTCATCCGCGGCTTCAGCCAGGTGGCCGCCCCTCTAACTTCCTTGACCCGCAAAGGCACTACCAAACTGGCCTGGACATCAGCCAGCGAACAGGCTTTCCAGGAACTCAAGACTCGCTTCACGTCAGCCCCCATTCTGAGGCATCCAGACCCCAGTAAGCAGTTCATAGTGGAGGTGGATGCCTCTAGCACAGGTCTGGGAGCTATTCTCTCTCAACGCCATGGGAATCCAGCAAAACTGTATCCCTGCGCCTATTATTCCCGAAAACTTAACCCAGCTGAACGTAACTACGATGTGGGGGACAGAGAACTCCTTGCCATGAAAGCAGCCTTGGAGGAATGGAGGCATTGGTTAGAGGGCGCCACCGTCCCGTTTATTATTTTGACAGATCACAAGAACCTGGAATATCTGAGAACTGCCCGACGCCTCAATGCCCGCCAGGCACGATGGTCCCTTTTTTTTCACGATTTCATTTCCAAGTCACCTATCGACCTGGGTCGAGAAATGGCAAAGCGGACGGACTCTCCAGACAATACGATCACTCCCAACTTGACACGCCACCATCCTCAATCATTCCTTCCACACTGATAGTCTCTCCCGTTCAATGGGATGTCATGGCTGAAATAGCAGAGGCACAACAGCTCGAACCAGCTCCACCCGAGTGTCCACCAGAACGAACTTACGTCCCGGCTCTGCTCCGTCAACGTCTCCTCTCCTTGATTCATGAAAACCCCAGCACAGGTCATCCTGGTATCCTAGCAACCCAAGAACTCGTGAGCAATAAATTCTGGTGGCCATCCATGAATCAACAAATAACCTCCTTTGTCAAGGATTGTGTGGTTTGCAACCAAATCAAGTCACAGCACCAACGCCCAGCAGGTCTTTTACAACCCCTGCCCATCCCAGAAAGGCCTTGGTCCCACTTGGCAGTAGACTTTGTTACTGATTTGCCCCCTTCCAACCACAATACCACCGTTTTGACCATCATTGACAGATTCTCGAAGGCCTGCCGATTTATCCCACTCCCCAAATTACCCACCGCCTGGGAGACCGCTCAGACTCTACTCCACCAGGTGTTCCGTTTCTACGGATTGCCCGAGGATATAGTGTCCGACCGAGGACCGCAGTTCACCTCCCGTGTGTGGAGGGCTTTCTGCTCCCAACTCAACATTAATGTCAGCTTGACCTCGGGATACCACCCACAGTCCAACGGACAAGTGGAACGATTAAATCAAGAATTGACCAAATTTCTCCGTGCCTATTGCTACCTGAAGCAATCTGACTGGAGTGACTATATCGTTTGGGCGGAGTATGCCCAGAACTCTCTGAAAAAACCCTCCACTCAGCTAACCCCGTTTCAGTGCATACTGGGTTTTCAGCCCCCTCTGTTCCCGTGGTCCGGAGAGACCACCAACCTCCCGACAGTTGACTCCTGGCTCCGGAGGAGCGAAGCCACCTGGGATGCTACCCATGCCAGCCTACAGCGAGCCATCCAGCGAGTAACACGTCAGGCAAATCGTCTTCGGAGAGATGCCCCTCAATATCAAGTTGGCCAGTGGGTCTGGCTCTCATCGAAAGATCTTCGGCTTCGCCTCCCTTGCAAGAAATTAAATCCGAGGTATGTGGGTCCCTTCAAAATCATAAAACAGATTTCACCAGTTGCTTTTCGTTTACAGTTACCGTCCCATTATCGTATCTCACCCACCTTTCATGTTTCCTTGTTCAAGCCCGCTGCGGATCCAGGGGGAGAGGGGGACCAGGACGAGGCTGCTCCAGCAGAGACCCCTCCCCTTGTACCTGATGATGAGAACATCTATCAGGTGAACCAGATATTGGACTCTCGACGCCGAGGAGGATTGCTGCAGTATCTTGTCGACTGGGAGGGGTACGGTCCCGAGGAAAGATCATGGGTCAGGGCTAAGGACATACTGGATCCACGACTCACCACTAACTTTCATCAGGATCACCCGGAGAAACTGGCCCCTCGCCCCCGTGGTAGACCTCGGCGTCAAGGAGCAGCTCGCTTCGGGAGCCGCTCGCAGGGGAGGGGCTCTGTCACAAGCAGCGCCTCTGTGGCCCTCTCCGCACAGCCGCAGCGGGAACCCTCGCCTGCGTTCTAGTTTCCCCCCCGGACTCTTTATGCCCCACGTACCTCGGCTAGTTCCGCCCCAGGTGTTTCCCATTTTCCCCCTGTGATTACTCGCCTTTAATAGGCGCGAACTTTCTGCAAACCATCGCAAAGTCATATCTGCCCTAGGTGATATTTCCGAGCGTGTTTCTGTGTTAACGATTTCTTGTGTTTGATTCCGGACTGTCCCTCTTGTGTTTGATTCTCGCTGCCTGCCCCATTGACGTCTGCTTGTTATCGACTATTCTGCTGGATTATCTGTGTTATACCTGCTGGCTGGTTCTTGTACCTTCTGCCTGTTTGACACTACGATTAAAGCCTGCTAATGGATCCGAACGACCCTGAGAACTTATTACAGTGCCACAAAAAAAAACATTTACATTTTAATTTTTTTTTTTTTTTTACATTTAATGTTTTGTAAATGTACAATTATGCATTTGGCAGCTAGATTTTCCCACATGCGTTCTCCTGCTCTTGCTTCAAGATTGTGTGTGGTACGGGGGTGTCATCGTGGTCTTCCTCATCCTTGCTGTGCACTCAGGCAACGATAGCCTTGATGTCCCTTTCTCATCCATGATCAGATTCAGTCTGACTGCAGTAATGAGGGACATAATGGATGGCAGAGACAGGTGAAGGTGGACACGGTGGTCAGCTGCTTCATCAGAAGAAAGCTGCAGAACTGGCTCAGCTGTGTTGAGATGGCAGTAGGATGTGGGTTCACTGCCTGTAAATACATGATTGTTAGAACAATTTTGTTTGAATAAAGCTTTTCATGTGTTGTTGACTTGTTTATTTATTGTCATTAATTCATGACTTGACTGAAAATTGAGATGTATTCACCTTGGCTGGATTTGTCTAGTATACAGTCATGCATAGCTATGGCATATGAAAAAGCTAATTACATTTTGCTTGTTTTACTAAAAAATATAATTAATTATTGGTTAGCATTTATCATTATTATTGTTCATAAGTGTTGGGCAACCAATGCATTCTGAAGGAATCTTAATTTCTAAGTAGTAATGCTTACATTTTTCGAGTAAAATCAACAAAACTCTCCAAAGGTAAGATCTTTGTGCAGCTGATTGACACCTCCTTTGTGCAGAAATTACAAACATGGAGGAAAACATACTAGGGAGGGTTGTGGATTTATTGATGCTTTGAGATGTTTGTGCGCCTGTCGCTCTTATTTTATTTGTATTATTACTGCAGAATATACAAGCTCAGGGAAAGATGGTAGTAGCTTTAACAATGAACAATCATAATGGCACAAAAGAAAACTAGAATTGCTTTGCGTACATCATAGTATGAGATTATGTGCACAGGGACAAAAAGAATAAATATCTTTGAATAATCATAAAATTAATATAATCATACTGTATTAAAATTGCATTTGTTTTTGTCATTTATAAGCCTCAGGGATGAAACCAGAGGGACATTCAACAAGAAAACAAAGGAGATTTAAGCCAGTTTTGCATGTGGATGAACGATTTTGTTTTTTCGTAATAAAAAAATTATTTATTTAAGGATGAAACTGTAGGGTTATATTAGTTGAGTTAAAAATATAAAAACTTAAATCAACCCAAAATTTGTTGGTTATACTACAATCATAAGGGCAGCTGTTTCTTCAACAAGACCAAAAATGAGCACATTTCATCAGCATCAAAATATTTACAGATAGATGAATTAAACATGTCGCTCATATCTTTTGTTTTTGCGCTTGTTATAATGTCATAGATCACATGATAACCTAAACATGGCGGATCTCTTTTTTTTTTTTTTGAACAATATCAATTTACAAACTCAAATAGGGAACACTAAAATGCCTATTACAAAAGATATACTTTTCCAATCATGTCACCATCATACATAAATGTCCATGTGTATATCTCTGCATACAATAACAACAAACAAAACAAAACATTCTTTAAACCTTACACGGGGGTTGCAAGGAGAGAAACAAAAAGAAATAAATACAGGTGCAAAGTCTTACCAAACTTAAATTATTACTATTATTCCACTTACTTTTGTGTACATGATATTTACCCATTGTAATAATAATGTTTAACATGAATGACATCTTTTTCGAAAGACCATCTGCATAAACCAAAACCTGAAACAAATTTAGTGATGGAATATCAGTTTTGATATCAATATTTAACCAACTGAAAATATCCTGCCAGAATTTCAGTGTTACTGGACAAGAAAAAAATAAATGTTCAATGATTTCAGGCTCTTCTAAACAAAAAACACAGGGATCTACCTCAAAACGGAATCTTTTGCGTAAAATTTCAGCAGAGGGATACACATTATTAATAATCCTAAACTGAATATCCTTCAATTTAGGTAGAATTGGCCATTTAAGATAATTACAGAATTTGTTTTTAAACATTTCATTTTCAATTTGTTTTAATTTTGAAGGTGTATTGAAATCTGAAAATAACTTACATTTTAATACATTCCCTATTACTTTGTTATTACATTTTTTTTTTGTCTCCAATATATACTTCTTCAATCTTTAACTGGGGCAGTTTAACAGATACCTTCGAATATGTAAGAGTGTTTTGTATGAATTGTTTTAAAGCAAGGGATGGCTTTGCACAATGAATTAAATTCTCTATAGGAACATTTTATCTCAAATTTCTCCATGAATGCATTATGCTGAATAATTTGACCTGTTTCATCTAAAAGATCTACAACATATAAAACATTTTTTGAATACTGTCTTTCTATTTATTGTAATGGTTCTGTTATTCCACAATGTAGAACAATGCGGTGAAACATTTTGGGTGAATATCATTTTCCAATCAAACAAAATCTGTTTGTGGAATTTTGAAAGTTTAATTGGCAATTTGGAAACCTCAAAATCACATTTCAGCAAAAAATCTAATCCTCCAACTTTATCGAATACATACTTTGGTATATGAAACCACAATGAGTTAGGCTGTGCTAAATACATTTTAATCCAATTCAGTTTAAGTACACCAACCATTGCTTCAAATTCAGAGGCTTTCAAACCTCCATTTGTATATTCTTTAATCATCTGAGATTTTTTTATATAATGAGTTTTGTTTTTCCATATAAAATTAAACAACATATAGTTTATTTCGCCGCTTTTGTGGAGTGGATTCTGGTGAGAAACGGATCGCCTCTCACAGTCTCCTCAGAGGATGATCTCGCCAGAACCACTCCAGACCCAGAGCCCAGCCCACCATCTCCCCACGGTGCGGAGCACCAGCCCGAGCCCACCGATGACGGAGAGCCATTTCCCGCCGCGATCTGCGAGCCAGCGCGAAGCCGAGCGACTGAGCGGATGATCGTCCCGGAAGTAGAGCCCAACCCGTCAGACCAGGTGCGAGAGCCGGCGTCAGTGTTCATCACGAGGGAGCAAGCCGTGGACGGTGTGAGCGCGGAGTGGAGCTCCGCCCCCTGCACCGCGGCTGAGGGTGAGCTGAGGAGAAATCTGGGACTGCTGGACAGAGAGGGGGCGTCCGACTTTCCCGTGCCGGCTCCCTCCAGCCCTCCTGAAGTCCCGCTGGTTCCGCCCAGCCGTCCTGAAGTCCCGCTGGTTCCGTCCAGCCCTCCTGAGTTCCCGCTGGTTCCGTCCAGCCCTCCTGAGTTCCCGCTGGTCCCGCCCAGCTCTCCTGAGTTCCCGCTGGTCCCGCCCAGCTCTCCTGAGTTCCCGCTGGTCCCGCCCAGCTCTCCTGAGTTCCCGCTGGTCCCGCCCAGCTCTCCTGCGTCCCCGCTGGTCCCGCCCAGCTCTCCTGCGTCTCCACTGGTCCCGTCCAGCTCAGCTCTTCCCGAGCGCCCCCAAGTGTCCGCGCTTCCAGAGCGCCCTCCAGTGCCGGCTCCACGCACGTGCCCTCCAGTGCCGGCTCCACGCACGTGCCCTCCAGTGCCGGCTCCACGCACGTGCCCTCCAGTGCCTGCTCCTCGAAGATCCCCACCCTCCCACCCACTCCTGCCTCCTCCACCGCTGTCGTCTGGCAGCCCCCCCGCTCGCCCTCAGCCCTCTATCGGTACGGTGCGAGCCCCGTGGGTCTGCCATCCTCCAGCGTTGCCGGGGCTGGAGTATCCCTTACCTCCGCCTCCAGCCTCCGAGGCCCGGACTCTGCCTCGGTCCGTAGACCCAGTGGCTCCACCTCGGCTCCTAGCTCCCTCGCCTCCACCGTCACTCCTCGATCCACCAGCTCCACCGGGCTCCCTCGTCCCTCCGGCTCCGCCTTGGTCGGGCGTCGACCCGCCATCGCCTCTGGACTCCTCTCCTCTGGCTGCGCCTCGTCGCTCCGTCCCACCGGCTCCGTTGGGCTCCTTCCTCCCTCCAGCTCCACCTTGGTCCTCAGTCGCTCCGGCTCCGCCGCGGATCTCCGGGTCTCCGCCTCCACCTCGGTCACCAGAGCCCTCGGCTCCACCCTGTCCCCCCGGATCCTCGGCATCCCCCTGGCTCGTTGGCTCTCCGTCTCCGCCTCGGGCTCCTCCACCACCTGCTCCGCCGCCGTTGGTCGGCCCCCTGGAGTCGGCGGCCATCCCTCCTCCATGGCTCCTCCCTCCGTCGGCTCCACCTTGGGCCATTTTCACGGCTGTGGCCTGGGTCCAGCTGAGCGCCTCCTGCTCCGGGTCCCTCCTGTCTCTTCCCTGGCTCCTCCCTCCTTCGTCACCGCCTTGGCCTCTGTCTGCCGGCCCCCTCCCGGGTATCCGTCCTCCTCCTGAACCGCCTCCCTAGTTCCCACCCGCCCCTCCCCTTTGGATGTTTCTACGGTGCGAGGACGCACCTTCCGGGAGGGGGGCGATATGTCAGGATTGTGGACTGTTTTGTGTGTGTTTTGCTCCCCGTGTGACCCAGTTTCCCCATGTTAATTGTGTTAATTTGATCCCAGGTGTGTCTCCTTAGTTCCCTGATCATCCTATGTTTAAAAGCCCCAGTCCTTCTATGAATGTTTGTCGGTCGTTGAATTGTCTTCCCTGTCCGTGATGTGTTTCCTGTGCCTCCCATGCTCCTAGTTGGATTAAAGATTCTCGTGTTTGTGAATTCCTCGTCTCCTGGTCTCCGTGTCTCCGTGCTCCCGGGCAGAGTTGTAACAAGCATACACCAGGGCAAGTAATTTATAATCTGTACATAAAGTTATTGGTCTCCAATTATCTATGATAACAATTGTTTTTTTAGGTTTAGGTAACAAGGTTATTAAACCTGTTTTCATAGTAGGTGATAAACTTCTTTCCTGAATGCATTCTAAAAATGCATTATATAATAACTTCCGAATATCTTTCCAAAAATGTTTTAAAAATTAAGTAGTTAAACCATCAATACCTGGTGATTTACCATTACTCATTTGTTTTAAAGCTATATCCATTTCCTCTAAAGTCAGCTCATCATCAATTAAGATTTTGTCTTCCTCCTTCAGTTTATGTATTTTATCTCTTATAATCTCAAATAAAGAATCACACTCAGCTTTATTATAATTGGATTTATAAAGATTAGCATAGAAGAGCAAAATTTTATTTTGAATTACATCTTGATCATCTATTTTCATTAATCTTAAGCTTATTAATCTTTTTCTTTGTTTGCCTTTGTTTTTCAAGTCCAAAAAAATATGATGAACTTTTCTCTCCCCCTTCAATCCATCGCGCTCTCGATCGAATATATGCTCCTTTTGCTTTTTCTGAGTATAATTCATCTAGTTGAGAATGCAGTGACTGTAATTTTGCTGAATTTTCTAGTGATTCTTGTGTATTTACAACCAACAAGTTTATTTCTCCAATCAAATCCCTTTGTTTCTGTTTTCTCCTCACTGACAAAAATTTACCTGTATCAATTGCTATTTGTTTAACCTTAAATTTAAACCATTCACATTTTTTTTAAATTAGACATATCTAGCTTATCAATCTCTTCAATGAGAGCCAACAATTGTTGGTAAAATCTATCATTCATTAACAAGTCATTATTAAACTTCCAAATATTAGGAGAAATTTGAGATTTCTTAAGGACTGATAAAGACAAAGTAACCATACAGTGATCTGTAAGTGGAGCTGCAGTAATTTTACATTCCTAGACAATTTTACATAGTTCACAAGAAATAAGCCAATAATCTAACATTGTCCATTTCCTGAGGGGTTAAACCATGTATACTGAATGCTGTTTGGGTGCATAGGACTTCACTTAGACAACTTTATAGGCAATTTTCTCAATATTAGGATTTGTTTGCAACCTCAGATTCCAGATCTTCAAACAGTTGTATCTCGGCCAAATTTAGTTCTATCCTAACAAACCATGCATCAATATAAGGATTATTAAGCTTTCAGGTGATGTATAAATCTCAATTTTCAAAAAAAATTACCTTTTTGACTGGTTTTGTGGTCCAGGGTCACAAATGTGCAACAAGTATGGATATCACATTATTGTGAACAAAATCAATGACATATACAAAGAATCAATTTTTATGTTCTATTGTAGTTATATTCAGTTCATATAATAATTAACTTGGAGTTCGTACAGTATTTTCAGTTCAGATCAATTTGAAACCACCTGAAAACATGAAAAACAAAACAATCAGAAACGTTTAACTGGACTTTTTTGAATTCACAGAAAATATTTAGATCTAGAAAGAACATTTGTGAAACAAACACATGGCCAAATGTACATATGAAAGCAGCTTAAACACTAAAATCTGAAACAAAAAAAATAAGAAGAACGGTTTAGAAATAGAGATATATCGTCGCCTTGGAATTATAAGGTTTTATCTGACATTTTTGTCAAAATTTAGTTATTCATATATTCTTATTCCGTGACAACTTATTTACATTATGTGATGTTTTTTTTAAAGTTTTGTACATTTTAGGACTTTTTATTTAGAAAACAACAAGGTTCTATCTACAAAGGCGAACCCTAACTAGGTATAAGGTTCTATCTGTGAATAAACCAATCCGTAACTGCAGGAAAGATTGAACATTAAACAATAATTAAGTAATTAATAAGTGCAGTTCACCTTTTTTTTCACAATGTGGCACTGTTTAAAACAATGATGATGAGATTTTTCACTCATAATTAGCGCATGCATAAAACAAATAATCATCTGCAAAAATTTAACTGGCTTGAATGGCTTTACTGCAGAGCAATTACTGTACGTAATGAAATACTGTCACTGTCGTTTGATGGTGGATGTGGTGAATAGCGATCAAAATGTTGTTTGTGTAGATGCTGAAAACGATAGTTTTGAGAATATATTGAGATTGCGAATGAGGCAGATGCTGAATGTATACCGGGGAAATGCACTTTGACGGTGGCAGTGATGGTAAAAATCACCTGCTCAAATCGAGCCCTTCTAAGTTTCAAAAGGTAAGGAAGTATGATTATTTTATGTTTTAAAACAAACGATAAATAAACTATTTGTATTTCTTGAAAATGGTTGCTTCAGGTAATATTTTGCGAGATAGAACCTTATAATTCCAAGCGGTAAATTACTTTTTAGAATTAGTTTCTATCTGCATTTGACCTGTTCCAAAAACCCCCATTTAAAACTTTGAGAGGATTTTAATATTATATATTTAGAATACATTTAGGGTCTCTGTCATTTTCATGTAGGAGAGAGACTTGTTCCCTATATCGTTTTTGCTATATGTGAAGCTCAACTTTGAATAAAGATTGAAGCTCAATCTCTCAAAACCACTCAGAATGCAGATAGAACCTTATAATTCCAAGGCGACGATATTATAAATGACAACATTTTTTTTAATGATGTCACTTTGACATCTCCATGTCTGCTTCAATCACTGGGACATCAGAGTGGACTGAAGCTTCAGAGGAATTCGGGAGATACTGGAAGGACAAAAAGACAACAGTGTTACATTTAAATGTGGTAAGATTTTGTATAAAAGCACTGGAATGCTGTACTTGCTCATGCAGAAGATAAAATATATAAAAAAATTGTACAGCCAAAGTTGTGTTTTTTTTTTTTAATGCTTCTGCATGATCAATAAACGATTAGCCATTTATGAGTTATGCACAGGTTTTTTGGGGGGTTTTATAACTTGTCTCGAGGTATCTGCGCTGCATTCATCTGTGGCAAGCGTTTTCGTGTGTACAGCCAACCAATCCGTACATATTGTGAAACGATGATGTCATCGCCCCACGTCTCGTCGCTAGTCAAACCGCTACGTCACGTAAGTTAACAGCAATAACAACATGAACAAACACTGAACGATTGTCTTTTTATTAACTAACATTACCACAGATTAATAAATGTATTGTTTCATGTTCGTTTGTATACCGCGCGCAATATTTATTATGCGCATAGTTTATTATGCGGATATTATGTCTTCTTTTCCGTTTTTAGTGTATCTCTGTGGTATAATTACAGCGCCACGTGCTGGTCTGGCATGTATACTACACTGTTTTGTGTCGGTTTCGTGGTTTAGTGTGCAAGTTACGCAGATATTTCTTGAGAGGAGGGGAAAAAACAGGTCGGATAGGGAAAGCTCTGGCTTCGTGTGGATGTAGCTTTTATCTCAAACGGTAGAGTTTAATGGCTGTCAAAGTACGTAGTACATTAAACATATGAAAAATATGGATTCAGTAAATTACCGTATATAAAAACACAAACCACGCAAAAAGTATTAAACCGAGAATGTCTAATGCATATCAAACGTCAAACTAACTTTACCGCTGTAGGAAAAAATGCACGGGCTTTCAATCCCTCCGCCAGCTGACCTTAGCCGGCTTGGTGACTCTCAAGAGCGTGCAAAAAACATTTTTGATATGGAAAGAGTTAACTAAATGGTACAGGGGAAAAATCCCGTCTTAGTTAAAATTTCTATCAACGTAATTTCGACTCTATTCCTTAGTTATACATACTAAATCCTGCTAATAGCTCTGTAAATGGTGGTAACGTTAGCAGTTTTCGAGAAAATTCATTCACACTGTTAATCATAACCTCATTAAAACAATAGTAACTGCTGCAAAACTAAGCTAACACTTTAACCTTCAACCCCATTTAGGGCCTCGCAGGTGAAAATAACCTACCTGAATTAAAATGGTAACAGTTTGTGACAAAGTGTGCTTACACAAACAAATTAGGTATCTTTGGAAAGAAGAGACTCTGGGCTTTACTATCTATCATCCAGAGTTGATAATGCTCAAAAAGATAAAAAGTTATAGACACTGACGTGCCTTGAAAAATATTTTTCCACACTGAATGTTTTTTTATTTCATATACAAATACATGAAATAAGTCCTGGAGCAATCCAGAAAAGTAATGGATCGAAAGCCATGTGTCTCATCAGTTCATATTTCAAATTTGAAGAAGATACCATGAAAAATGAGATTCCTGCAATATTTTTTCTGAAACTATTTATAGTCCCCCCACCCCCCTGTTTGAGGAAAAATAACCACCAAATGGATTGCAGAATTATACAAGCTATTTTAGTCATTATACATGTTCCTGCATAGTTTTTCAATTATAAAATAATAGACAGATTTATTTGAGCACTAAAAAATACAAAAATAATTATTTGAGTAATAAAAAAGGAAAAAAAATAGAAAAAAATGCTTTGTATATAGTATGTATACTGAAGTATTCTTCGTTATTCGTTATTACAATGATAAATATCACTGCCAGACGTGAAGTGATATTGCCAGACATGGTCATAGAGTCAGTAAACACACGCTGATGTGCTTCCATTCAGATTATAATCAAACAGATGGGCCATATAATCAATAATAGCTGATCAATGAATCACAATGATAGCCGTCATAGAGTCGCTAATAAACACGCTGATGTGCGTCCATACAGATTATAATCATGCAGACACGGCCACATTCCCCACACAATACACACACACACATATAAAAAATGTAGAAGAAAAAAAAAACAGTTTTTTATGGATAAAGCAGATCGCTAAGTTATGCCCCGCTCAGATGACAGCGTGCGTCACAGAAGCGTCACTGCCGGCAGGAGGGAGCGCCAAATTCAAATAATCTATATTCCGCTTTTCTGAGACTTTTTTTTCCGTAGACGGTCTCATTATGTTTGTAAGACCGTATTCTACAAAATCGTTTTGTTTTTTTACCACCAAGACGCTGTTTTTGAGCGTAATTTATTCCATAACGGACGCGAACAATAACTCTCTGAAGAAATGAAACGTAAACAAAGGAATATTCATCCTTATTACAACGTTATTGTTTCGCTGGACTAAAAGTGCTCGCTGGGATGTTTTTCTGTGGACCCTTACCTCTCTAACTAAACTGGGATTTCAGCAGTGGACGCGTTTGTGGCTCGTTATTACAATGATAAAGGTACGTACGGCTTTTTTACTCTGCGTGTTTGGATGTGTACTGCTTACACAAATGTAGCAAATTTGTGCCACTCATTCCTTATAAGCTTTCCATCGAAAAACAGCGATCTGTCGTCGATGCTTGAGGCTTAGACCCTCAGAATGATATAGAGTTTGACAAGATTAACTTTGTCCCGTTTCATTTATTCTATTAGAAAACAATGACACATGCAAACAAAGAGCGTTCAGTGCGAGGTCGCTCTGGTGCAGGCTAACAGGCTAATCAACATTGCGATCAAAGTATTTTTCATACAATCAACAAAATTCACTCAGCTTACCTGAAAGCCGCTGTCTCTGAATGAGTCGTCCGTTAGTCCCGCTGTTTGAATGACGCACGGCACACACTCTCCAAAGCCACACCCATCATATCACGTTATAAACGTACATACTTTTGAATAGAGTAACGATGATCAAATAACGATTGCAAGAATTCCTCCTGAGAACTAGGGAAAAAAAGCTTTGTGAAACGTCTATTTTTAATGAAATAGTAAATAATGAATTATTATTAAATTATTATTTAGGCCTACTTTTTTAAAGATATTTTATCCATGTGCTTTGTTTTCTATAGTGGACACACAATTCATGAAACAATTCACATTTTCTCAAAACTGTTAACGCAATCTCAAAACTACACACCAGTTTGTGCAATTTTCAAACTTCCAGGTCAAACATTTTAGTCAAAAATGTGTTTTCTTTTGTTAGACTAAAACTTTGGCCTCAGATGACACACAAACCTGTAAAATACATACACTACTGCACTGCCTAGAGAACACTAATGAGATCAATTCAAAACAATGTTACAAAATCCTCCTTTTGGGAAACAGGAATCCTTTTTTTAGTTAGTGTCAAGGCAAGGCAATGATAACATTTTTAATGATAACGTTTTTAGAACGTTCCATTAACAATGCAATTATACAATTTTGTAATGTTAGGAGTTACAAAGTTAGGAGAACATTCCCTGTTATCTGGGGGGCGCCATCTTCTGGTGAGACCGCGAGACGCAGCGACTCTCACAGTGAATTATGGGAATTCTCTAGCCGTTGAGTGTACATCGGTTGTACACTCGGTTTTGCGGTGCATTGTGGGATTGAATGAGTGCACTCGAGAACATCCACTATGGTTTCGGACACCACTTAATTTCGGATACAGCCTCTCTGACGCTCATTGTCCGGTCTAAGGTTAACTACCTTGAACAGTAACCTGACTCCGTATGCACTTACCTGTGTTTACTTCCCCGCGATTCTTCAGCGAAGATTCCAGGATCCCAGTTTCTCCAGCGTTGAATCCAGCTCTCCTGAGCTCATGGTCTCCACACCCCCTGTGAACAAGACAGATATCAGTTCTCACCAAGACATTCAGAACTGGGCTAAGCATCAAGATACTCACCTGCTCATCACTCTCCTCACAATCTGCTTTGCCTGTCAATAAATCATCCTGTTGTCTCACTTACCTTTTGTTTCTGCCTCTGTGACAGAAGACCGGACCAACACCGATACCTCTATGGATCCTCGGACTTCATCCCCGACAGAAATCCTGGAGGAGCTGGTCAACACTCTCCGTGCCTCGTTTCTACCAGCTCCTACCCCTCCGCCATCTGCCTTGGCCAGTCCTATGGCTTTACCGGCTGCTTATGCGGGTGATTCGGCTGGATGTGGCGGCTTTCTTCTACTTGTACATCGAAATGCAGCCACAAAAATTTCCCACTGAGCGCTCCAAGGTAGCCTTTTTGTTCTCCCTTCTCTCAGGTCGAGCATTAACATGGGCGAAGGCCATATGAAATGCACCAATTCTACCATAATTAATTTCTATGAAGCATTTACTAATCATTTCAAGGAGGTGTTTGGATGTACTCCTGAGAGCGCTCGGTGGCGGACCAGTTACTGTGCCTGCGTCAAGGTACTTCCTCTACCCACAAGTACACCATACAGTTCCGCACTCACATCAGCGTTTAACCCTTATGTCACTAGCTCTGCCCTTGCGACATTGCTCGTGACCGGAAGAGTAGAGGAGGAGTCATTTTGAAGGGGTGGCGAGATTAAAATTTTTTGATTAAAGATTATGAGGGCACATGAATTAAAAAAAAAAAAAGAATGAAGTGCACAGATAAATTATTTTTAATAAACACTACAGTATTCCATCAAAAAATAAGAATTGTCAATTTTGATTTCATACCGACTTTAAGGCTGATGATACACGGGGCAACTTTTTGAGTAATGTTGTCTTGCAACTTTGGGCAATGTTGCGTCAACGGACAACCAGGTGAGACACGGGGCCCACGACTGATCGAAATTATCCAGATAAAAATTTGTTACCTATTCTCAAAGGGAGAGTCCCCAATCAATATTCCTCAAAAGTTGCCCAACAAAATTGCTCAAAAATTTGCCCTATGTATCATCAGCCTAACATGTGAAGTTATGGTATATTTAACTATTGTGGGGTAATGTGAACTGTGAAGTATGCAATAGTAGGATTTATTCATGCTTTTTTTATGCCAGGTTGGGGTAATATTTTCCGTCTTTGGTCTATGGACCCCCGGAATTAGCCTAGGCCATCCCATGTATAAAACTCTAGCTCTGCCTCCACTGAGGCAGCAATCATGACCTTCTGCCGGCGTCAGGTAACGGACTGCATCCAGAAACACATGGGTTGAATGACTTCTTTAAAAAGATGCAACAGCACACTCGTGTAATGCTTTTTTTTTTTTTTTTTTATTTATTTATTTTTTTTTATTTCGATAGTCCACTTTAGACATTCTACTAACTATAAGTAACTTTGTAACTACGTGTCAACTACATGTCAACTAATTCTCATTAATTTGCAACTACATGTCTACTAACTCTCAGTAGGGTAGGTTTAGGGTTAGTAGAATAAGTTGACATATACTTGCAAAGTTTCTAATACTCAGTATGTTGTGGACCCATCAAAATAAAGTTTTAGCAGATATGAAGCAGACAGTCTACTAATACTCTAATGACTGCTAGTAGACATGTAGTTGCAAAGTTACTTACTGTGGTGAGTGGGGCAGGGCCGAGAGCCGTGGGAACGGAGCGAGGCCGGTGGAGTTAATGATAATGAGCGACACCTGCGACACTCACCGGTCTCGTCTTCCACTGTCGTCACTCCTCCTTTTATCCTTCCGGAGCTCCTCCGTGGGACTCGAGACCGGTGAGTGTCGCAGGTGTCGCTCATTATCATTAACTCCACCGGCCTCGCTCCGTTCCCACGGCTCTCGGCCCCGCCCCACTCACCACACTTACTATTAGTAGAATGTCTAAAGTGGACTATCGAAATAAAGTGTTACCTTTTTTTTTTTTTTTGGAAGATCATTCTTTTAGTAGTGCTGAAGCATATGGGTGATGGCTGTGACAACACTGACAGAGATTGGTGCAGCCTGCAGTGTGCACACACTCCCAAAACTAAAGAACAAAACGACCACCACTGCAGTGCCATACCACCAGTACTCGAAGATACTTCCCTTACTTGTTCAATTTCAGACGCATTTTGATGGAGCAGAACAGAAAACGTCCCCTCATATCCTTAGCGAAAAGCTGAATATGTGCTGCACCTGCTGTCTATGTATACTCATGCTACAGGGCATGGTCAGGGGCAGACTGGGTCACAATTTCAGGCTGAGAAATCGCACACTCATCCGGGCCATCCCATACACCCACAACATATTCTGAAACAGTTAACCCTTAACCCTTCTTTAAAAAAAAAAAAAACCTTTTAATCCCTAGGCTGGGGACATGCAATATAATTAAAAGTTCTATCCTGAACTGCACCTTCACTTCCATTTTCAGTCTCTTTATTTTGCCCTGATGTCTCTGTCTCTCACATGACTTTAATAACCAAAATTTAACAAAAGTATACTTTCTAAATCGCCTAAATGTCAAAATTACAACAATAATAACTTGCATCATTATAATATCTTTATAGAAAAATCTAAATACTGAACATGAGTCATATTTTTCCCTTACACAAATTAACCATGATTTTATTATAATAAAAGTACAGTGTTTTTTTGTTTTGTTTTTTTGGCAGATGGATCACCATTCTTGTTTAGTTTTACCACAAATTACATGGTTAAACTATGGTTAGTGTTACAAAACCATGGTTAATTTGTGATTACCATTATTTAACAATAAGTAATCATTGTCTTTGGAGTTATAATAAAACCACCATTAATTTTCATAAGGGTTGTGTTGTCTGATCTAGCTCCCTTTAAACCTATTATAAAAATATAATTATTTGTCTGCTAAACTACAACTTTACAATGGATAATAATGATATCCTTTCGCAGTATTTTGAGTGATTAGTAATGGGCTGCTACTGCAGAGGCAAAACTCTATAAATCTATTGAATTAACAGTTCATCTGAGGAATATTACATCTAATCCACGTTGTCTGCGGTAAAATAAACAAATACTTGCCAGTTTTTTGTTTGTTTTCAATTGCATGCCTATATTTGTCGGTATGCAGATGACAGTGTTGTTGATGACACATCCCACATTTGCTCAAATACGTTTTCAGGAGGGTGTCATATGTGACCCTGGACAACAAAACCAGTCATAATCATAGTCATAACCATGTCATGGGTATATTTGTAGCAATAACCAAAAATACATTGTACAGGTAAAAATTATTTATTTTTCTAGAATATTAAGTACAGATTATGTTCCATGAAAATATTTAGTAAATTGTCTACCGTAAATATCAAAGCTTATTTTTTGGCTAGTAATATGCATTAAGAACTTTAAAGGACACTTAAACTTTTAAGACAACTTTAAAGGCGATTTTTATTTATTTATTTATTTATTTTGCACCCTCAGATTCCAGATTATGACTGGTTTTGTGGTCCAGGGTCACATATACAAGTGCATGACTTTCCCTAGTGACTGCCTGGGGCGGCTGTGTTTTTGATTCCAGTTTTCTGTCATACATCACTTGGGACTGATCACGTTGGGTAGCTGGGTGTTCTGCAGTCTCCATTGGACATTGGTCTATTGTTAGTATTGCTATCAAATGAGCTCTTTGAAATTTTGAATAAAACTTGCTTTTTTAATGTTTTTTTAATGTTAGGAGAAGCATTTTGAAACTCTGAAGAAATTATTTGTTTAAAGTCATCAGCTCAAGTCAAATCCTTGAAAGTATTCTGATACTTGTGAACACTTGTAAAGTCTTGAATGTGTCTCTCCGGTTTCTGTATTCTTGTTGCTTCTCCCGTCAATCAACCAGACTAAACTCCTGTATTCATGCTGCATGAAAAGTCATTAAAAATCATTTTTCTGTGCTTAAATTCTACTGAGAATACTGAAGAATAAATTAATCAGATGCTTGGTACGATTTGCTGCAGGCAAAGTGTTAGCTATGCAGGCTGGAATCTGATATGTTCAAGTGCAGTAGCTGTGAAAATTAGTTGATTTGAGAGGTAGAGTGAATCGAACACCATCTCACAAGGTCAAGTTCTGTTGGTTTGGAGTAAGTTTGGGTGGGGTAAGAAGACAGGCGGTAAGGTAATGATCAGAATGGGATAGTAGATTACTACTTGTAGAGTCCATCGTATTTGATGAAGGCATTCCTCCTCATTAATGGTGTGTTCTCTAATGGCTGTAGAGCCCACTCCTTGATCTAAAAATATTGCATGTTGGACATGCAAAAGAAGTCTGTGGCATATGAGGGCAGGAATGGTTGTAGGTCTCCTTAGAATTTTTAGCTGTTTGTTCTTGTTTCTCAAACCTGCTCTATTCCTCTGTGGCAGAGATGTCATCAGGTAGAATTGTTAGCTGATGTCTCTTTCACTCACAAGAGTCAATTCTACAGTGGCAGAGAGAGCTCAACGCGCTGCAATTGAAAACATACTTTCAAATAGAAAAAAAACACCTGCAAATTAAGAAAACATCATCATCTGTTTGACAGCACATGTGTTGCAAATACTCACAACACAAACAAATACAGACACGCAAATACACACAGACCACATCGGAAATGTATAAGGGAACCACAACAAGTGACAAATGTCTCAGGTTACATATGTAACCTGAGACATTTTCTTCCTAAAGGGAACGAGACGCTGCGTCGACGACGCTACGGGGACGCCTTCAGCGTGACCGCGCTCTGAACTAGAGTGCAATCTGTCCAATGGATGGGCGAGACGTCATAGCACGTCAAAAGCACGTGCGGTGGAGCCGGCGTTTGCTTCTAGGAATGAAGCAACCGCTCGCAGGGTTGCAGGAAGTATGGCCTCGAGACGCAGCGTCTCGTTCCCTTCAGGGAACCGGGGTTACATACGTAACCTGAAACGTTCCCTTCCAGGAGCTCGAGCTGCATCGACGACGCTACGGGAATGAGATGCCCACGCCACCAGACTTCCAAGTCCCTGCCCTGTGTATATCCCTCAGGAGCACTACGAGGGCGAAAGAACAGAAGAGCCCGGAGTGGCCCTAAGATCAAGGTCATAGAACCGAACAAAGGTGAGGGGCGTGGACCAACGCGCAGCACTGCGGATATCCTGCATCGAAACCTCTGCCAGAAAGGCCTTGGAGGTCGCCATACTCCTTGGCACATACAATTAAGCTTCTGGTCGGGCTCCCCAAAGGGAGGAGGACTGAAGGCCTGCAGCACGACAGGCCGTGGTTTAGAAGAGGGGATCTAGGAAATAACCCACTCGAGGGTAGATAAACGCTTTGGCCAAACCACGGGCAAAGACGAGATAAGAAGGGGCCATGAAGGGCCTGCAAATCCCCACTCTCTTAAGAGAAGATATCGCCAAAAGGAAGGTAGTCTCAAAGTGAGAATGCGATCAAAAATCGCTTCAAAGGCTCGAATGGAGGTTACAGAGAGCTTCTAAAACCACAGCCAGGTCCCCGGAGGGACACGTCGTACAGGAAGCCTCAGCGCACCGTGGAGGAAACATGTAACCAGGGGGTGTCGACCCACTGTAAGGCCACCGAGAAGGGCGTGGTAGGCCGATAAAGCCGCCACGTAAACCTCCAGGGTGGAGTGAGTTACCCCTGCGGAGAAACGGGACTGCAGGACCTCCAGTACTGTACCAAACGGGCAGTTAACTGGGTCAAGGTGGCGGTCTCTGCACCAAGAAGTGAAAAATTTTCACTTCAGGGCATACAGATTCCTCGTAGAGGGAGCTCTAGATTGGAAGATGGTCTCAGCAACCTCGGTTGAGAGACCGGAAGCTATGAGCTGCGCCCCATCAGAGGCCACAGCTTCCACACATAATGCACGCGTCGCCTCGGCAACGTGCGCTGCAACAGCGAGCACTCCCTCAAAGGGGGAAGAACCGCACACGCGGGCTTCCACGAGCGAGAGCGCTAGATCTGGGGAATATAGGAGGAGATGGGGCGAACTCGTCTCCAACCCATTCGCCAGATCCATGTTGCCATCCAGAACTCCCGGGAGCGAAACGTACAGACGAAGCCTCGGCCAGGTCTGTACCATAGCGTCCAGTCCAGAGGAGCTGGAGAAACTAGAGGGGCATAGCGCTGACTCTTGAGTCGCAAAGCCAAAAACCTCCATATCTGCTTCACCACCACGGGTGAAGCATCCATTCCCCGGGCCTCGGCCCCTGCCTCGACAGGATGTCTGCTCCCACATTGAGATACCCAGGGATATAGATGGCTCTCAGCGAGCGAAATTTGCCCTGGGACCACACAAGGATCTGATGCGCCAGCTTGTATAAGGGGCGTGAACGCAAACCTCCCTGGTGGTTGATATAAGAGACCACCGATGTGCTGTCGGTGCACACCAACACATGGTGATCTCTTAGGTCTGGGAGAAAGTGCTTTAGTGCACGAAACACGGCCAACATTTCCAAACAATTGATATGCCACATTAGGCGACTGCTCCACAGACCGCGGGCAGGGTGGCCACTCATGACCGCTCCCCAACCGGTGAGGGATGCGTCTGTCACTGGCATTACGTGGCGACAGGGAGCTCCCAGCACCGGGCCCTGAGACAAGAACCAAGCTTGGCTCCACATGTCTAAGGCACGTAGGCATCGCCGCGTGACCTTGATCATGCGAAGCGGGTTTCCCCTCTGGGAGAACCCCTTGGTCTTGAGCCACCACTGTAGGGGCCCCATGCCCCAGCAGTTCTGAAACTGCTTGACAGTGAGTGACTGGCCCTCTTTCACTCTCTTGACTGAGGTGAGGATCGACTCGATCCGAGCAGGAGACATACGTGCCTGCATCGTGGTCGAATCCCACACCACGCCTAGATAAGTTGTTCTCTATACTGGAGAAAGCACACTTTCTTGGCGTTCAGTCTCAACCCCTTCATGTGCGCGAGAACGACATCTCGATGCCGAATCGCCACCTGTTCTGATATAGCTAGAATCAACCAATTGTTGATGTAAAAGTGTGGGGTGAGAGTGCAAGGCCAATGAGAAGAACCCAATATTGGTAAGCTTTTCCCCCAAAAGCAAACCCCAGGAACCCCCCGTGAGAGGGAAAGATGGAGATGTGAAATATGCATCCTTAGATCTATCATGACAAACCAGCCCTCGGACTTGGCCTGAGACACGACTGAAGAGTGTAAGCACCCTGAACTTCAGTCACATGACTGAGCGGTTCAACTGACGGAGATTTACCATCCTTCTTTGGAACAATGAAGTATCGGCTGTAGAACCTGGGCTCTCTTCCGTGAGGAGGGACCACCTCGATGGCCTCCTTCCTCAAGAGAGTGTCTACTTCCTGTTCCATGATCAGAGCCTGCTGGGGGCCCACGCACGTGGGAATCACCCCGGTGAAAGGCGGTGGCGGAGCGCTGAACTGAATACAAAAGGCCTTTCTCTACAGTACGCAGGACCCAATGAGATCCATTTGGCAGTAGTTTCCACGCTGCCTAAATGGTCTACCAAGGGAACCAGTCTCTCGAGACTGGCCTCTGATGTACTCAGAGCTGCTGGCACCAGGAGCTCTAGAGACCCCCGCAGGGGTGGCGAGCTTCTCAGCTCCGCTACACTTCGGGTCGGAAGAAACTGAGAACATCGCTCGCTGGAGCCAGCTGCGCCCTGGAACTCTGGCATGGTTAGCAGACTGATCTCCCGAGGGCACTGGGGGGGGGGGGGGGGGGTGGACACTGTATAATGAGGTGTAACCCGCTCTGCCCCAGAGGGGTCTGCCCTCGTAAGTCCTGGCCATAGCATCAGCACTGCCTCAGCCGAAGCCCCCTAATGAACGACGGTCCTCAGACCCGCGTCATTCCTAGGAATATCAGGCTGATAGAACCAGACCCTGCAAGGCAGGACCCAAAGAGACACATTGGCAGTAGTTTCCACGCTGCCTAAATGGTCTACTAAGGGAACCAGTCTCTCGAGACTGGCCTCTGGTGTACTCAGAGCTGCTAGCACCAGGAGCTCTAGAGACCCCCCCGCCGGGGAGGCAAGCTTCTCAACTCCGCTACACTTCGGGGTGGAAGAGACTGAGAACATTGCTTGCTGGAGCCAGCTGTACCCTGGAACCCCGGCAGGGTTGGCAGACTGGTCTCCCGAGGGCACTAAGCCCAGAGACTTACGCCCATAGGGCTTCTTGGCCGAAGACCCCTTAGACTTAAGAACGGTCCGCAGAGCTGGCTTAGCCTTAGAGGTCCATTTGCCACCACTGCCCCACCTCGGTGGGGTACGAGTAGCCACGCTCTGTTTTGTGCCTCTCTGAAGAGGGGATGGCACACGGCGAGGGCTGCTCCCGCCCAGCAGCCCCCTGAGCTAGAGATAAGCGAGGGAGAAACCGCTGAAACGCCACCACCTGTATACAGGCCTCTTGGTACCTGCCGACGACGAAAATGACGGCGTCGCCGAACAGGCCAGAAGGCACAAGCGGGGCGTGCATGAGGAAGACCCTATCTTCTCCATGTCAGATAGGGTCGACCACAGACAGCGTTTCTAGGGAGCTCAGAGATCAGCTTATATTCCAGTCAAATTGAGCCCCATCCATCGTCCAGCTCTCTAAGCAGGTACGTCAGCTTGGTGCACCTGTAACACTGCCATGATGTGCAGACACGCACCAGCCTGACCTGCAGCTGCGAGCCTTCAGAGACAACGCCATGCAAGGGGACAGATAGCTCGTGAGCGTCTGTTCCACCCGGGGCATCTCTCTTATATGAATGAGAATACATAATGCACTAGGCAACACGCGCAGCAACAGCAAGCTCTCACTCAAAGGGGGAAGAACCGCACACACGGGCTTCCACGAGCGAGAACCCTAGATCTGGGGAATGCAGGAGGAGATAGGGCGAATCCGTCTCCAACCCGTTCGCCAGATCCATGTTGCGATCCCCGCAATCTCACTCGCCGCCGTGCCTCAGCAGCGGCAGGAATGTGAGATGTACAGCAGGGAGAAGCACAATCAGCCCCTTTTCTTTTCTTTTTTTTTTTTTTTTTTTACAGCTGACTGCGCGCCGTTCTCATTCATAATATGCTTGTGCAAACACTGTTTCATTGACGCGTCCACCTCCTCGGAGGAAGACAGGTCTAGGGAAGGGAAGATGATAGGGGCTCGCCTGTCTTCATTCAACGCGAGTGAAAACTCACTCCTCTCTTTTTTTTTTCAAAGAGAGCCTTCAGAGAGCAGGCATAAGCAATGAAAAAAGCTCACAAAAAGGGCAGTCAGCTCCCTCGAGAGCTGAATCTGCGTGCTCTGCTCTCAAGCAGACCACACACAGACTGCGTGTATCCCAAGCAGTGATATAACGTGTGCAGGGAGGAACACACAGCCCGTAATGCGATCTGCTATCGCCCAAGTGCTTGCACATATTGCTGGAGCCTATTTCAAGTGATTGTGCCAGGACAAACAACACAAAATAAGACTCACAACACAAATCGACAGACACACAGACAGAGTAGCGGCTGCTGAATGACAAAAAGCAAACGACAAAAAGGCTACTTTTACAACTTTAAAAAATAACCATTGTTTTACTATTACAAATAAATAAATAAATAGCCTATATATTATTATATAGAAATAAATACAAATAAAAATGGTTACTGCATGGTGAACTAAACACACTAACCATAGTTTACGGTAATCAATATTCATTTACTACACTGTTACTATAATAAAACCATGGTTAATTTTCGTGCATTGTTGGGGTCCCAAGTTGTGGCCTGTGCTATGTGCAATGCATTTTTGTGTTTGTGTTGTGAGTTTTTGCAGCATGTTTCTGTATTTGGTTGTGTTGCAAGCAGGGCCTGAAATTAACACCCGACCACGCGCCAAATGCGGGGGGAATTTTGCAATTGGCGGGTAAAACTGTCAATCTACCTGCCACATTGGCGGGTAGCCAATGAGAATTGAGTGATTCATTAGTTGTTGTTTTTTTGCGTCTGTTGTTTTTTTGTTTGTTTTTTTAAGTGTGCCATTTCGTTGGATTTTAGCTCAAAATGTGGCGGCACATTACTGGGGTAAAGAGGCCAGCTGAAACTAACAACCAACAAAAAGATGAGGATGAGTCAAAGAAAAGTAAAAGATGACGTTTTAATACAAAGTGGACAATTGGCGACAATGGCAAGGTTCGTGAGTGGCTGATTTATGACCGCAGTACAGATGAAATGTACTGCAGTGACTGCCGTATGTATGGCTCAGAGAAAGCGAAGTCAAATCCTTTTGTAATCGGGACTAAAAACTTAAAATTAGAAGCAATTAAGGACCACAAGTCATCAAAAAGCCACCTACACACATTAAGTTGCAAAATATCAAAGACTGCGCTTCCGGAGGAGACCGCTGCGGTCAAGGCACTGACGTCCATGAAAGCAGCGCAGTTTGAGAAGATGCGACTTCTATTTCGGAACGATCACGCGATCGGCAAGAAGATGAGGCCCTTCTCTGACTACGTTTGTGTGTCACAGATGTGTGTGCGTGTGTATGTTGGGAGTTGGGAACCAGTGAGAAAATGCCCGGTACCCGGTAACTTTACCAGTAATATTCATTTAGTTCTCCTTAACGGTTCCTGAAGGCTGTAATTGACAGTTGCCAGGAACTGTCTACTGACTAAATCAGCCATCAACACAGCCGTGTGTGATTTGTTTACATACGAGCTGCGGTAACTTAGGTCTAACTTATATCTGTTGAGTTAGCACGGTGTGTGTGTGTGTGTGTGTGTGTGTGTGTGTGTGTATACCTGTTTTTCTATCCCGGTGTGACTATGACATATGACTATGTCTGTGACACAGCAAATCAATGAATAAAAAGATTAAAAAACATATATTCTAAGAGTTATTATTACTTATAATGATTTTGTTAATAACTTGACAGCACTTAAATGTGTATTCTTACAAGTTAAATAATAATGCTTGTGTGATTTCTATTTTTCACCTTTATGAGGCAAAAAAAACAAAACAAAAAAACTGGCTGGTAAAAAGTTACTGTGGCAGGTGGTCAAAAAAGTTAACTTCAGGCCCTGATTGCAAGTATTTGTTGCTGGTGCTTTTTCTATTTGCATGTGTTTTCTTAAATCAAGCATAGCGTTATTTCTGGCAGGTCACGTTAGTCAAGCTGGCATCAGCTGACTCTCAGCTGATCCCCATCTACCTGTAGGAATACAACACCTAAGCATCCATACATAAGGTCCGTCAGTATTATCAGCAGTTTTCACATTGCTCAAAAGCTAATTACCCTCCTCCATCCCCAACTCCTCCTCTGTCAGTCAGGTTCCAGCCTTCTTATTCTCTTTTGAATCAGACCAATTCTAAAATGTGTACATACAATTACTGAACTTTAACAATATCTGCAATACTTTTGTTGGTTCTGTTCTGTTTACCCTGGGGGGGTTATCGCTGCTCTCCCTGCTCTCATCCATGCTAGGCTACATGGATGCACAGGGAGGTCTTTCCCAGAACAGAACCATACCGCCAATCCAAACTGCATGCTAATTGTTAATCATCTTTGACGCTAGTGGTCCTGACAGAAGTTGCAGCGCATTGAGCTCTCTCGGTCACCATAAAATTCAACATTTACATAACCCTGCATAGCCTTAAAACATGCATTTGTGTGTGTTGTAGTTTAGTGCAGTTGCTGATATTAATATGGCCAAAAAGTACGATGAAATTCTGATTACTTGTCAGTGAGATTTTTTAAAACATATTAACATACGCAATGATGATAGAGAGATGGGCAAACAAATGTTCCTCAAAAGTCCGATGTATCATGTTTGATACTCACATTTTAATATGGTTATATATATATATATATATATATATATATATATATATATATATATATATATATATATATATATATATATATATATATATATATATAAAACGAAGTTATCTGTTTTTGCAAATAAACTTTTCATATGGATAACCAAGTAAACCTAAGCTTTTTCAGTCCTGTAAATGATAGTCTTGAAATATTTTGCATAATTATTAATTTGAGTACTTGATTTTTGTTTTTTTTTACTTTGTCAGGTGACCAGCAAAATCCCAGAAGTGATTCAATAAAACCATATTACTACTTGCTTTTGATACTTTATTTAAACAAATTATTATTACTATTATGTTTTTTATTCATCTTTAAGGCTATTGTTTAATTTATGTTTGATTTATGTTTATTACATTAATTTTATTACAACAACAAAAAATATACATGATTAAAAGAAAAAAAAAAAAAAACAGACAGCAACTGACCTAACAGAACTGGGCTAATAATTCTTAACAATCCACTTATGTTGCAGGGAAATACAATTTCATTAAACGATTTCAATGGCCATTTTTAGAATTTTCAGAACAAAATTAAGTTCAAAACAAAGAAAAAGATCAATAATGGTTTAAAAATAATGAAATATCATTTAGAATTAAAGTAAAACAATACTTCATAAGAAGAAGGGGTGAGCCAGTGGCTCAACTTACCCCAGGACCTTTGGCTCAAATTACCCCAATCCTACCATTTTAACAAACATCCAACAGTTTAGAGGTAACATCATGCTAATAATATAGCCTCATATTATAACTTCCTGAAGCACAAACACATATGATATTTTTAAGATGTGTCTATAAGTTCAGCCACAAGAATCAAGAGTCATTGAACATATAAAAATAACTTTTTTATTATAGCAGCAAAAAAAAAAAAAAAAAAAGATTAACTTAAATATAGTTACCAATCATTCAATGGGCCTCTCTCCATCACAAGGTTAGTAAAATGGATTACTCTTCAAATATGTGATCTCATCACCAATATTTTTTAAGGTTGCCAAGATACAAGGGGTGACTCAACTTCCCCACAGGCTCAAATCACCCCACTTCCCCTACTAAAAGGCCTTTTGCTTGCTAAAAAAGTATAAACTATCAACAAGACAACAAAACAGGTTTTTCAGCAAAGTTTTGATTATATTGAAGCCTTATAATTTTGTGTATCAAATATGATACAGTATGGGTTTATAGGGTTAATGATGTTTTAAGCTGGTCTTTTTACCCCTTGTGGACCAATGGCCCAGATGTCAGCCCAGAAGTTGTCCATACACGGGACTTATGATAACAAATGTCATAATGTGAGACTTAATTCTGATTAAATAATTTTTATCTTGTGTCCTAATGGATAGAGACATTTTTTTTTTGGAAATATGCAAGAGGTAGAAAATAAACAGTGTTGAGGGTAATATGCTAAATCACGTATGCAACCAATAAATTAAGTATTATTAAGCAATTAATAATGTTACTCATTATATTCACACCATAATATTGAAGTAAAATGTTCAAATAAATAGCATGTCTTGCTTTTATATTTATTAAATGTATTTTCTGATAAATACAAAGTGTGATGGCCAAACATGGCCATACAGTGACGGTAACATTGTACTCAGCCATTCATAACGCATTTCACTATACATTCCTTTATACGCTTTTAAGAGCAGTAAATTCTGAAATTGGATGTGTTTGTTGTTTGTTTGAAATATAAAGTTTGCTTGAGGATATCTAGTTTATTTGGTACTTAGTGGTATTTTCTGATGTAATTATTATGTGTTTGGAAACTTTGAAACATTTTTAAATGAAACAAGTACTCACAATTCACAAGTTTAAACATTTCTTTTAGAAAGAATATTTTCTTTTGGATACTGTAGCACCATCTCATGCTAAAATGGTTTTTCGTTTGATGCAATGTGTAAGACTCAGGTTCAGGGTAATGCAAAATGACTTAATACTACACAGTACATACTGTAGATTTAGCTTGCAACAACAAAAGTGTCATAAAATGTGATATTAGCATTGACAGTGAACCATGTTCACAAGACAAGGACTCTTTGGCGTTTGATAGAAATATGCGAGAAATTAATTGCATCGAGGGTCATTTGCTATAAGTCATGCATACAATCAATAAATAAATATAAAAAAACTGTTATATTTACATCATAATGTCCAAGTCACTTTTTTCAGGTAATGTATTTCCTTGTAGCCCACCCTTAGATTTCTTCAACAGTAAACTTTCAAGTGTCAGCTTTGTGAACATTTGTTGATTATATATCTAGTCAGAAAGACTCATGAGCACCAAACTTTATTTTGGGTGTATAATTTACTGTATGTCCCCATGCCAAATTGGGGGGGGGGGGGGGGGTGCTTGAGAAGAGGTTAACTGGCAAATGCCGTACTCATTGAAAATACAACATTTGCCACCTTAAGAAGTGTTACAAAAAAGCAAGACAAGATCAATGTACAGTATAGTTCAAATCATTTGTTAATCTGAAAAAAGTATGACTTATTATACACAATCACAGTTGTTTCATTTTGCTGAAGTGTGTGTGTGTGTGCATAGTTAGAGATGCAATGTGATTAAATGGTGTTTGTAAATAATCGTATATCATCTGATTTTTACTTTCACTCCCTTCTCTTTTTTCTTGTAGAACTACAACCCGAATTTCGGAAATGTTGGGTCTTTTTTTTGTTTTTGTTTTTTTAAATAAAATGAAATCTAAAAGACATTCAAATCACTGGAGCCAATAAATTATTCACAACAGAGCATAGAGAAATGTTTAAATGGAGAAATTTTACACTTTTATCCTCTAAATGAGCTCATTTCAAATTTGATGCTTGCTCAAAAATGTTGGCACAGGGTTAACAAAGGTCTGAAAGAAAGAAATTTTGAAAATATTCAGCTGGGAGAACATCTAGCAAATAATTAAGTTAATTGACTTCAGGTCTGTAACATGATTAAAAGGTATGTCTTAGAGAGGTAGAGTCTATCAGAAGTAAAGATGGGCAGAGGCTCTCCAATCTGTGAAAGAGTGAGTAAAAAGATTTTGGAATACTTTAAAAACAATGTTCCTCAAAGTCAAATTGCAAAGGCTTTGGAAATCTCATCATCTACAGTATATAACATCAACAAAAGATTAAGAGAAACTGGAGAAATCTCTGTGCGTAAGGGACAAGGCCGAAGACCTTTGTTGGATATCCGTGGTCTTCAGGCCCTCAGACGACACTGCATCACTCATCGGCATCTCTGATGGTATGGGGGTGCATAAGCAGTGTTGGGGAAAGTTACTTTTAAAAGTAAAGCTTTACAATATTGCGTTACTCCCTAAAAAGTAACTAATTACGTTACTTAGCTACTTTTATGGAAAGTAATGTGTTACGTTACTTTTGCGTTACTTTTTAAATATGAGCAGGGCTTGATTGTTTTTAATACAAGAAGTTCTAATCATAGCAAATGTAAAGCCCTTTCACACCAAAAAGTGTAATGAATAAACCTCAGGCTGAAGGAAAGGTAAATTCACGTCTGTAAAGTAGAACGCAGGAGAAGAAGGTTCAACACTTTTTAGCAATAAAAAAAAAACAATGAAGCGCAATTGTTAGTTTATCTAAAGTAATTTTTGCTTATTAGTATGGTTGAACTGGATCAAAGGTCAGCAGCAAAGACATTGGTTAATAAAATGGGATTAGATACATTTGTGTTGTTTAACATTTAATTGCTGCAGGTTTGCATAATTCTGAGTTTGCATTTTAATTTATTTTGATGAATACTAAATCTGTTTTTTGCGAGTAGGATGAATTAATGCACATTCACATTTAGTCTAGAACTACAGTAACAGCATGTTCACACAGTGCACTGTCAGTCAATAAATGGGAAAAAAGTAACTGATGTTAAAAAAGTAACTAACTCAGATATTTTTTTGTAAATTAAAAAGTAATGCGTTACTTTACTAGTTACTTGAAAAAAGTTATATTATTACGTAATTCGCATTACTTGTAATTCGTTACCCCCAACACTGTGCATAAGTTCATACGGTATGGGCAGCTTGCATGTTTTGGAAGGCACTATGAATGCTGAAAGGTATATAAAGGTTAAAGAGCAACATATGCTCCCCTCCAGATGATGGCTTTTTCAGGGAAGGCCTTGTTTATTTCAGCAGGACAATGCAAAACTACATACTCCAGTTTTTACAACAGCATGGCTTCATAGTAGAAGAGTCCAGGTGCTGAAGATTTCACCTATAGAGAACATTTGGTGCATCATTAAATGAAAAATACGTCAAAGACTACCACAAACTCTTCAGCAGCTGGAAACCTATATCAGGCAAGAATGGGACAAAATTCCAACACCAAAACTCCAGAAATGCATAACCTCGATGCCCAGATATCTTCAAACTGTTTTGAAAAGAGGAGATGCTACACCATGGTAAACATGCCCCCGTCTCAACTATTTTGAGACCTGTAGCAGGCATCAAATTTGAAATGAGCTCATTTTGTGCATAAAATTGTCAAATGTCTTAGTTTAAACATTTGTTATGTTATCTATATTCCATTGTAAATACAATATTGGCTCATGTGATTTTGAAATTCTTTTAGTTTTTATTTTAATTCAAAATTAAAAAAACGTCCCAACATTTCCAGAATTCGGGTTGTAATCATCATATTGAGGCATCCTTCAATTAATTTCCCTAATTTGATCTGCTAATTTTCCAGGCCTGATCCACTTGTCCACATGTGCAAATTTAAAGCTATTTTTTTTCTCACACACTTCACTCGACCATTAGATCTTCTGGGCTGCTTATATCTATTAAGCTCATGAATTCAGCTGCCAAGGATGTTTACCTCAGAATCAGTGCTGTGTGAGTAATTATGGCCAGTCAGAACATATATCCTAAGCCTATCTGGATTACATAAAAATGTCAGTGCTTCAGCACTGGGAGCTGCTTTGTGCTACATTAAAAAAATATACACTTTCAGAGACGTTTCAGAATTTGTCCCCCAGTGGGCCAGCATGCTGCAACGGAGACACTAACAAAGAGGACTCTACTCTTTGAGGAAAGCTGATTTCTTCTTTGACCATTGCAATAAATTCAGCCTGGACCGCTGAGAATACTGCCAACCATCCAGGTAGGAGAAACAACATCAATGAAGGAGACAGAAACAGCAACACAGGAAGGGATCGTGCATGAGGATTGTATGTCTGCATAATTGGCATAAGCAAGGAAGATACACGAGCAGAGATTAAATGAATTAATGCCACCGCTTGTCTTGGAGAAATATGTTTTTGTGCTCTCTCACACACAAGATGTTGGTCACAGGTGTGGAGTGACACAATAATGTCTCATATTGTGAGGGTCATTCATGAGTGACCTTTTCGAGAGGATGATTACTTAGCAGAAAGATTGTCTCCAGGCTGAAAAGCAACTGCAATTCTCAGCCTGCATAATCTACTAGGCCAGTATTACTCCTCAAATCTAATTTTTCATATATTGTCAGATTTTTTATAGAAATAGCTCAGACATAAATTAAAAGTCTGATTATTTACACATTTGCATTAATTTCCTGTGGAACGCAGCATGAGACGTTTAGCAGAATGTTTACGTTTCTCTTTACAACGTACAATGAAGGTGAAAACAAAGCAACAAAGCCATAAATCATAAGTGTCCCATACTATTTGTGACCCTGGACCACAAAACCAGTCAAAAGGGTAAATTTTTCTAAATTCAGATTTATACATTATCTGAAAGCTGAATAACTTTCAGTTGATATATGTTTTGTTATGATAGGACAATATTTGGCCGAGATACAATTATTTGAAAATCTGGAATCTGAGGGTGCAAAAAAATCTAAATACTGAGAAAATTGCCTTTAAAATTGTGAAAAGAAGTTCTTAGCAATGCATATTACAAATCCAAAATTATGTTTTAATATATTTACAGTATGAAATTTACTAAATATCTTCATGGAACATGATCTTTACTTAATGTCCTAATGATTTTGGCATAAAAGAAAAATCAGTCATTTTGACCCATACAAGGTATTTTTGGCTATTGCTACAAATACTCCCCAGCGACTTAAGACTGGTTTTGTGGTCCAGGGTCACATTTGTGCACTACATTCCAAGTCTTCCAAAGCTATTTGATACACTCATGAATAAATAAATAAATAGAATATTTGATGTACAAAAGCTTGTCACTGTGGGAGTATCCTTAACCTTCCTGTGGGGTCAGTTTGAACCACATTTAAATTTGCCAAAAATCAACACTTGCAAAACAAAACTGAAGACTCATCTTCTGAATCAAGAAAAACCTACAGTAAGTACACATAGCAATAAATACTGCTTACACTACAAATAATGTTTATTATTTATGCTCAGTGTGAAAATAGTCATGACTGTATATAGCTAATTTTGTATAATAATCTTAGATTAATCAGATTAGATTAAATATAATATATTGCTTTTATACAGATTTTATATTTTTCAATGACTATTCTCTCACAAGCTACAGTAGAGTTTGTTTGTTTGTTTAGTATTTACATGAAAAGTTGCTGTTTTACATGCCAGTTCTTTGCAAATTGCATGGAAAACCATAGGTCAATTTGACCCCCCAACACTAAAGTTGTCTCCAGTTTATTTATTTTTGACAGGAGGTAAAAGGGGCATCATTGTAACTTATCTACCCCTAAAAGCTGCTTATTGCTAGAATAGTAGGCCTAATATATGCTCTTAAGGTACCGCTATGAACTTTTGGGGTGAAAATAATTAAAGTGTACTGCCTCATTGACAAAAGTAAAGTAAAGTAAAGTAAAGTCGTGACGTATTGTCAAGTATGGTGACCCATACTCGAAATTGGTGCTCTGCGTTTAACCCATCCAAGTGCACACACACAGCAGTGAGTAGTGAACAAATGCGCACACACACACACACACACACACACACACACACCCACCCGGAAAAGCTGCCGGAAAAGTGGGCAGCCATGCTGCAGCGCCCGGGGAGCAATTGGGGGTTCGGTGCCTTGCTCAAGGGCACCTCAGTCGTGGTATTGAGGGTGGAGAGAGCGCTGGACATTCCCTCCCCCCACCTACAATCCCTGCCGGCCGGGGGCTCGAACTCGCAACCTTTCGATTACGAGTCCGACTCTCTAACCATTAGGCCACGACTTCCCCCGACAAGCTATTGACAAGCTGTTATACCCCTAAAGGTACTTAGTATAGTTTTGTGTGACAAACAGACTGAAAGTTGTTTTGCAGTGACATTCTTTTCCTGTCTGAAGTAGCTTTCATGTCTCATTTGTACATATTATTCAAATGTGTTACCACAAGATGCATCATTTCAGGTTTGATGATGTCAAACCTAGAATGATGCACCTGTATGGAATTATTTTATGGTGCTTTTATGGAAGCAAAATAATGACAATAGTTTTTGAAACAAAGCATGCTGAATTCCACAAATCGAAAAAAAAAAAAAAAAAAGATGCATTGCAATTAACAGTGCTTGCATTTTAATGCATTGTATTTCCAGGACTTGCATGTTTAGGTCCAGAAATTTAACATAGTTGTTTATTTAAGATGTTAATATTTCAATTCAAAATATTTCACACACATTTTCATAATTAAATTCAATAATTCATATTCACCTTCCAGAATTCACTTCCAAAATATTCAGTCTGTTTAAAAATACGATGTATAATATTCAACAGGCAAATTTTGGTCATTTTATTTCACTTTCCAAATTCGCTGTCACAAATTCAGTGGTTAAAATTTGGCAGAAAATTCAGCGGTGCAAATGCGGGACCCGCAGAAATAGCAGTAGAGCACCGATGCATGATCTTCAGCTGATGACAGCCGCGCACCAGCAGGTAGTGCAAGTGGCAGTTGATGAAGGCCATATGTGGATCAAGTCATTCATTCACACAAACTGATTTGCAGAAATGGAGCAAGCGCTAAGTAGAAGTTTTTATTACAGGGGCCAGTATAAACGTGGAAAAGCTGATTGTGTGTATGTTTAATTCAACATCTTTGCTGTTTCCCGTAGCCTACATGTAAGCAGCTTTCTCTACCACAAAGGAGATTATAATACTCTTTTACCCAACGCTGAAGTACAGAAATAACATTACATCTGAGGAAGACATATATTGCTTTCGGTTGCTTAGTTTCTGTAACTTTGTATCATGGCTTGTGTGACGCTGTGCTGTAATACTGGGGTTCCCCCCATACGCCACACTCCAGGCAGGCAAGACTTTTTAAGACCTTTTTTTTAAGACCTGCACAAATAAAATTAATACCATATGAGCGGGGTAGGGCAATGTCTATAGTACCACATTAAACTGTAAAATTACTGTAAAAAGCATAATTTACAATTCAGATACAATTTTTCACAAAAACAAAATGTTTTATAAAATGATAAACTTTACATTTCAGCCTTTAAACCATTTGTAAGAAAATTGATAAGTCAAAAGTATTAATAATATTGATTATCAATAAATTATTATATAAATTAAATAACATGAATTAGGGGTGTGCGAAATCTTGATATTTTCTGGGATTTTATCGATAACGATAATTAGACTACATTTTGCTGAGTGTGTTATTGTGCTAGTATCTTAAAGATTACCATGGACAGCTGACTCCTGATTTTTTTTTTTTATATTCTTCATATTCTGTGTGGTCAGTTCACAGCAGTGATAGAAATTAGTCTTTTCCAACAAGTTTTATGGGCATTTTTACCTTTAAGCCATTTTTTCTAAAAGTGTGCATCATATTTTGAGTCAAATTCTTGCATTTGGGCTATTACCAAGGAGATGAAATCAGTATCAACAAAATGTATCTTTGCAATGCATATGAATTGGCATTTAGATGCATTTACACACTATTTAATACAGCTCAGAGGGACATAGAAATGTTAACCTGCAGTAACAAATGCATAAATTATGTTTTGATATTGGAAACATAAAACATTGAAAACTGATGTTTGAAATTATAAAAAAAAAAAAAAATGAAGATACTTTAATGTGATATTAAAACGGCCATAGGTGGCAGTAAGTGAGCATTAATAGGGGAGTCATTGCGATTGAACCGAATCATTTAAACATTTGATTCATTCAGGAACGAAACCCCACAAAACAGTGCTGTGGCTGTGTTTGGAATTAATTGTGTTGTAGAAATAGAGCAAAAGCAGGAAATATGGTGTCTAAAACGTAAGTCTCTTAATATTAACTTCTTGTTCATTGATCTGTTGCATAAAATCAATACCACATTTGTAACCATGCTGATTTTTGACAAACGACACTCTTCGTGTGATATTAACTATATGAAATTATATAAATATAGGCTATACATTTTCTGCCCCCATATCTTAAATTATGTGATCATTCTAAATGTATTTTAATAGACTGAACCGTGCAGTGAAACGCGTACTAATTTAACCTATGTTAACAGATCTGCCAGCAGGTGTCGCGTTTGGCTGAAATAACGGTTTTCCTGGTAAAGACAGTAAATTACACAAAGCCTCGCAGCACCGGACTTTGAACTTGCAGCGCTCATGTTTATTCAATGAAATCATAGCCTTTTGAAGTTTAATCGTCACATTCAGTCATATCGCAATTCTTGACTTTCCGTCTCCAAATTTAAGACCTCTTGAAATCAATTCAAACTTTCTTGTACAATTTAAGACTTTAAGGCCTTAAATTTGATACAACTAAATTTAAGACCCCGCGGAAACCCTGTCCAGGATTCCCCAACGGCGCATAACACGCCTCAGTCAACTAATACAGTATCAAAGAATACACTTTACTGATGATTATGCGAACTATATCGACAGTTAAGCAGATGTAGAATATGAACGAACGTGCAAGGTTTCACGCTGTTTCCCTCAGAAACCGGTTAAAGAAAACACATTACGCGGCTCAGTATTGCACTAATGCAATGACAGCTACTATTAGGCTTGTTTGAGATGCGCCTCGCCTATTCTGAAGTGTAGGCGAGAGTAGGTGGCTACAGTGAGGGGAGGAGGGAAATAAGCGCAGTCAAGATGGAGAGTTCTGACCTCTGGAAGTAGATACCTACAGATACCTACAAGATCAAAGGCGGATATCGCGATATTCTCACTCATGTGCTGTGCTGCTGATAAACGTTATACCCTACCTACCACATGTCGGATTGTGCAGTCGAGCAGTTGCTCTCCACAGGTCGACTGCACAATCCGACACAGCCACCTCGCCATCGTGAGAAAAAATAAATAACATTTTTAAATAAATAGTGTCCGAGTTACGTCCGCCTTGTTCTGATGTCATGCTGACCTGTGCCAAAAAACTCTTGCGACGGCTAAAATGTGTAAAAAAAAAAAAAAAAAAAGTGATTTATTTATTTTAAATTATGCTTGAATATTCCCAAACTATGACAGTGTGATCCCTGTGTGCGACGTGATTGTTGTCATATTTTATATTTCTATTAAAATCTAAAATACATGTCCTGATGTACTGTCGATATAGTTTGCATAATCATCAGTAAAGTGTATTCTGAGATCTTATATCACTGTACTAGTTGACTGAGGCGCGTTACGCGTCGTTGGGGAATCCTGGAGTGTGGCGTATGGGGGGAACCCCAGTATTACAGCACAGCGTCACACAAGCCATGATACAAAGTTACAGAAACTAAGCAACCGAAAGCAATATATGTCTTCCTCAGATGTAATGTTATTTCTGTACTTCAGCGTTGGGTAAAAGAGCATTATAATCTCTTTTGTGGTAGAGAAAGCTGCTTACATGTAGGCTACGGGAAACAGCAAAGATGTTGAATTAAAAATAGACACAATCAGCTTTTCCACATGTTTATACTGGCCCCTATAATCAAAACTTCTACTTAGCGCTTGCTCCATTTCTGCAAATCAGTTTTTGTAAATGAATGACTTGATCCACATATGGCCTTCATCAACAGCCGCTTGCGCCACCTGCTGGTGAGCGGCTGACATCAGCTGAAGATCATGCATCGGTGCTCTACTGCTATTCCTGCGGTGCCCGGATGTGCAACTCTGAATTTTCTGCCGAATTTTAACCACTGAATTTGTGACAGCGAATTTGGAAAGTGAAATAAAATGACCGAAATTTGCCTGTCGAATATTATACATCGTATTTTTAAACAGACTAAATATTTTGGAAGTGAATTCTGGAAGGTGAATATGAATTATTGAATTTTTAATTCTGAAAATGTTTAAATAAACTAATAAATAAACTTAAGCTGTTAAATAAACAGCTTAAATAAACAACTACGTTAAATTTCAGGACCTAAAAGTGCAAGTCCTGGAAATACAATGCATTAAAATGCAAGCACTGTTAATTGCAATGCATCTTTTTTTTCGATTTGTGGAATTCAGCATGCTTTGTGTTTCAAAAACTATTGTCATTATTCTGCGTCCATATGCTTTTTTTTTTTGTCAAGGTGGCAGTCCAAATTCTAGTGGCGTCCTATTGGAAATTCAGACCCTTCTAGTTGTATATATGGAAATTTATTTTACTGTGAATGAATGAATGATGCATTTATATAGCACTTTTATTGTGTATTGCTGTACACCCAAAGCGCTTTACAATCATGTGGGGGGGTCTCTCCTCAACCACCACCAGTGTGCAGCATCCACCTGGATGATGCGACGGCAGCCACAGTACAACGGCGCCAGTACGCGCACCACACACCAGCTACAGGTGGAGAGGAGAGAGTGTTATTGAGCCAATCAAGTGGATGGGGATTGTTAGGAGGCCATGATAGACAAGGGCCAGTAGATGGAATTTGGCCAAGACACCGGGGTTACACCCCTACTCTTTACAAGGAGTGCCATGGGATTTTTAATGACCACAGAGAGTCAGGACCTCGGTTTAACGTCTCATCCGAAAGACGGTGCTTTTTGACAGTATAGTGTCCCCGTCACTACACTGGGGCGTTAGGACCCACACAGACCACAGGGTGAGCACCCCCTGCTGGCCTCACTAACACCTCTTCCAACAGCAACCTAGTTTTCACCGGAGGTCTCCCATCCAGGTACTGACCAGGCTCAACCCTGCTTAGCTTCAGTGGGCAACCGGTCTTGGGCTGCAGGGTGATATGGCTGTTTTGACTGTGTGAGACCAGTTTTACTCAATGTGCTGCACACATAAAACAAGAACAAAAAATAACTAACAAGGCCCAGCAGGTTGTTTGGCACATGTTTTTGTATTCCAGATAACACTGTCAGCAGATGAAAATGTGTGTTTATGAGGCTGGGTGGGAAGGCGTGTTGTTGGGAGCTTCAAAGACTTCCATTTCCGCTGCCCTCACTGTAAAGTTAATTACCGTGCATCTCTAGTACCTCACAGCTGAAGTAAAGATAGTTGTTTTTTTTAAGCCCTCTGCCAGTTTCATTACCGCTAATGCTAGCGTGGGCTCTCAGCACCAGTGCCGACTGTTACTGTTTGTGTGTGTGTCAGCAAGTTGACAGTCACCTGGATGTACTGTAGTTAAAATATCAAGGCAGAATAATTGGGTGAATTGCTTATATAGTAAACACTGTGTGCAACAAAGAAACACATCCTTTGAGGAGGGAACCTGTCAATTTATGAATACATTTAGAATGATTGAGACTGCAGGACTCAGATGTGTGTGTCTGAGTGAGAAAACAACAACAACACTGGGATCTTCTGCAGGAAGGGTTTCAGCTGAAAATTATTACTTTTTCCTGCTTGTTTTCTTCCACTTAGTCTGAATCATCAACATGCTATGGACATGAAGAGACTACTTGGCAGAGAAATAAAACAGATAAATGCATTTTGCTTTTTGACGTGTCTTTGGTATCACTTTATATAAGGTGTTTTTATCGACTATGTACTTGTCGAATAAATTATCATTGTATTGCAAAACACTGGTTGTCTGAGACACAGTAGAGGTATAGGACATATTTCGTTAATGATTCATATTATATTACATAGTAGTTAAAGACACTTAATAAATTGGCTCTGTGACACTTAAGAGCAATTAATTCTGAATATGTTTGTTTGAAATGTACAGTTTGCTTGAGGATATTTAGTTTTCTACTTTTTAAGCTCTTTTCTGATGTAATTCTTGTACTTCTGAAAGGCTTGAAACATTTTAAATGAAATAAGAATTCAAAAGTTTAAGCGTTCCTTTGAGAGAGGAGATTTTCCTTTGAATAATGTAGTACCATTTCATGCTAAAACTGCAAGATTTTTCTCATTTTACAATGTGTAAGACTCAGTTTCAGGGTCTTGCAAAACACTGGAGTGCAAACAAAATAGGGACTGGCTTGTATTGGAGCAGTGTCACTAAAAATGAATCACAGCTCATGTAATGACAATTTCTGGTTGTCTTTGGAAGGTTACGCAAAGGCCTTATTATCGAGTACTGCATGCAATATATGGCCTGCCTCACATTGTAGCGAAAAAAAAAAAAGTTCACTTTGCATGCTAACAAGACACTTCAACCAAGGTTTTTGCACTGTTTACCTGGACAGAATCAGGCACTCCAGTGTGGCAGGTTTTTACAAATGCAGGCAGAAAGTGAATAGCATTTGTACACTGAATGCAAGTAGTTGCATGAAACCTTGAAAAATATTTTGATATTAACATAAATTAACCCTGCAAAAAATAAGAAAAAAAAAAGTCGATGGATTTGTTTCCTACCTTCATGCAGCTTTTCACTTCACAAGATGTTAGTTGAGAACTTGTTGAATGCTTATTTTGACAGCAACAACTCACTGTGGATTATCTACAGAATACTCTTGAAATCAATGTCTGAGGTATTAAAATAAACCTTCACTGCAGATGATTCACTGGTGAGAAAGTGACGTAATGCTAAATTTCTCCAAATCTGTTCTAATGAAGAAACAACTTCGTCTTGGATGGCGAGTAAATCTTCAGCAAATTTTCATTTTTGGGTGAACTATTCTTTTAATGAAAGATAAGCAGTGTTAGGACGGTTATTTTGGAAATGCAATAGGTTATAAATTACAAGTTACCCTATTTAAAATGTAATAAGCAATGTAACTATTTCAATCACTTTATTAAAGTAACTGATTACTTTTTAACTGCTTTTCTAAATTTCTAGTGAATGTTATCAACTTTTTTTTTCAATAATTTAAACGAACCTTACAGTAGTACGCCACACTAAATACTGTCAGACTTTCAAAATCCTTCTTCACTTGAATTAAAATTCTAATAAATTAATTTTAAACACAAAATCAGACTTTAGAACCTATTTTTTGCTTTGAGATCATTCTGAGGTTAAACACATATTTAAAATCATAAGAAACCGTTTAATACTTTTGATATTGTTTTTTAAATCAAATCTTTGCACACACTGACATCTCACTGGGGGCTGTTAATATAAAGCATATACAAAGACCCAAATAGGAGATATTAGTAATCGAATAAGCATGTGTCCTATTCTGTGTCATAAACTCCTGAAACACTGGTGTCTCATATTTTAGAGCAGTGCAATTTGGGAAAGAAATCAATCAAATTTGTATGTGTACCAAAATATTCAGATGTAACCCCTTTTGTAATCATTAACATTTTCAGATTACAGTTACACTTTATTTTGTGTCCTTGTTACAGTGTACACTTTCCTTACTACACGTGACGCGACGCCGTGACACACGATAAAAAGTATATTTTCCATGTTAATCAGAGTTTGTCCTAACTAGCCACGACGGTGACACACAATTTCTAATTTAGAAATGGTTTCTATTTCTGCGACGTCGCAGCTGGAAGAGCATACAAACTGTAAAACAGTAGATAATCTCCGGTGATTATGTGCTTTATTCAAAGTTAAACGTGTCTAATATGAGTTTAAATATCATTAAATATCAAGGCTATGCCCACACAAACTTCTGATTGGCTGTGATATTTGATTGATTCTGTCGCGTCGGGTGTAGTGTGGACAGCCAAACTGCATTTCTCTGGAATCCTGTTGTGTCGCGTGTAGTTAGGACACGTTATTAGAAATCGCTGTAGATTTTGCAGCACACTAGTGTAAAAACCTCAACCTGGTCTCATGGCATAAAAGTACCTGGGGGCACTTTGTGGGCGGGTTGGATGTCGACCGCCAACCCTACTTTTTAGCGAGACGTGAAATACGTAGCAATAAGTATCACTTTAGTTTCCAAAATAAATGTCCACTGAGTGGCGCTAAAACATGGGTTCAATATGTGAACCCTGACACATTTTTATTACGTTGATAAAAAGGTACGTATTGCTGTGTTTTTATTACGTTGCTTCAGGTACGTATTACGGCAGTTCAGAATTCAAATATCCAGGACTGTCACTAAAAGTTAATGCTCTATCGTTCTGGAAATATGCCCTACACCAAACTTAACCCTAAACCTACCTGATAGTCTTAGCAAATGCAAAACTGATACAGAAACCCTTTTGTTGATGCAACCATGCCATTTGAACTTCCTTACAGAGCCGATCCTCCCTATAGACCTTTTTCATGGAACGCGAAATTACCCATTATGCTTTGCGCGTACATGTAGGCAGGATGCTCCGAACTTCCGGTTAGCGGCTTGATGAGTTACAGAGATATGCATCTATGGTTACAGAATTGTTTGGACAGCTCTGAAACGACGGTTGTAATCTGTTTTACTTGTACTTTTAACGTCAACAATGGCAACAAGCAATGACAATATTAGATCGCGGTGGCTGCACAATCAAGATTTAACAAAGACCATAAACAAAGAAACTTTGTGTGTTCCTCATCCCATGAAGTTGACCAGCGCCACCTCCTGGATTGATGATATGAAACAATGGCCAGCAGTCACATATGTTGACATAATCAATTATCTTGTTTTGTCTGAGGGTGTAGATGGCGAGGAGCTTAGAAATTATAAAAGCACGAAAGCATACAGTTATCTACACAGTAATTGGACGAATTCTTTGTCATAAACATCAGCAATTTACATTACTGAAAGCAGAGGTAGAGCCGAGTCAGTCTATAAATAAACCCAATCACATCGCGTGGGTGATGTTACAAAATAACGGAGTAGTGGAAACAGCTGGATGCTCCTGTGTAGCTGGCCCTGGCAGGTCTTGTAGCCATGCTGCTGCTGTGTTGTGGAAGGTGGGTATTTATAAATAGAGTATAAGTCGTTTTGACTTTTATTCATTCACAGGATATGAATTCTTGATATCAACAATTTAAATTTTCACTAATTAAAATGCTAATTCTTGATACCAGGAATTAAATTTCAACTATTGAAGACTAGAATTCTTGATATCTGTAATTGTATTTTCACTAGCTAAATGTCACCATAAGCTGTCATTCAAATCCAAATTTTTGATATCAAGAATTCAGTTGTGACCAGTGTTGGGTGTAATTAGTTACTAAGTAATTAATGTAATTTAATTACTTTTCCCTAAATTATTTAGCTCTTAAAAATTGCTAATAGTGATGTACTGTGAAATAATAAAGTAAACTATGTACTGAATTTTTTTTTAAAGGTGCAAAATGCTGTAACCAGTGGTATGACAGGGCTATCTTGCACTGATGAACAGTGTAGATGGAATGCAGGAACCAGAAAAAACCTTCAACAGAAAAGAATTAGTCAGATAACATTTAGACATCACAAAGCTGAGGATGTATATAGTGCTTCATCTACAAGAGAGGGAGAAAGGCTACCATCTACACCAAGCTATGACACACATCATGACTTCAGGGAGAGAGTCAGTTCATCAGACACAAAACCACTCTTTGAACTAAAAAACAGTCTGTTGGAAAAATGCTACAATGCAAATGTATCAGTGCAAGGGGATGACAATGACAGCTTAGAACTCCACCAGCCACATGGAGAGACTTTGACTTGCAGTAAATGTAAAGCATTTTACAGCAAATACATAGAACTGAATAGTGACCAGGCAGCTGAATTGGAGATTCAAACACAAAATCAGAGTTTGTCAGAGGTTTGGCATAGTGCAAGACAGATAAGGATCACTGCTAGTTCAGCTAAATGTGTACCAGTACGAGCAACAACAAATCCTGATAAATTCACGAGAGAGCATCTCTTTCCTACCTTTCGGGGGAATGCAGCTACAAAGTATGGGAGTGAGAAAGAGGCAATAGCTCGGAGCCTTCTTGTAGAAAAAGGTCTACAGGTCTCCCACTCAGGTATCAGGGTCAGCCTGACAGAGCCATGGCTGTCTGCAAGCCCTGATGGCATAATAAATGTAATGGAACTTCTGGAAATAAAGTGTCCTGTTCCCAAGAACACCACCACCTCTCTATCAGACCATTTCACTATGAATAATAGTGACATCAAAGTGGTTGATGGGAAGCCTGAATTACAGAGGAAAGGAGTCAGGGGCTACTACAGACAGATACAATTAGGGATGTTTTGTACTGGGCTGAGAATGGCAAAACTACTTGTCTGGTCTCCAAAGGAACACATTCTGATAAATGTACCATACAATGCGGAGTATTCAACACACCAGGTTACTCATCTGAGAGGCTTTTACTTCTCAGTGATGCTTCCTAGACTAGTAGATGAATTCATCGCAAGACAATTCAAACTGAATGACAAATACTTACATGTAGTCAAAAAAGCTTAACCTACTGGTAAGGTAAAGATTACCAGAGTTTTAAAAACAGTGTACAGATGCTGACATGGAGAGGAAAAAAGTTTTAATGTATCAAGACAAGTTTTCAAAACAATTTTGTATTTATTTGATATTTCCTTGTATTTTTTTATTAGATTAAAGTGTATATATGTACATAGTAAAATGAAATAGAAATCATATTGAGATGGATTTTTTTATTAATTACAAATGTCAAGTATTGTTATTAAATACTTGTATGTAAAATACATGACTAATACAGCAGTCTGAGCATTACAGGAATAGTTTATCCAAAAATTAAAATTGTCATTATTTACTGTTTTTCTTCTGTTGAACACGAACAAAGGTATTTTGGAGAATGTTGGTAACCAGACAGTTGACTGTAACCATTGACTTGATAGTGGAAAAAAAAAAAAGATTGTAGAAGTCATTGGTTATCATCAACTGTCTGGTTACCAACATTCTCCAAAAAAATAAAATAAATAATCTTTTGTGTTCAATAGAAGAAAAAAAAAATCAACATGAGGGAGAGTAAATGAAGACCAGATTTCATTTTAAAATAACTTAATTTTCTGCTTCATGGATCAGTTCACCACGCAAATTCACTAAAGCTGTACATATACGCAGAATTTTATCTATCTTTGGCATAAGGGTGATAGGCAAAGTTTGTGATAACACCTTGTATACTTTCAGTCTCCTAATTGCACGTTCAACATGTATCCTTACATTTGCAATTCTGCGACTACATGTGACTTTTTCTTCTGTCAGCTGTGTTTTGTTGGCGAAGTGAGGAATTATCAAATTAACTTGTCTTTCAAACAACAAGTCTCTAATCAAAAAACCCCTGTCCACCATCACTTCATCTCCTGGATGGAGATATTCAAGAATGCCAGAATCACACGTGATAAATTTGTCACTGTATCGTCCCCCATATCAGAAGAATCAGAATCAGAATCAGAATCAGAAAGAGCTTTATTGCCAAGTGTGTTTGCACACACAAGGAATTTGTCTTGGTGTTATGAGCTACCAGTACAGAAAGTACAAACATAGTGCAGACAACATATAATTAAGGTGATAAAGAACACTAATGAAGAGAATATACAATAATTAAGAATAACAATAGTAATAAAAATAAAAATATACAGAAAAGAGACTTGGCCATAGACAGAACTGTAAATGTGCATGTGTCCTATGTACAGATGAAGGTTTGATGGGTTATTTACAGATGTACAGTACCGGGGTGTGTTATGTGTTGTTAAGGTGGGATACGGCCTGGGGGAAAAAACTGTTCTTGTGTCTGGCTGTTCTGGTGCTCAGTGATCTGTAGCGCCGGCCAGAGGGCAACAGTACAAAGAGAGAGTGAGCTGGGTGTGAGGGGTCCAGAGTGACTTTCTTAGCCCTTTTCCTCACTCTGGAGGTGTAAAGTTCTTGGAGGCTGGGCAGAGGGGCACCGATAATTCTCTCAGCAGTCATAACTGTCCGTTGTAGTCTTCTGATGTCTGTTTTGGTAGCTGAACCAAACCAAACAGTTATAGAAGAACATAGGACAGACTCGATGATTGCAGAGTAGAACTGTTTCAGCAGCTCCTGAGGCAGGTTGAACTTCCTTAGCTGGCGGAGGAAATACAGCCTCTGCTGGGCCTTTTTCGCAATAGAGTCAATGTGATTGTCCCACTTCAGGTCCTGAGAGATGGTGGTGCCCAGGAATCTGAATGACTCTACTGAAGTCACAGTGCTGTTCATGATGGTGAGTGGGGGGAGAGCAGGGGGGTTTCTCCTGAAGTCCACTATCATCTCCACAGTTTTGAGCGTGTTCAGCTCCAGGTTGTTAAGACTGCACCAGACAGCCAGCTGCTCAACGTCCTGTCTGTAAGCAGACTCGTCACCGTCCTTGATGAGGCCTATGACTGTAGTGTCGTCCGCAAACTTCAGGAGCTTGACAGAGGGGTCCTTTGATGTGCAGTCATTCGTGTAGAGGGAGAAGAGCAGTGGGGAGAGAACGCAACCCTGAGGGGCGCCAGTGCTGATGGTGAGAGTCCTGGATGTGAGTTTGCCCAGCCTCACTAGCTGCTGCCTGTCTGTGAGGAAGCTGGTGATCCACTGACAGATGGAGGAGGGCACAGAGAGCTGTCTCAGTTTGTCTGAGAGAAGGTCAGGTATGATGGTATTGAAGACCGAGCTGAAGTCCACAAATAAGATCCTTGCATAATTCCCAGGTTTGTCGAGGTGTTGCAGGATGTAATGCAGTCCCATATTGACAGCGTCATCCACAGACCTGTTTGCTCTATAGGCAAACTGAAGAGGATCCAGCAAGGGTCTAGTGATGTCCTTCAGGTAGGCCAGGACCAGTCTCTCAAGTGACTTCATGACCACAGACGTGAGTGCGACAGGTCTGTAGTCATTAACCCTCTAAGCGCCAAAGTCGCAAAATTGCGACAAGACGTCATACTTCATGAAATGGGCTGTAGTTCCTAATCTGGTGTAATGGCTCATTTGTATTCCCTTCCACTAGATGGCAGACATGTAGCACTTCGATTCTAGACCAAAATTGTTCGAGGAAATAGCAGAGTAAGTGAGCTATCGTGTCATTGATGCGGAAGCAATTCAGTTCATAGCGTCTGAGTAAATTGTGAGATTTGTGAGAGAAAATCGCCAAACGGCTAATAAAAAGTTGTACTGTGAGGATGTGTTGCAAATGTCATTCGCCGATTCTGACTCTGAAGGGGAATATTTGCCTTTTGGAAATGACGATCGGCCGTCTAATGATCGCGCTTCTCCAATGGTGCCATGGTGCCGCGCGCAAGGCGCGATCGTTCACAAAGCACAAACAAGTGATCATTTCAACACTTTGTATTTTACTATGACACAGTAATATAGTAATAATTTACTACTTTCTCCTGTTTTACTGTTGATTTCCTCTTTTCCTGATCATTTGGAATGAGGATAAAAAGACAAAAAAACAACAACAACATGCAAATAAGTTCAAACATCCATTCAATATCTATTATTTCCTGAATATTACTGATGAACTGATCAAAAAGTAGGCTACTGTTCACATGCGTTTTACTACTATATAGTATAGTAATATAGTAATAATTTAGTACTTTCTCCTGTTTTATTGTTGGTTTCCTTTTTTCTGATCATTTGGAATGAGGAGAAAAAGACAAAAAAACAAACAAAAAAAAAAAATCAAACATCAATTCAATATCTACTATTTCCTAAATATTATGAAATTCAAGAGGGTCGCCCCTGATGACGTCATAATATGCAAATTAGATGAGTATATTTAACATTTTTCTAATTTACAGTAGATCTCTATCTTTAAGCCATTTCAAGCCACAAGCTTTTGAAATCTTGATGTCAAAATCCAGCATTTTTTCCAAAAAACCCTGGCGCCTAAAGGGTTAAGTCCAGTGATTTTGGGCTTTTTGGGGACGGGAATGATGGTGGAGCGTTTGAAGCAGCGGGGAACTTCACACAGCTCCAGAGATCTGTTGAAGATTTGTGTAAAGATGGGGGCCAATTGGTCAGCACAGACTTTTAGACAGGCAGGTGAAATACCGTCTGGTCCTGAAGCTTTCCTAGATTTCTGTTTTCTGAAGACCCGGTTCACATCCTCTACACAGACTTTAAACGCAGGTAGAATGGTGGGGGAGGGAGTAAGGGGGGTTGCAGGGGGGGAAGGTGAATGTGTGAAGTGCAGATCAGAGCGGGTGCTGGGTGTCAATCTGGCCTTTTCAAATCTGCAGTAAAACACATTGAGATCGTCAGCCAGTTGTTGATTCTCTGCAGACTGTGGGGGTGGTGACTTGTACATGGTGATGTTCCTCAGACCAGTCCATACCGACGCCGGATCGTTGGCTGAAAGTTCTTTTTTCAACTTCTCAGAGTAGTTCTTTTTGGCCACTCTGATCTCCTTTGTTTTTCTGTTCCTGGCCTGGTTATACAAGATTTTATCCCCACTTCTGTAAGCGTCCTCTTTGGCCTGACGAAGCTGTTTGAGTTTCCCAGTAAACCACGGTTTATCATTATTGAATGATAAGAATGTCCTGGTGGGGATGCATATATCCTCACAGAAACTGATATATGATGTTACAGTCAATCTCTGCAGATATAAACATTACTAGACCACATGGTGCAATAGCCACTAAATACTTGATAGTGTTGCAAGCATAGTAGTGGCTGTAAGATTCAGACCTTGAGTCTAGGTTCCTTGGTCTTTGCACTTCACTTTCACTGCAGTCTAAGATACAGGTAACATTGGGATAATGTTGCTTAAATGACTCTGGTGTTGTGGCCCTGATTGTTTCTTTGGGAAGCCATGGTATCAGATCTTTCAAGACTACAGCCATGGTGTCAATCCAAAAAGAAATTATCCTGCTCACTTGGCTTACTGATATACGGAATCGAATGGCTAGATCTTCTATCAACAGGTTTAATTTCAGTTTCATTAGTGTGAGCAAGATTTGCTGTTCAATTTCAGTCTGGTAAGCCAGATTCCCATGGGGACGCAAAACAGCTACAAGGGTATGAAATGTGTGGAGTGGGAGACCAGTGTACAGATTTGAGTCATAGTCATTCATCAGACTAGGAGGCTTGAAAGTATCGCACTGCGTTGACTGGTTTACATAAGTTACACTGTGTTGTCTCTTGATGTAACAATGCTCCTCGAAGATGTGGTCTTCCCACTGTGTACCAACAGAGGCAACGTTTTTAGAGCTGTGGTCAACAACATCCGATTGCTTGGTACTGGGGACAGATGCAAGACTCTCTTCTTCAGGTCTCAGTTCATCCTTTCCAGAGTGCTCTTCGTAAACACCAGCTCCTATAAATACAGACAAGCCATTATACATTGAAGCATCTAACATTAGCTGGGTTATTATATGGTACAGGGTGAGTTTCTATTTTGAAAAGGGTGATTTTTCGAGATTTATATTAGATTTTTTGAAAATAGTTAATTTAATGTTGGATACAATAATGCAGAATTCTAGTTTAGCACTTATACACTTTTAATTGGCATTATGAAAAACAAAATGCTGACTTTCCACATTTTATAAACCAAAATAAGTTTATGAACAAATACTTTTAGGTATTATTTTGTTAAATGTTGTGATTTGAGCTACAAATGGTAAACATTTATGGTGCCATACTGTTGTAGCTGGTAAAATGATCAGACAGACTACACTCTGCTGCCAAAATATGTAGTCAATATTTAAGTGTGTGCACACTTGGTTAAACACTTTACAAGAACAATCTCAAAGTGGAGTGTTCAAAGTTGAATTCAAGTCAGACTTTAAACGATTCATCACGGTGAATAAAACCAATATGTGTCCCTGGAGCACAAAAGCAGTCATCGGTAGCACAGGTATATTTGTAGCAATAGCCAACAATACATTGTATGGCTCAATTATGCATTTCTCTTTTATGACAAAAATAATTAGGATATTAAGTAAAGATCATGTTCCATGAAGATATTTTGTAAATTTCCTACCGTAAATATATCAAAACTTAATTTCTGATTAGTAATTCTATAAAGATATGTTAAATGAATCAGACTTCACTCCGATTTGAATCAGACAATGAAAACATTGCAACAACATTTTGTTTTCATAACACATTTATGTTTACATTCTGAATATATATTGAATGTAGGCTACTTATCGAATATACTTAAACATCTTTAAGAAACCAGAATTTTATTCAGCATTTAAGCACACATCATGAGAACTTGGTCGTCCAGACATACTGAAAAGACGCATTTCGATTAAGGTTAATTGTGAAGTCCCAATAGCACTTTAGCGTGTAAATAACGTACGTTAAGTGAATAGTCTCACCTTCGTCCGGACACATTCGTCGTCTTCTCTTCTTTCTTAATGGACGATCATATCCAAGCCAAAGTTCGGGATGAGGATTTTCTGTCATTGGTTGTCTGTCCACAAAGTGGAAGGAGCATACGTTGACGTTACGAGGGGGACATTTCAAATTAAGTGCTGCGAGCCATTGTCTTTTACTCTCGTCGTCGGACGGCATCTTGTGCAATTTAAATGGCCTTGGACACTGACATTCTGCTCGTATTGTTTGCTTGTGTTCATAACACTCTTGATCGAGAAAGTTTTTCATTTTTCTGTAGCTGTTGTGACAGCTTTTTACCGCACAAACTTTCCCCGAGCCTCCACGATTCGCCATTACCACCAACGTCCTCTAGCTGATGACAATTACTAAACGGAAGTTCGAAGCATCCTACAGGAAGTCACTCACCGCTATGGCGCCCTCCATGGAGAAGCGAAGAAAAAGGTGTATACGCAGAATTCGCAAGCTGCGTAGGGCCCCCGAAACACCAGGGGGCCCCCTTGCTCTCAAAGATGTTTTAATTTTAGTTTTGTTTTTTTATTTTGGCCAGTGGTTATAAAAACATGAATGATAATTTATTTTAATGCGTGCGCTATCACGCTCTCTATGTAAAAATCAGCCAAATCATGTTACGTGAATGTCGTACAGTCTCTTGATCTTACTTAAATAAATAAATATAACGCTCAGAAATGTCTGCATGGCGAGAACAAGACTTCTCAATGAGAGCAAGGGTTGAGCAGATTAAATAGACCAGTCAATGGGGAACACCTGTGCAGGTAATCAATCTCAGGTACGGGGTGTGATGGGAAATGAAGTCCAAATGACATAGTTAATACTCAGGTGAGGGTTCCCTCTGGTGGTGATCGGAGGGAGCCACAGAGGCTGAGTTCATGACATTAACATTCAAAAGCATCGGTTTTCAAATCTACCAGCATATTAATATTGTTTTGAAGTCAAAACATGATATTCTTCAAGCAATTGTGTGAAAAATATGTTTTATTAATCGAAAATGTAAATTTGTGTGAAAAGAGAAATTTTAGTTTTTGTTTATTGAATTTTCTTCTGGGAAGAGTAGTATAAAACAATAAGCAGCTGTACAAATTTAGAACCCACCCCACCCAACCCATCCCACCCCCTGGTATACTTAAAAAAAATAATAATAAAAAAAAAAATAATAATAATAATAATAAATTAATTCATATTAATAGATGAATAAATAACAATAAAATAATTTTTACAAAGATTTTGGAAAAGATGACACAACATTAAAAGCTGAATGCCACAAATTTACAGTTTTCACATTAGATCCATGTATACGAGAAGTTAAGAGCTCCATCGAGATAATGTTCAACAAATACACAGTCCAGGTTCGTCTGTCCATTGTGTGAGGAGGATTCCAACGGTTGACTAGCAATTTTTTTTTTTTTCTTTTGCTGCTGTGAGATTAGCTAACGGTAAACATATTTGTTTGACGGACAAGGTGAAATCCCAAAAGTCATTCATGAAAAAATGGTACGGAGTCAAATATATCTCAGTACCCAACAAATATGATAGGTCCTGTGAGAGCTGAGTCCAGATTCATATAAAACGTGACGTCACATCACAGACAACACAGCAGCAGCTGTGTTGTCAGCTGCTGCTGACCAGAGAGAGAAGCAGAATGAAGGATTTATGCAAGTTTGTTAAGTCAATTTGATTAGTGTACATGATTTTTAGTGTGATGTGAAACCGCAAGTTTAGCCAGTGAACGTTAAAATCTCTCTCAAAGCTGTAGTCGAAACTCCGAGAGTTACTTACACGCTCTTTCACCTGCTGCTCTCTCGTCATTTTCACATTTACTGAATTAACTTAGGGTTTATTTCGATGTCGATGATTGTTGGAACTGTGAAAAGACAAACCCAGAATGTTTTGGTGAGTTTTATTTTGTTTCTGCCGAGTTTGAACGAAGCTTGCTTTACTATGGTATGCGAGGTAAATTACCATGTTTGTCAATGGCGTCTGCTGGGTTTGAGGAGATCGATAAAGGCAGTTTGAGTTTAAACAAAAGGGATATTATGAGAAAACAATTATCGATCTCTCTAAGAATCCCTTTTATAATGTTGTCCGATTCGAGCCAACGAGCACTTTTTTAGACATAACATTTAACGTTATGGTGCGCAAAAATATATAACTTATATTTGCAGTTTCACTTGTAATGTAAATGGGTGATTTGGGGTCAGAGATATTGGTAACCGGTTATTAACTATTTAGGCGGGAGACCAGTTCTGTAGCGTGGTGATTGATAAAAATGTTTATGATAATAAAAATATGATTAGTGGTCAATTACTTTTATCATGAGGATCCATTAAAGACTTGTTTTGACTATCTGCCTCCTTCATGCTCCTTCGTGCTTCTTCCCCCAGAAAGCCATGACAATAGGTCAAATGTTTTGTATAATAAGCTTTATTTACACTATAAAATGCAAAGTGCCCTACTTTCCATTGCATTCGAGTCCTAAATTCAGTACTTCATAGAACTATGAAGTACATTTTTTTTCCAAAATGGCGCCGCTGTGTTCGGACACCGTTCAGGCCGCTCCGCTGAGATTTTGCTTTAACTTACTTTTTTACTTACTTTTACTTTCTCTTTTTACAGATTTCACATCGGCACTGATCACCTACAACATAGAAACGCTTTTGCACATTGGAAACCGCTACACCAACCTGTTTCAGGACACTTTATCCTGGAATCCTTCATGGCCTCTGGAGATTCTTCGGAACGCGGAGACGAACAATATCCCCCCGAGGCGACGGATCAAGAAACACCACGGGAAACGCGCTGGGATTAGAGATAGACTCAGGAAAAGGGCTCACAGTCCTCCTCTCCCAAGCATTCTGTTCGCAAATGTCCAATCCTTGGAAAATAAGATGGACAATCTTAGAGCCAGGATTAGTTTCCAACGGGACATAAGGGACTGCAACATCCTTTGTTTGTCAGAAACTTGGCTTTCGTCCATGGTCCCGGACACTGCTGTAATGGCCAGTGAGAACTTCTCTGTTTTTCGGACGGACAGAACAGCAGAGGCCGGTAAATCCAGAGGTGGAGGTGTGTGTTTCATGATTAACAAGAAATGGTGTGATCCCAGGAATATCTCCATTCTGTCGTGCTCCTGCTCGCCTCATCTGGAACATCTTTCCATTATTTACCGCCCATTTTATCTGCCTCGGGAGTTTTCATCGATCATAGTTACTGCTGTGTACAGTCCACCACAGGCGGACACCGGCTTGGCTTTGTCTAAACTTCACGATGTGCTCAGAGGTTACATTAACAAACATCCTGACGCTGTCTTTATCATCGCGGGAGAGTTAACAAAGCCAACCTCAGGCAGGTCATGCCGAACTTTTATCAACATGTATCCTGTCCAACTAGAGGACCAAACACACTGGATCATTGCTACACTCAGTTCAAGAATGCCTACAAAGCCCGCTCACTACCGGCTTTTGGCAAATCGGACCATGCCGCCATTTTTCTAACACCGGAATACACACAAAGGCTCGTTCAGGAACCTCCGGTGCAGAGAGTAGTGATGCGCTGGTCCTCCCACTCAGAGGCTATGTTACAGGCGGCTCTTGATGACGTCGACTGGGACATGTTCCGGGCGAGTTCTTCTGATGTCAGCGAGTTCACGGATGTAGCATTAAGCTTTGTAAACACGCTAACACGCTAACCGAGCAAGCTACAGAAACAATAACTACATTTACATTTACATTTAGTCATTTGGCAGACGCTTTTATCCAAAGCGACTTACAATTGGGGAATACAAAAAGCGATTAATCTTGAAGAGACAATCAGACAGAGGAAGTGCTCGTAACACCAAGTCTCAGTCATTGTTCAAATAAGTACAAGCTAGTAGGTGGAGAGAAAGATAGAGGGAAAGTTTTTTTTTTTTTTTTTCTTCTTTTTTTTTTGAGTTTAGGATGAAGTCAAGTACTGCCGAAAGAGATGAGTTTTCAGTTGTTGCTTGAAGGTTGCCAGGGATCCGGTGTTCCGGATAGGGGTGGGAAGATTATTCCACCAGCCAGGAATGGTGAACAAAAATGTTCTGGAGAGTGATTTTGAGCCTATCTGTGATGGTACCACAAGGCATCGCTCACTAGCAGATCTCAAACTTCTGGAGGGGTTGTAGGTTCGTAATAGTGAGTGGAAGTAGGAGGGTGCTGAGCCTGTGGTAGTTCTGTACGCAAGCATCAGTGTCTTGAACTGGATGCGAGCTGCCACTGGTAGCCAGTGCAAGGAGATGAAGAGAGGTGTAACATGCGCTCTTTTGGGCTCGTTGAAGATCAGTCGTGCCGCTGCATTCTGAATCATTTGTAGAGGTTTGATTGTGTTTGATGGCAGACCAGCCAGAAGAGCATTGCAGTAGTCCAGTCTAGAAACAACAAGGGCCTGGACAAGAAGTTGCACAGCATGCTCTGTCAGAAAGGGCCTGAATAACTGTAAGGACATTCTCCAATCAGAAACCATGGGTGGACAGAACAATCCGTGCTGCGGTTAACAAACGCACTCTTGTGCCAGTTTTAGCGTTTTTCAATAAAGAAACAAGAAAAACTAAGCTTGATAATTTATGTTACAATTTTAACAAATGCATAGTTCTAGAAGGATGGCATCATGTATATTACATGTACATATACATTACTCGAATTGTTATGTCGCTAAAACAATTTGTAAGGAAAAATGCATTAAATAAAGTATTTCTGGGGAAACTTTTCAAAAGAAAACACAAATGCACGTCTTTTGCTGAGCCGCGGCGTTCTCGGTGAATCAGCAGCATCCACAACTGAATGCAACAAAAAGTGTTGAACTTGAAATTTGTTTATGCGCGAGTGCACATGCTAAATGAAGGCGGATTGAATAAAATGGATAAAAAAAAGAAATTAAAAAAGTTTATTAATGAGCTGCAGTTTTATTACATCACGCGCTGACACAGATGCAGTATTAACGCCACAGGTCATCAATAAGGTGCAGATTGGTCCTCAATTTGAGTACAATATTACAAATCATTTTATAGTGTTTCCAACACACTTTTTCACAGCGCGCATCACGCGCTCAAACTCATCAAAAGTCAACAAGTTCAACAAGCAAAAACTTATCCAAGTGACTGCAGCTGAACGCGCGCGAGAGAGACAAAGCAGCGGAAATCGCGCGGCTCTTAAGTGAGTGGGAATTTACTGAACGTGGCACTTGCGGGAGTTAACACTGTACGCAATACCCGAAACCTCACACCAAATGTCATGCCGTGTAGATAGGCAAACATATATACAAATCATTTAGTAAGCAGAAATCCAAAATTTACCTTAACATATTAGAGTAAGATGTGACTGCATTGATGCTTGAGGAATGCACTTTCAGCAGCCATGATAGACAGCAGCTGGCGATTAAAGTTTTCTATGCACAATTTGATTTGACGAAAGTCACGAGACACTATCTCTCTATCCAATCATATTAATGGATAAAAATAAAATTAAAATAAGCATGTAACGACCACAAACGGATGAAAATAGCGGAGTAAACGTACCGATACATCACTTAAAATGTACTCAAGTAAAAGTAAAAGTCCACAATTTTTAAACTACTCAAAAAAGTACAATTACTGATAAAAACTACTTAATTACTGTAACGTGAGAATTTGCAATTCGTTACTTCACACCACTGATTAATTGAGATTTAATTGAGATGTGCTAATAACGCAAGGTCATAGGAAGGTCACTTTCATTTACATTTAGTCATTTGGCAGACGCTTTTATCCAAAGCGACTTACAATTGGGGAATACAAAAAGCGATTAATCTTGAAGAGGCAATCAGACAGAGGACGTGCTCGTAACACCAAGTCTCAGTCATTGTTCAAATTGAGATTAATCAGAATGTCCAACTTATACCTTGTTAACGATACCTTATTAACGACTTGTCCAGGAAGTATTAAAATCAGCCCGTTATCTTTTAACCATTTTGTTTATCTCATTCGCGGCCAACAATAAAACAAACCAAATAGTTAACTTTAGTTATCAAGCTCCTGAGCGTAGGTAACGCGATCTTTTGGCAAGTAATTAAGATTTGACAAATCACATAGCAACAGACATGAGATTTCTTAATAGAATCAAAGTTTATTTCAATACTCTAACACAATACTAAGCTAAGCAACACAAAACAAAAGACGTAAACACACACATTCGTTGCAATGGATTGTTCTGATCTGAAGAGAGTCTTAGGTTCTAATGCTCGTTTCAACCTGAGGGAAATCACACACGCATGGAACTCTATCTTTACTCTTAAAAGATAAATACAACCAATTCAGCCAATTCAGGAGATTTTGTCTTACTGTCTTTTGCTTTCGGTCGAATTCAGTCTTTTCTTCGGTTCAAGGAGTCTCTACTTCAACTTTTCTGCTTTCAGTTGAATTCAGTTCCTTCCCAGTTCGAGACGGACCGTGCGCGGATTGGCGGCTTGGGAGGTCGTCGTCACGAGAATAATCTTCAGTGGTTGGTTGGCTTCGTGCTGACTTGATGACGCTCTCAGGAAGTCGTTTCAGTTCTTTAGCTTCAGATGTTAGTTTCTCTCAAAGTTTAACTGAGTCTTGATTGCTGTTGCAATGCTCGGCCGTGATGATAGTGGCAAGAAGCGCTTTGCAGCGCGTGAGCAAATGAGAGACGAGCGAGTTGAGCTTAAGCTTCTCTTTTCAGTTTCCAACAACAACCAAACTTTTACAGTTGTGCATCTGTTTTTAACGGGCCGATTTGGGATCTGCCTACGGGCACCTGACCCAATCGGATTCTTCCTGTGGGCCGTTTGATCCAATCGCAAGTGCTTCTGTAGGGCGGAGCTCCGCCCCGCACAGCCTTTTGTTTTTCTATGCATACATTGTCCGTTCAGTTATTTTATCACATTAAGAACTTATCGACAGCAGATTTCTATTCATATTATGATTATACCTTGCAGAGAAAAGATCATTTTCATTCACACCATAGTATTACTCATGAAATCAGCTTTTATCTGAAACCAAACACTTACGTTTTTGATATGCACAAAAATACATATATTCTTCATTACGCGGTTAATGCATCGATTAAAAGATCCTAAATTCTACATAAACACATCCATCATGTGAAAATGAACAACTAGTGATCAGGAATATTATGCCTCAAAAGATTACAACAATATCATAAGTTCAATAACACAACAAGTCTTTTAAGTGAGCTGAGAACAACCTTAATATATATTGTGAATATATTATAGATATTGTCTGGAATATATTGCTTTAATAGCAGAAACAAGTATAATCATCCTCTATAAAATCCTTGAGCAAAGCATTTTGCTCTGTGTCTATTAGGGAGCAAAAACGGCACGATCCTGGAATGTGCTAATAACGCAAGGTCATAGGAAGGTCACTTTCATTTACATTTACATTTAGTCATTTGGCAGACGCTTTTATCCAAAGCGACTTACAATTGGGGAATACAAAAAGCGATTAATCTTGAAGAGGCAATCAGACAGAGGAAGTGCTCGTAACACCAAGTCTCAGTCATTGTTCAAATAAGTACAAGCTAGTAAGTGGAGAGAAAGATAGAGGGAAAGTTTTTTTTTTTTTAGTTTAGGATGAAGTCAAGTACTGCCGAAAGAGATGAGTTTTCAGTTGTTGCTTGAAGATTGCCAGGGATCCGGCGTTCTGGATAGGGGTGGGAAGATTATTCCACCAGCCAGGAATGGTGAACGAGAATGTTCTGGAGAGTGATTTTGAGCCTCTCTGTGATGGTACCACAAGGTGTCGCTCACTAGCAGATCTCAAACTTCTGGAGGGGATGTAGGTTCGTAGTAGTGAGTGGAAGTAGGAGGGTGCTGAGCCTGTGGTAGTTCTGTACGCAAGCATCAGTGTCTTGAACTGGATGCGAGCTGCCACTGGTAGCCAGTGCAAGGAGATGAAGAGAGGTGTAACATGTGCTCTTTTGGGTTCGTTGAAGATCAGTCGTGCCGCTGCATTCTGAATCATTTGTAGAGGTTTGATTGTGTTTGATGGCAGACCAGCCAGAAGAGCATTGCAATAGTCCAGTCTAGAAACTTTCTTGGAGATCTGGAGATTTTCTTAGTTGGACGTTGATCGTAAAAGAAGTCTTCTTCAGCGATACTTTTCTTGAATTACTGAGCTGAGGTCAAGGAGTATCAGAGGGGTCTGTGGCGCCACTTTTTCCAGACGCCAAAGTCTTTGTCCCGTTCGACTTTATTTATGATAAAACCAGCCAAGCATTTAAAGTTGCTCTTCTCTTAAAAGCATCCAGATGTCTTTTTCCAATATATTATGGTTTTATGGTCTCAGGAGATAAGGCGGTTCAGGGCAGGAGGGGCCAGCCTGTCACATGCTGGGAGTGGGCTTTGTTTTATGCCTGCTCAGGAATGTCTTGAAATTAGGTGTGTGTGTGTTTTTGTTCTGACCAGATTCTACATATTTCCCCTTTGCTCGGTGAGGTTCCTGTTGTGAACGTCGGTGGGCACTGGAACAAGAAGCAGGGAGAACAGGCACACACAAGGCACAAACAACATCTCCATCACTGACTGAATCCTGGTGCAGGGTAATTTGGGAATGAACAGGTTAGAAACTTGAGAAGACAACTGGGTTATTGGAAGTGGGGTCATTTTGATTGGTTTAGTTGTCAGGGGTTTGACGAGGCGGTATAGGCGTGATCTCAATCAGATTGGTTGAGTTCTCCTGTTCGGGTTCTTGGTCAGTTTTATCACGTCGGAAAATGCGCGGGACGCCTGACGTGCATTTGTTGAAAGACTCTTGAACGCGTTCACTCGCTTGTGTAGGAGGAAGGCCAGGGTCAAAGTCACAACATATCCTACAATAGTAGAGATGCAAAGCGCTGTGTCAGCGGCAGACCAAGACCGAATAATTGGCGCGCCAGCGGGCGGAAGGCGAGCGACAGCTTCTAAAGCTGCATCAACAGGAGTTAAATCAATCAGTTGCGTTCCTTCCTCCCTGATCCTTTCTTCCAACTCTGGATCAAGGGCGAAGGAATGCTGTTTGAAGAAGGGTGAGATTTTGATTTCAGCCTGATACTCATCGTCGGTAAGGTGATACAACGCCAAATCGTCAATATGGAGGATCGAGCCCTTAGGGACCGTGATCCATAGAGTTTGGTTAGGTAGGATAATGTGTGTGGCGGTGTCGTGTTGATCGTATGTGAGGGTAGCTGTTTGCGCTGGGGTGTTGACCAGCCATCGGTTTCCGATCATTTCGGCTTGCGTTACCTCAACTTGAGAACGTGGTGTCGCTTCGGCGGGGCAGCTAGTGTCGGGCCTAATGGATTCTAGGCCGCAGATGCCCTCAGTATTATTGTGGACAAAAGGTTTACTTGGGCAAAGGAAGTGAATGTCCTTCGTGAGCGTACACATCTTTAGGTTTGGGGCCAGATACAACTGTTCGTTGTTATCATGATATGCAACGACTTCAGGAGTGTGGATTTTGACATAGGTGTTCCGTTGCCAAAATCCCACCTTCACAACACCTTTGAGCCGGTAAATGTTATTAGCGTCGATAATGGGCACTAAGGAGAAAGGCCTGGTCGCCTGGATCGTTTGACCACGGTTCTCACAACGAGTTACAACGACTTTATTGAAGGGAGTCAATCTCAATTTCGGGACCTGGATGTAAGGAATTGGTAAAGGGAGTTCTTTGATGAGGGGACTAGAGGGGAAGAGAAATTATAGTGAGAGAGGGAAAAAGGAAAAACACAAGAGACACAACGAAAAACAAAGAGATACACAAAGAGACACAAGGACACCGGATGAGGTGAGGCCGCAAACGAGTGTCACGTGTGGAGTAACTCCTCTCTACTAGAGGTTGGCCCTAGTAGTGCAGCTGAGGAGAGAGTGTATGTGTTGTGTTTAAGCGAGGTCGCTATATGTTTCCTAAACAACAGAGGTTGTGTTAGTGTGGTGTAGAGCGTATGAGTGTCGGTCTGTGTCAGTGGGTTTGATCTTCCCCCTTTCCCAGTCGGCTGGAGCTCTGGTGCCTCTTTATCTGGTTCCGATGGACCCATCGAAGGACTGTCTCGCTGTGCCCTTGTCTGATTTTGATTCGGTAGGCGACAGGTGAGAGCTTGTCTACTATCTCGTGGGGTCCTGTCCAGTGAGGTAAGAAATTCTTTGACAGGAGATGGGGAGCGTTCTGCTTTAGTTGGGCAAAGCTGTAATACCACACTTTGTCTCCGACACTGAGCTCATGATGAGAGGCCTTTTGGTCGTAGAAGACTTTACGACCTTCAGCGCTTCGTTGCAGTTGCTGTTGCGCGAAGGCGAAAGTCGCTCTCAGGTGCTGATGCAACTCTTCCAGGTACTGGTGAGTGGTATAGGCGGTGACGAGGTTCAAGTCACCAGGTTGGTACAGCAGATGTAGCGGTAGCGTCATGCTTCTCCCTGTCATCAATGTGAACGGGGGTACTCCGGTGGACCGGTGAGGGATGGCTCGAGCGGCCATCAATACCAGCGGAAGTTTGATATCCCAATCCTTTTGATTAGCGGACACATACTTCTTTAACATGCTGACCACTGTCCGATTACTACGTTCAACTTGACCAGAGGACATTGGTTGAAAGCTTATGTGGAGCTTGGCCTGTATGCCCAGGAGTTTCCACACTTCCTGCATGATTGCAGCGGTGAAGTGGGTCCCGTGGTCAGAGTTGACCCTTAAAGGCAGTCCAAATCTTGAGAAGATGTGGTTCATTAACAGGCAGGCTGTTGATTCTGCTGTATCGTTGGGAGCTGGGAGACATTCTATCCATTTTGTGAATTCGCAGACCACGGTGAGGAAGTATTTGTTACCCCGTGTTGACCGTGGCAGGGGTCCTACCCAGTCTATTTGGAGGTCCGACCATGGAAAGTTCATTCCCTTTCTTTGCAGTGGGGCTCGGTGGTTTGGGTTTGCTGGTTGGAACTGGCAACACACCAGGCATCCTTTTACGTATTCCGCTACGTCCTGCTGCATGCCAGGCCAGTATGCTACTTGCTTGAGTGTTTCATAGGTGGCTTTGGCACCGTGGTGTCCAGCGCATGGTGCATCGTGTGCGTGTGTCAGCATCATCCCCCTTTGGCCGTGAGGCACTACGAGCTTTGACGCAGTGAGGGGCTCAGGGACATATGTGAGAACACCGTCTCGTAGATGCAGCATGTGCTTGATTGAGTGGAGCGTGCAGAGCTCGGAGGAAGCAGTTAGGTCGGAGGTGGAAATAGGATGAGATAATGGATTGGCAATGTGAGCTGCCATAGTTCGCAGTGTATGATCCGCAGTTTGGAGGGTGAGGAGATCATCAGCAGCGAACTGAGGTGAGAGGGTACTGTGGGAGGAGGTGGGAGTATGAGCGCCAGTGGCGTGCTGGTGGTGGGTTATGGCTGCCACTGAAGGGTTGGGTGGGAGGGACTGAAATGTCCAGGACTCTCCGTGTAATGCACCTGCTTTGGCGAGGGCATCGGTTTGGTCATTGAAGTCTTTGTCTTGTCCTGGTTGATGTGAATGACCTCGAACCTTTTTCCAATACACGATAATGTCATGTTCAGTGACAATGGCATCGCCTGCTTGGAAGACTTCCTGGTGCTTGACAGGCTTGTTGTTAGCGGTCTTGAATCCGTTCTGTTTCCATCCAGCTAAATGGCAGGTGAAGCTGAGACGGGCGTAGTTTCAATCGGTGCAGATGAGGAGTTCTTTGATGTTGTAGTGCATGTGCAGTGTAATGAGGATGGCTGCTATTTCAGCATATTGTGATGAGCGAGGGCCTAAGTTGAACTGTTGCGGTGGGCAAGGGTCGTTGTTGAGCCAGACCACTCCCGCTCCAGCTTGTAAATTGCCCTTGTGGTTGTAGGAGCAGCCATCGACATATGCTGTGGGCATTCCTTCACACACATTCTCCTCGAAGTATCTGTGATTCGTCAGTTGAGGTTGTGGTGGTTCTTTAGGTTCCGCTGGTGTGTGCAGCGTGTCCGTTGAACAGTTTTGGCAGGCTGCTAGCCCGTTGCCCAATGACGATTTGTAGTTTTGGGCGTATCTTGCCTCAACGTCCCATCCTTGGAGAGTCATTAGCCAGGTAGCTATGCGTGCATTGGTCATCACACCATCTCTGATGCGTTGACTGCTGAGGAAGGTGACAGGTTGGTGACAAGTCTCGATGATGACTTTTTGTGCACCGATGTAATTAGAGAAACGCTGGATAGCCCACACAGTGCAAAGTAAAGCTTTTTCGCAGTCTGAGTACTTGCATTCTGGGGGAAGCAGCGTTTTGCTGGCATAAGCGACCACTCGCTTGTCTTTGTCATGGAGCTGGTATAGGCCTGCGCTAAGGCAATGATTGGAGAATCCAGCGTCCAGGTAGAATTCTTTTCCAGGGTCTGGGTAGGCCAGGCACGGAGCAAAGCACAGGCGCTGTTTGAGCTGGCTCATCGCGGTGTCTTGGGCTTCCGTCCAAACGAAGGATTCATCCTTTTTCAGGAGGGAGGTTAGTGGTCGGGCGATGTCAGCATAGTTTTCGATGAACTGTCGCGAGTAATTGCACACTCCCAGAAAGCTTTGCAGCTCAGAGATGTTAGTCGACACTTTTATGCTTTGGATTGCTTGGGTGCGGTTAGACTGTGGCTCAATGCCGTTTCTTCCGACAAGCAGTCCGACATAGTTCACCTTGGTTTTGCACCACTATCCTTTGTGAAGGGTGATTTTGGCTCCTGCCGTTGTCAGCTGGTTTAGGACGTGATCAATTTCCTTGAGGTGGTCTTCCACACTTGAGTTTTTCTTCAAAACATCATCTATGTAAACAAGGTTGCCTCTAGCTCTGGCGTCAGGGCATGCTTTGTTTAGAAAGATGTTGAATTCAGCTGGTGAGTTGGCATAGCCGAAGGGACACCGTGTGAAGGTGTATTGTCGATTGCCAAAGGTGAATGCTAGCTTGTGTTGGTCATCGGGGTGGACAGGGATTGTCCAGAACCCGGAGGCGACGTCCATTGTTGACAGAATCGTTGAGCCTTTGATTTTTGGAATTTCTTGATCCAATTGGGTCATAGGCCATCGTGACAATGGTACTTGCTGATTCAACTTGCGATAGTCGATGATGGGCCGCCATTTTCCGTTGGGTTTTAGGACTGGCCATATCGGGGCAGAGTATGTGCTTTTACAGGGCCGGATGATCCCCTTTTCCAGCATGGAGTCAACAATTTCTTGCACTGGCTCGTATGACGCTATTGGAATCTTGTACTGTCGCACAAATGTGGGTGGCGCATCTGGATTTGTCGGGATGCGCACCGTGTGGATGTTGGTCAGTCCACAATCCAAGGAATCCTTTGCGAAGGAGTCCTTGTACTTATGCAGAACCTCTTTGAGTCCTTGGCGATCCACTTCGTCGTGGAGGGCATCCGCCTCACTCAAGATCTGCTGAATTTGTGCGTTGAACCCGGCGTAGGGTTCTTCTGCAGTTAAGTCATTTGAGGGGCTTAGGGCCCCGGTGTTCACCTGTGTAGGTGCTTCTGTCGCAGGCTGTGTTGAGACAGTGTAGACAGCGAGGTGAGTGTCATCTGTTAGTTCTGAGCGGCAGACACTTTCTCTGGACACCAGCAGGATGGAAGTGATGGCGATGAGTTCATGAGGTTTTGTGAACGCTACGGTGTCGTCGTATTCGTCTGGCATTAGCTGTGCTGGTATAGGGCCTATGACAGGTACCATCAGTTCAAAGTCGTGGAATGCCTGGCTGATGAGCCATCCCAGGTGGTTGGCTTTGGGAACGTGGATGTCTTGGGTCGTACAGTTGTTGAACAACACATACACAGCACGAGATGACACTTCGATGAGAGGTGTGGCTTCCAGGGTCAGTCCTAGTTTTAGGCAGGTCCTGGAAGGTTGGAAGAAGCCTAGCTTACTGTTGAGAGTTTGGCCAGGTCGCATGTTGAGGCGGACGTTGACACTCTTGCTGTAGGCCGGTATTGTGGCTTCTTGCTCCGTGATCATGGCGCATGCATCAGGCATGGTTTGACCAGATTGGAGGTTCTTGAGGTTGACTGAATTAGTCAGTTGTTGTGACAGAGGAGCCCATATGATGTCGTTCACGGTATCAATGCAAGCATTGAGCCGGACCATGATATCCGCTCCAATGTAGATGTCATGAGGCAGGTTTGGGATGACGAGGAAGTAGTGACTCAGATGTCTGTTGTTCCATCGCATGTCCAGAGCGCAGATGATCTTGGAGGTGGCCATGGTTGTCAACCAGGGACTGAGAGGGAAGCGGCTGTGCTTAGCGACATGTGGTAGACTCCGATGTCTTTGCTTCAGTGTTCTGAATAGATTCATGGCTGAGTTCTCTGCCCACAGGCCTAGTGCCGCGTCGGACACTGATGTGCCTTGGACATCTATTGCCTTCATGATTCGAAGGGGGCCTGTGTTTGATTCAGGCTCCTGCAGTGAGCAGAGGAGAGGGTCCTAGTCTTTGCTGCTTGTGCTTGATCCAGGTACAGGCTTTGCTACTGCATCATCAGTCAGTGCATTAGGGTCTGTGTCTGTGACATGACATTGCGACTCGTTGGAGTCTAATGACTGGCAGGGCAGAGGCTCGCGGACTTGTGTCCACATCTTTAGGTGCTTGAATTCTATCAGCGGTTCGAAGCGATTAAGCAGATCTTTCCCAATGAGAAGTGGATGCGTCTTGAGTGGTGAGACGTATATGGATGGACGAGATCCATTGATCCCACCGTTAGGTGGATTGGGGCCACATGTTTCAGTTGGAGGCCCGTGTGGGAATATGCTTGGAGGTTCAGCTCACACCTCTGGAGTCTGAGGGTTCTGTTAGCACTAGAAATCCCAGAGTTTTTTACCCCTCCTTTAGCCAAGTGGATGCTAACTGGCTAGTCTTTTGGCTATCATTAGCATCAATTCATGTGTAAATGTGGTCATTACCTGAGCAATCTGCAGGGGGGTTGGGGGTGTGTGTGTGAATGGTTGCTGGTGGCTTGTTTGTATGTGTGGGGGAGGGAGGGCTGCTAAAAGCAGAGAACTTCATTGACCATGTCTCACATTGGCATAGCCAAGTCAGCAGTCTTCTCCATTATTGTTGTTTCAGCGAAGAGATACCCAGAATTTATACTGTAGGGATGGTCATTATTTGAAACTCAAATGTAAATATTCTAATATTTTGAGATACTGATTTTTGACTTTCATCAGCTGTAAGCTATAATCAAACAAAAAACAAAAAAAAAACTTTTGAAATGTTTTACTTTACATGCAATGAATCTAAAACATTTGAAAGTTTAACTTTTTGAAATAACTTACAAGAAAAAATGAACTTTTTCACAACATTCTAATTTATTGAGATGCACCTGTATATTTAACCGTGGTAATATTTTAATCCCGGTTTGTACTAAACTCATCTGGTGGGTTTGCTGCCAAAAAGCTCTTTTTTCAGTTTCTTCTGACCATAGAAGCCAGTGCCATTTGAAGTTCCAATCGTGTCTGACAACTGAATTTGTTGGAGTTTGTTTTTGGATGAGTGAGGAGAATTTTCCTTGAAACCCTCCCGAACATGTAGGTGATGTAGGGGATGTTTAAATGTTGTTTTTAGGTTTCTGACCCAAAGACTCAACTAATCTTTACAATTTTACAGCTGTGTCCTCTTCCAGGCAGATTTTTAACATCTTTAGTTGATTGGAAAGAATTTTTCAATGCTTTAACTAATTTCTTATTCTGCACATCAGAATTATATTCTTAGGTTTTACTCCTTGTGATGGATGATTAAGGGAATTTGGCCTTTGTGTTCCTCATATTTATAATCCTGTGGAACAGGAAGTCATGGCTGGACAATATCATACTCTTAGTCACCCTGGTGTGCTAAAAAATATAAATATGAATGGGAATATATGCACATACACGTACATATATAGCTACATATACGCGTGTGTGTGTTATATTACACAATTCAAGATAAGGGGGCAGGGAGGGCTGCTAAAAGCAGAGAACTTGATTGACCATGTCTCACATCGCTGTCACTTGCGCATAAACTCCTTAGCCGGAAAACCACCATCCTCGGCACAGTCAACAAGATTCGCCGGGAAATCCCTCAATCCGCTAGACACACAGATCGCAATGAATTCACCACTCAGGTATGTTGCAGGTCTTTTGTGGTTCTATGTTTATGTGTTTCTAATTTTTAGAATCAACACCGCCAAGTGTGTCATTGTGTGTAAAAGTGCTATGAAAATAACAATTTATCTTATTTATTAGGTGTTTTCAACCACTGCTGCTACGCTGACGGCGTATGCGCCCAAACGGAAGAAGACCGTCTACATTCTTAGCAGCATGCACAGCGTGATTCAGACTGATAATACCACCAAAAGGAAGCCAAACACTGTCACCCTTTACAACACCACAAAGTGCGGCGTGTACTCACTCACTTTTTAATATCATTTGTAAATGTGTACAAATGGTTGGTTTCTTTTTTATTTTATTTTGTACTGTTTTTATCAATAAATCTCAGCAACAAAGGAAAAAAAAAAACATGTGTGTTGATTTCTCCCTAAGATGGCAAAGTGAAACACCAGTTTCCTTGAAGTGGCTCAGCATGGCCCCACATTGTTTACATAACAAAAGCAACTGTTCACAGCCAATTAAGGATATTAGCCTAAAGCCTTCCAGCCCATCGGCTGTCCTGCGGGTTTTATAGGTAGAAAAGCCAAATGGCTGCTCTCTGGGACTTCTAGTGTTAGTCTTCTTTGTTCTTTCTTGGACCTTTTCGAGGAGCTCGGTGGACATTAGAGTGATGTCGGCTCCCGTGTCCAGAAGGGCTTCGAGTCTGATGTGTCGTTCAATGATGATGGAGAGGTAAAATTTTTTTGCTATACCTTTCTCAATGAGATCGCCTAGGAGTTGCGGGACTGGATTTTGGGAGGAAACGGTTAGGATATCAGGGCTGGTGTGGTGTTCTTCGGAGGAGTGGCAGATGACCAAGACAGCACTTTCAGGAACTTGAGTGGTTTCATCAGCAGGTGTTTGTCGGACGCTGTTGTGATCTGGAGCGTTGGGTGTTGAGTTAGTGTCTAACTCTGTTGCCGGGTTTTCAGGTGGGGTTTCATGTCCATCTGAATTTATTGCGGTTGTGGTTCGCTGAGAGTGAGGTGAGGGAGTGCTGTTCTCAGTGGCTGGTTGGATCAGCTGGTCACTGCCTTCTCGTCCGGCCGCTAGTCAGGCTGAATCTGGTTTCTCTTTCTTTTCCCATTTCCGATCTTCCTCTTTCCGTTGGAAGAATTCTTTCATCATCATCATCATCATCAGTTCTTGTGAGTCGAAACACGGTGATGTCTTTTGTTCTTGTGTGGATTCAGTTTGAGCTCGATCAGCTTGGAATCTTTGTGAATTCTTTCATCGATTCCTTGGGCTAGTCGCTCCAGGGTGAGTTTGTCGTTTTCCCTGGGCGTTTCCGTTGGATTCCCATGAGTTTTTTCCCCTTGAGTTTCCAAATGAGCTTGGCTGGTTCCACGATCTTTCCCATTGACTCTCATGAGGCCTTGGCTGGTCCCATGTCTTTTCCCAATGTCGTCCAGGTGAGCGTTGATGTCCACTCGGTCCATCCCAGCGTTCATACCTCTGTTTAGATCTGGTACCGGCGTGGGAGTCTCATTCTTTGTTGGACGAGGGTGCATTCCACTCTCTGGGTGGCGGCTTGGCATTGTCTTGGCGTTGGGCGCCCTCTAGGGTCAGCCCTTGACTTTGAGTGTTGAAGTCGAGAACTGCTGGGCTTTTGCCGCTCTTTTCTGAGGCCATCTTTTGTTTGCCGTAGGCTTTCTGCGCCAAGTCTCGCAACTGCTGAGCATTCATTGTTTGTAGGCATGCGAGAACACCAAGATGGTGGCTTACGCCGGGGTGAAGGTTCCTTAGGAAGAGAGTTTTGAAGTTTAGTTCGTCTTCCATGTCGGGTTGGTTACGAGTTCCAAAGTATGCTCGTCTGAGTCGGCTGTAGTAGGCTTGCGGAGGTTCGTGACGTCCTTGTCTTGTCTCCAGGGCAGCCACTAGGCCTTGTTCGGACTCAGGGTCGGAAAACTCTTTAATGAGGGCTTCTCAGAGCAGTTGGTAGTCAGTCTTTGTGTAAGCAGGCTGCCTGTCCAGGAAGCTGCGAACTTCAGAACTGGATGTCGTTTGGAGTAAATAGAGTCTATCTTTGTCCGTAACGTTAGGTCGCATTTCCAGATGGAAATCGATGTCTTGGAGATACGCTTGGACATTTTGGCTATTTGGCACGCTCGGGGTGAATTTGCCAATGTTCCTGGCGAGCTTGTCGAGGTCTTTTAGGTCCAAGCCGTGCGATGATCTGTGGCTGGCTGCCGCAGATTCTTTTGGCTGAGGTAGAGTAAGGTAAAGTTCTCCAGAGGGAGGTGGTGAATGTTTCAGTACCACGCCCTCCACCTTTTTCTCACGTGTCAGGTGACCTAGTCCTGCTTGGCAGGGGTGAGGTCGGTGCGTCTCGTGTCCTTGATGGTTCACGGCGCATTACATAAGCGTGCTTGAGTTCTTCTTGGAAACTATCAGCTTCTTCTTTGACATAGTCTAGCTGAAATGTTAGACGGCTAATCTCGTTTCTTGACTCATGCAAATGAGCTTCAAGGGCTTTGATCCTGCCGTTATTATCTCTGAAGTCGGCCTTTGCTTTTTCCAGCAGCTGTTCTGCATACTGTAGCTTGTCGGACCGATCAGCGTAGTCTGCTTTGACTTGTCACATTTCTTGGTTAGTAGCTACTAGGGTTTCTTGAAGCCTTTTGATCTCCTCTTCAGTGCCTTGGCTCACCTCATCGGGTCTTTCCCGTCGTTCTTGAGCTTCCAGTTCCAGCTGCTCGATGCGCTGTTGTGCGCGTGTCAACTCCTTCTGGAGCTGTGCAGCATGCTTGTCGCTCAACTTGAGGGTCGCGATGAGGAGCCGGTGATCTTGGCTAATTCTTTGTGACTGTAGCTTTGACTTGGGTCTTGTGCCATGAGACTTGTGATGTTTTCATCCAGCTGGTCCTGTGTCTGGTGTTTCAGTGCTTCAGAGGCTTTCCTGTAGCTCAAATAGTAGAGCATGGCGCTAGCAACGCCAAGGTCATGGGTTCGATTCCCAGGGAAAGCAAGAGCTGATAAAATATAAAAACTGTAACTTGAATGCAATGTAAGTCGCTTTGGATAAAAGCATCTGCTAAAATGCATAAATGTAAAAATTAATTTTTTTTGGGGTGGTGATGGCGCAGTGGATAAGACACATGCCTTTGGTGTGAGAGACCCGGGTTCGAATCCACTGTGAAACACCAATGTGTCCCTGAGCAAGACACTTAACCCCTAGTTGCTCCAGAGGCGTGCAACCTCTGACATATATAGCAATTGTAAGTCGCTTTGGATAAAAGCGTCAGCTAAATGAATAAATAAATATTATTAAATAAATATATTATAATATATAAATATTATTTAGGGAGGAGGCTGTCTGTTGCAACACATAGCCATGTTTCCAGATCCTCCCAGTGACCAACATGTTCTGTCGTGTGAGACATGTTCTGACGGGTGAGGGAGGTCTCCAACCGCAACTGACACAGACCTTGAAGAGAAAAACAGAACAAACCAAAACCAAAACAAACCAAACAAAGCAAATCAAACAAACAAGGGGTGTAGATATGCACTGTTGAGTGTGTATTAGAACAGGTGAGTGTGGTTTTCTGTGACTGTGATCCTCTGGGGGGGGGGGGTGTGCTTCTAATTCGTGGCCTCTGTGGGGAGAAATTGAGCACACACACAGCTAACACAGCTAGAGAACAGATAAAGAAAGGAAAAACACGAACAGAGCAAGAAACAGGGTAATAATTGGATGCTTCACCTTTTTCCTGTAAAGGAAAGCCCCCTTTTTTTTTTCAAGGGCAAAGGTTAGGCTAAGCCAAAATGAGGGAGAGGGACAGGAAATAATAAGGTGAAGGAAAATAATAACAATGACAGTACTGGTCCCGTAATGACAAGATTGACACCACAACGCCTGTTCGCGTGTTCCTCGTGCGTGTTCGAAATCTCGCCGACGCCTACCTTTTCATTGACCTGCTTCAGCTGGTGGGGTAGGATTTCACAAAGAGGAAGGTTAATGGAAAACAATTTTGAAACTTCGTTCTCAAGTTTCACAAACACCTGTTCAATAGCTAAAGTTCTCTGCTTATGCCTTCCCTCAGGCAAAATCCCAGCAACCAGTAGCAGTAGTCAATTTAGCAGATAGTGGCAGGGAGAAAAGAGAAGAAGAAGAGTGAGGATTTCCTCCCAATGTCAGGATTAGTATTAAGTATGACAGCGCGGTGGCGCTGTTGAGTCGATACCCCTAGGGGTTTGGCTTTGCTAATTTTAGTGGGGTAAAAAGCACTGGTCTAAGTTTGAGAAAACCTAATTTTCTTTTGAAGTTTGGCTAATTAGAAGTTTAAATTCTTATGCCCTATTGACTATTAGGCCTAAGCAAAATTATACTTAAATTAACTTCTGTGTTAAGTAACTAACAGATTTAAAATAAGGCAGATGGAACCAACTTACTTGCCAATGGAATCTAGAATTTCAAATTATAAAATTGTGATTCTAATTAAATTTTTCATGATGTCATCATTAAAATTGATAGGATCGATTCAGATTAACTTTTCAGAGAGATATAATTTTATTATAATATTATAATATTATAAGGGTCTTCCTAGTTGCAGAGTATTATTGGCAGTTAAGTATCAAGATCTTAATGAGGTTTGTCATTAAAATTACAAGCACAATTGCAACTGGACCCAGTATGAAACAGGAACTGTAATTAATTATTAAATTGAATTAGAATTTCCAAATTCGTAATTAATTATGAAATTAAATTACCAATTCCACATCCCTAAATCTCATGAGTTACTAATTCCTTGTGTCATTAGAACCTTCAGAACAAATTAATCTTTACTATCTCAATTTGTAAAAGAAATTCTAAAATTTTCCCGGACCGACCATCAAACACATTGATAGTTGATAATTAAGATCTTAACGTTATTGTTAAATTATCAAAGCACGCATAATTATCTCAATCAGCCTATATGGAATCTGGAGCTGAAATTATTTTAATGAAATGAGTTTAATTTCACATCTGGGATTAGTTATGAAATCAAATTATCAGTTTCAAATATTTCGTAGCGATTCACCCGCTGATATCCTTAAAAATCATGAGCGCAATTATAATTAAGTTAATTATCTTCCTATCAAAGCAATGAGGCTAAGGTCCAACATTAACTGTCTAACTCAAAGGGGAAATGACCAATTCTGACTAACGTTAAATGCCTTTATTCCTATAAAAATTAGCTGCCTTGCTTAACAATGGTTCATCTAAGTCTGCATTTGTTAAAGTCCTTTCAAATGGGAGGAGAGTTATAGCATTAATAAATGCAAAGGAGAGAGAGAGAAATTATGTGAACACTCTTAGTGTGAGTTAAAGTTCAGCGGTGAAAGAGTTAACCGTTTAACACACACACACACACACACTGCACAGCACACTGCATTCAAAACCCACAGGCTAATGGTGCTAATCGCTAGCCTTCAATGCTACCAGCTTTGGCTAAGTTTTGATGCTACTTACTAGCTTCAGTTAGCTATGTGCTATGCTATTTGTTTACAAACAGCTTCAAAATGGCGCTCGCAGGCTGCGCGTGTGCACTAGAAAATTTCCGAGAGAGTCTCTGACGACCTCCGGTGGGCCGTTACCATGGTGACACACCTAGTTTCAGGGTATCTCAGGTTTCAACTGCCACAAAGCACTATTTAGATTCCTTTCTTATAGCGTTAACAATCTCAACTCATTTAGACCGAATTAAATTAACCCACAGATTCATTTTCAATCTAACACTTTGGCCGCGGCGGGCCGTAGTTCTCTGTGTAACTTCACAGACAAAACAGTGGATTCTCTATCACTCTATTTATTTTCAACAAGATGAAATACTCCCTTACAGACGCGTTTCGGCCGCTCCTTATGAGCACCGCGCGCTGAGTTCACTCTTTAGTGAATCACAAGTGGCAGACAATCATTAAGTAGCTAAGTTAATGTTCTCGCCAGGGAGATTTATTAACCATAGGTGAATAGAAGTGGAACACGCACTACCTATAACAACACTATGAAGGCCTTATGAAAGAGAACAAAGGAACACGCTTAAATTCTCTCCTTTTATTTTTTTTCTCTGCATTTGGAGCGACTTATTATGTCTCAACGGACACTTTAATTTTACTGCAGTTTTACTCTATTCTTAAACAACAACAACACACATTGCACTTTCATTCAAAACACATTGCCACAAGTATGTGTACAGTATAGTGAAAACAACTTTGACTTTCTGTGAATCAACTATTTCTTTCCGGTTAAAAATAGAAAAACACACAACTTCATTATTTATGAATGTGCTATGAATTTTCAAATCAAACTAATGCCAGCTTAAAATCCTCCACCAATAATGTAGTAATTATTCATTAGAATCATTATTCTAGTTTTAGCTTTTAGGAAATCACTCTTAAGAGTCAATATTTATATGATTAATTGAGATTAATCAGAATGTCCAACTTATACCTTGTTAACGATACCTTATTAACGACTTGTCCAGCAAGTATTAAATTCAACCCGTTATCTTTTAACCATTTTGTTTATCTCATTCACGGCCAACGATAAAACAAACCAAATAGTTAACTTTAGTTATCAAGCTCCTGAGCGTAGGTAATGTGATCTTTTGGCAAGTAATTAAGATTTGACAAATCACATAGCAACAGACATGAGATTTCTTAATAGAATCAAAGTTTATTTCACTACTCTAACATAATACTAAGCTAAGCAACACAAAACAAAAGACGTAAACACACACATTCGTTGCAATGGATTGTTCTGATCTGAAGAGAGTCTCAGGTTCTAATGCTCGTTTCAACCTGAGGGAAATCACACACGCATGGAACTCTATCTTTACTCTTAAAAGATAAATAAAACCAATTCAGCCAATTCAGGAGATTTTGTCTTACTGTCTTTTGCTTTCGGTCGAATTCAGTCTTTTCTTCGGTTCAAGGAGTCTCTACTTCAACTTTTCTGCTTTCAGTTGAATTCAGTTCCTTCCCAGTTCGAGATGGACCATGCGCGGATTGGCGGCTTGGGAGGTCGTCGTCACGAGAATAATCTTCAGTGGTTGGTTGGCTTCGTGCTGACTTGATGACGCTCTCAGGAAGTCGTTTCAGTTCTTTAGCTTCAGATGTTAGTTTCTCTCAAAGTTTAACTGAGTCTTGATCACTGTTGCAATGCTCGGCCGTGATGTTAGTGGCAAGAAGCTCTTTGCAGCGCGTGAGCAAACGAGAGACGAGCGAGTTGAGCTTAAGCTTCTCTTTTCAGTTTCCAACAACAACCGAACTTTTACAGTTGTGCATCTGTTTTTAACGGGCCGATTTGGGATCTGCCCACAGGCGCCTGACCCAATCGGATTCTTCCTGTGGGGCGTTTGATCCAATCGCAAGTGTTTCTGTAGGGCGGAGCTCCGCCACGCACAGCCTTTTGTTTTTCTATGCATACATTGTCCGTTCAGTTATTTTATCACATTAAGAACTTATCGACAGCAGATTTCTATTCATATTATGATCATACCTTGCAGAGAAAAGATCATTTTCATTCACACCATATTATTACTCATGAAATCAGCTTTTCTCTGAAACCAAACACCTACGTTTTTGATATGCACAAAAATACATATATCCTTTGTATTCATTACGCGGTTATTGCATCGATTAAAAGATCCTAAATTCTACATAAACACATCCATCATGTGAAAATGAACAACTAATGATCAGGAATATTATGCCTCAAAAGATTACAACAATATCATAAGTTCAATAACACAACAAGTCTTTTAAATGAGCTGTGAACAACCTTAATATATATTGTGAATATATTGTAGATATTGTCTGGAATATATTGCTTCAATAGCAGAAACAAGTATAATCGTCCTCTTTAAAATCCTTGAGCAAAGCATTTTGCTCTGTGTCTATTAGGGAACAAAAACGGCGCGATCCTGGAATGTGCTAATAACGCAAGGTCATAGGAAGGTCACTTTCGTGGAGATCTGAAGATTTTCTTAGTTGGACGTTGATCGTAAAAGAAGTCTTCTTCAGCTATAATTTTCTTGAATTACTGCACTGAGGTCAAGGAGTATCAGAGGGGTCTGTGGTGCCACTTTTTCCAGACGCCGAAGTCTTTGTCCCGTTCGACTTTATTTATGATACAACCAGCCAAGCATTTAAAGTTGCTCTTCTCTTAAAAGCATCCAGATGTCTTTTTCCAATATATCCTGGTTTTATGTTCTCAGGAGATAAGGCGGTTCAGGGCAGGAGGGGCCAGCCTGTCACATGCTGGGAGTGGGCTTTGTTTTATGCCTGCTCAGGAATGTCTTGAAATTAGGTGTGTGTGTGTTCTTGTTCTGACCAGGCTCTACAATGAGGTTCGGAGGGCGCTAAAGAAAGTGAACGTCAGGAAAGCAGCCGGACCTGATGGGATAACCGGCCGTGTTCTGAGATCCTGCGCTGATCAGCTCGCTGGTTTGTTCACGTCTATCTTTAATGAGTCCCTTGCTACCTCCATGGTTCCCACCTCATTCAAAAAATCTGTCATTATCCCTGTGACAAAGAACAATAAACCCTCTTGTCTGAATGACTATCGCCCAGTTGCCCTAACATCTATAGTCATGAAGGTTTTTGAGAGACTTGTAAAGAGCCACATCTGCTCCTCCATACCTGATACTTTGGACCCTTTTCAGTTTGCCTATCGCCCAAACAGATCTACTGATGAAGCCATCTTTCACATCCTCCACTCTTCCCTCACACACTTGGACAGCAACAATGGGAATTATGTAAGGCTGCTATTCATTGACTATAGCTCAGCTTTCAATACTATAGTCCCCATCAAGCTGGCTTCTAAACTCACAGACCTCGGCCTAAACTCCTCACTCTGTGACTGGATTCAAGACTTCCTCACCTGCAGACCTCAAGCGGTGATAGTTGGCCAGTTCACCTCAAACCCCATCACCCTGAACGTAGGAGCCCCACAGGGCTGTGTCCTGAGTCCCCTGCTTTACTCTCTCTACACGCATGACTGTGTGTCCTCTTACAGCTCCACATCTATCATCAAATTCGCTGATGACACTGTGGTTCTGGGCCTCATCTCCAACAACGATGAGACCACTTACTTGGACGAGGTAGAGAGACTCACATCATGGTGCCAGGACAACTGTCTCTCTCTGAATGTGAGCGAAACTAAAGAGCTGATCATGGACTTTAGGAAGAGACAGCAGCAGCCCTACACTCCTCTTATGATCAGTGGGACCCCTGTGGAGAGAGTCAGTAGCTTCAAGTACCTCGGTGAAAACATCTCCGGGAATCAGGCTCCTAAACTCTAACTCTGTGTCATAACATCACATGACTCCATGTAAATATCACTATATCAATAGCTATTCATAATTTTTCTCTATCTCATATTGCTGCTATTTAAATCCCCTGGACAACTTTTTGCACATTCTTTTTGCACATTCCTCTTATTACTATTTAAGTCAACAACATACTGACCTGCACATTTATATTTATATTTATATTTTTTATCTTTTATTTGATTTTATTCTCTTATTTTTTCTACTTTTCTTTTTCTTAATATTTGTATACTATATAATTGCACTGTCCTTGGAGCGGACCTGACCTACATTTCACTGCTGGTTATACCCTGTATAATTGTGTATGTGACAAATAAAAAAATCTTGAATCTTGAACTGCTAACTACATGTCTGCCCACCTGATAGTGAATAGCTTCTTACTTTCTTCTTTTCAGATTCACTCAAACTCTGACAGACTGAAAGCAATGTGCCTTTGAGTGTGATCTGCAATCATTAGGTCAAGTCAAACATTTCTATGGAGTTCACATCCAGGCTTTGGTTGACCACTTGAGAACACTCAGAGATGTCTAGAAGCTACTCCAGCATTGTCGTACATGTGAAGTTTAGGTTTTCAAGCACAGACCTCTTTGTGCTTGGCTCAGAGCAATTTTCTCTATGTCCAAACTAGTGTCACAGTCTGAGAAGCTTCCACACAAGACTCTGCTGCCACCCACCATGTTGGCCGAAGTGATGAGTGGAAGCTATTTTGGCCAGACAATGGCAGTGTCCAAAAACTGGAAGTTTATTGTCTACCAATCTGGTCAGATTTTGAAGGCGGCAAAGATTTATAACAAAATGAATATATAAATGAATTTAGAAGCTCACTGTTCTGTTTATATGACGGAATTACCATTTCAGTCATTAAATATTCACCTTGTTGATGTCTAAAGCCAACTTTGTAATGCTGGTAATGTTGAATGGTTAATGATCAACACTTGTTAAACTGTTAAAAGTGAACAAGTGTAAGGTTTCTAAAAATTAATAAACAAAATACACTTGAATTCACTATCTGGGATTTTCAAATTGATATCCCTCACCCCCACATCAACCGAAACCCAAATCAAACCCACCCTTGGTCACTGACTGACTGGCAAGGAAGGCAACCTTTGAATTTTCACAGAGTCTTCGAACTGAGCATTTGGCCAAAGAGTGTAGCTCTTATTTCATCAGAAATGTAAGAAAAACATCAACAGCAATAGAAGTTAATTAGCCCTTAATTCCTCTCCTAGCCAGAAGTTCATAGAGCTCTTGTTATCTCAAAGTGTTGCACTTTTCTACAGTTCTCCAATTGGAAGTGCATCTGTTTATGCTTCTCTTTGCACATCGCAGGCTTTAATCAGTAGAAAGTGGAAACAATAATCACATTTCACAAGCCTGAGATTAGCTTGGCTGTCGATTGTAGAGAAGACGGCTGTTCCCAAATTGTTTTGGAGATGTTTCAATTTAAAAAAGACATTTATTTCTATTTGTGCTGATGGCCGTATAATAGAAGATAATTATAGGAATCTGTGTACTTAAATTGATTATAATAGTCTTAGATGGAGATATTTTGGTTTAGAGAGACAAACAGCATCTGCTTCTAAAGACTGGTTGCAAGGAATATAGCAAGCTTGCTGAACCCTGCTTAAAGTTATTTCTAAGTCTTGGCTATGGGCAAATAATTATGGGCATTTAATTAAGGGCTGTCAAGGTCATGGTGAAATGCAAATAATGTCTTTGTCATTTTAATCAGTGACTTGACAGCATTATTTATAATAATCCTTTGAGACAATTTTGCCGACTTTAGAGTGACTTCAGTTTTCAATCACTTTCAGCAAGCAGAATTTTGCTTCTTTAAGACTGGTGAAGTGGTGTTTATGAGCAGCTTTGCATTTGTAAAACTTGATCTTAATAATTCACAGTTATATAATGCAATTGATCTAGATTTTTAAATTTTCTGAAGAAAAGCAATGTTTCTTTGAAATTCTGGCCCCTAGATATGAAAATAGAAAATTAATAGAACACCTCTCCCCATTGAGTCACATGATTTGAGATATCAAATATATCTATTGTTATATCTGTTTAGGATTATGGTTTTTGAAAACACCATAAGTATGAGCATTAATAATAGTGATGCTTGCCTTAGCAAACACCAAATTCTACAATCTGCTGTGGAAAAAAAATAAGCATGCCCCAAAATCAATGGCAGGTGTTGACCCCTTCAGCAGAAATCAATTCTTGAATGACAGCAGCTATCAATCTCCTACATTGGCTTCAACACATCTCTGTTTAATTCCCTTCACAGAACCACCTCAGCCATGAGATGTGTAAGGGCTTTCATTTATGAACTACCTACTTCATTCCACTACATTTCAGCGTTAATGTCTGTGCTTTAACTTGTTCATTGCACTGGCATCCATTTGTTCTTTTATCAGCCATTCTTTATTATTAACTCAATTGATTTGCTCAGTTGTTTTGTCACAAGGCGTAATTGCATTTAACCTTCAGGTAACAATGGGCCCTCATTCTCCTCAAGCACACTTTGCTAACATGAGGTTTGATTGATTGACCAAGATAGTAATATTCAGTAGCAAAAGAGCATCCCTCTGTCAAACAAGCTCCATACTGTATGGTACACTCATACACTAACTGATGTAAATCTAGCTTTCTTTTTTCCAATTTATTTTTGTTTATTGTGAACATTCATTTGAGTACGATCATGTAGCATAATACATTCAATGCTCAATCCAACCATATCTTTACAATATGTAGATATATACAATTAACTAGTATGTTTTAACTATAAACTCAACCTTCGTTAAATTGTTTCAAAGTATAACCTGTTTTCCTTTTTACAAAGAAAACTAAAAATAAAATGTATAAAAAAAAACCTATATACATCCAAGAGTGAGAATGTGTGTCTTTACATCTTAAGACCCTGCGGCCTCATATGAGGACATTATATTTTAGTGAATTTCTCTGAGACTGTACATGGCACAGTTTTAGGTCTGGCTGTCTTGTACAGCGCACATTCAGGCCTTTTCAGAGATACCAAATGATTGGATGTTTCACTATGACCACTCCCTCTCCTTGGTCTTCAAAAATGTCTGAAATTAATTTAGTTACACTCTTATGGAAATATGATCATATTTTGTAATTATCATTTAAATCTGTCTAATTTTTTAATTGTGTGTCATAAATCAACATCTCAGGAAAATGCTATGGGGTTTCAAATCAAAATATGACCTTCTGTTACGAAACAGGACGTTGATTTCATACATGCTCTCATATGAGGACACCGGGACTAAAAGCATATTTATTACGCATTTTGGGAGACATAACAAATTAATAGGGAAAGAAATTATGTTTCAATATTCTATGAAATATTATATATTATTACGAAAATCTGGTCAATTATTACTCTCATTATTACACTTCTTTTATCATTACATGTTTCCCCAAAAACAAATTAATATGCAAGTTAGATTTAGTTTATAGATACATTGTATATAATGAGAAAACCCGTTTATAGCCATTTTACATAAAGAAAAAAGGTATATCGAATCATTCTGTTTTTGCCCATGCATGTTCATTCATGTCTTTTTAGTTTTTCAAAGAAATTGAGTCCCGATGTCCTCAAACGAGGACATAGCATAACTTATGAATTTAATATACAGTATATATATATATATATATATATATATATATATATATATATATATATATATATATTTTTTTTTTTTTACATTATTCTAAATGATCTAACAATTTAAAGACATGAAAAAAAATTCCTAAAACTTTTTTCTCGGGTCTTAAAAGGCTAAATCAATTCTGTAAATCTAGATTTCATTCACATCCTAAAAATGCAAGTATACTCTAAAAATATGTTCCAAAAATAGATTTTCACACTGATGTGATAAAAGAACCATTTTTTGTTTCTCCAGAGAATAGTCCTTCTGCAAATTTGTATTTTTAACAAAAAAGTTCAACCAACAAAGGCCTAGAGTTCCGTAGAGACTGAGGGGTGGACATTTTTGCCTTGCCAGTAAGCAACCACCAAACACTTAGCAATGTGCTATAGCAATATGTGAAAAATAGCCTATATATATATATATATATATATATATGCAAAGAATAATTGTGAACTGTTAAATCTAAATCTAAGTGCCTTTAGAAGAACCACTTTTGGTTTTCCAAAGAACTTTTCAGTGAACAGTTCTTAAAACATTCATTGTTTTCTTAGTGTGAAGAACATTTTATGGGGGCCATTCAATGTTGCACCAAAAAACATGTGGAAAATGCCAGAGGGTTGCGCTCCCATGGTATCTAATCAAACATGACCTGCACTCTCCATGACAACGCAGACGTTTCAGCATAGGTTAACCCCAGACCTCACCAATTTTCAAACCCTTGCTACGGTCATGTCCATGAGTGCTCTTGCTTAATAATAAATGTTTATCTTTTGATTATTGCTGTTGCCTCTAGTAATTCTGTATGTGATTTTGTGTGATGTGAATAATTCAAACAATATGCGATTGTAGACATACAAAGCATACTAAAGAAAACAAGTTGCAATTTGCAGGCCTTCTAATGACTTCTACGTCAATACAAACCCGATTCCAAAAAAGTTGGGACACTGTACAAATTGTGAATAAAAACAGAATGCAATGATGTGGAAGTTTCAAATTTCAATATTTTATTCAGAATACAATATAGATGACATATTGAATGTTTAAACTGAGAAAATGTATCATTTTAAGGGAAAAATACGTTTATTTTAAATTTCATGGCATCAACACATCTCAAAAAAGTTGGGACAAGGCCATGTTTACCACTGTGTGGCATCTCCTCTTCTTTTTATAACAGTCTGCAAACGTCTGGGGACTGAGGAGACAAGTTGCTCAAGTTTAGGAATAGGAATGTTGTCCCATTCTTGTCTAATACAGGCTTCTAGTTGCTCAACTGTCTTAGGTCTTCTTTGTCGCATCTTCCTCTTTATGATTCGCCAAATGTTTTCTATGGGTGAAAGATCTGGACTGCAGGCTGGCCATTTCAGTACCCGGATCCTCATTCTACGCAGCCATGATGTTGTAATTGATGCAGTATGTGGTCTGGCATTGTCAAGTTGGAAAATGCAAGGTCTTCCCTGAAAGAGACAACGTCTGGATGGGAGCATATGTTGTTCTAGAACTTGGATATACCTTTCAGCATTGATGGTGCCTTTCCAGATGTGTAAGCTGCCCATGCCACACGCACTCATGCAACCCCATACCATCAGAGATGTAGGCTTCTGAACTGAGCGCTGATAACAACTTGGGTTGTCCTTGTCCTCTTTAGTCCGGATGACATGGCGTCCCAATTTTCCAAAAAGAACTTCAAATTTCGATTCGTCTGACCACAGAACAGTTTTCCACTTTGTCACAGTCCATTTTAAATAAGCCTTGGCCCAGAGAAAATGCCTGCGCTTCTGGATCATGTGTAGATATGGCTTCTTTTTTGACCTATAGAGTTTTAGCCGGCAACGGCGAATGGCACGGTGGATTGTGTTCACCGACAATGTTTTCTGGAAGTATTCCTGAGCCCATGTTGTGATTTCCATTACAGTAGCATTCCTGTATGTGATGCAGTGCCGTCTAAGGGCCAGTATTGTTGTTCCAGATTCTCTGAATCTTTGGATGATATTATGCACTGTAGATGATGATAACTTCAAACTCTTTGCCATTTTTCTCTGAGAAACTCCTTTCTGATATTGCTCCACTATTTTTTGCCGCAGCATTGGGGGAATTGGTGATCCTCTTGCCATCTTGACTTCTGAGAGACACTGCCACTCTGAGAGGCTCTTTTTATAGCCAATCGTGTTGCCAATTGACCTAATAAGTTGCAAATTGGTCCTCCAGCTGTTCCTTATATGTACATTTAACTTTTCCGGCCTCTTATTGCTACCTGTCCCAACTTTTTTGGAATGTGTAGCTCTCATGAAATCCAAAATGAGCCAATATTTGGCATGATATTTCAAAATGTCTCACTTTCAACATTTGATATGTTATCTATATTCTATTGTGAATAAAATATAAGTTTATGAGATTTGTAAATTATTGCATTCCTTTTTTATTCGTACTTTGTACAGTGTCCCAACTTTTTTGGAATCGGGTTTGTATTTAACATATTCATTTTCTCAATTATAATGCACACTTAAAACAGGTACAGTTTCATAAAGTACCATTGTCGTAAAGTTATAAAGATTTATGTTTTTGTTTTTTTTCTTGGGTTAATAATCAAAAAACAATGGAGCTTATTACTGCATCATGGTAGGTAAGAATATTATGGTGGATCAATTTTCTCAATTCACTCACTATTGGCAGGTGTGGCAGCGTGTTCATTTTGGACCCTGAATATCAAGAATCTGGTTTGATCTCTGCATGAGGAAATCATACATCCCAATTGCTGAGACCAAAGCAGACCACAGCTTTCTAATGTTTATCTGGCAGTGTTCTCTATGAATTTCTCTAATGATCCCACCTTCTGCAGAAAAAAAAAAAATACAGTGTGGGTGGAATCATTTGGGAAAGTGTGGGCACACATTTGTTCAAAACTACAAAACTGCCAGGCTGAGATGCCCCTCATCAGAAGTGGTAGACTGTCTAGTCTAGACTGAGGGTGTCTATTTTTCTCACTTCCTGTAACACCCTCACCCCACAGACAGATAGAAAGCTACACACTGCATGTCCATATCAGAGGAAGGTCTGTTCCTCAGAGACATGGCATTACTCTATTATTTAAGAGTGAAGTCTATCGAGTTGTGATTTACCGTGATATGTCTCCATGTCACACATGTACACACTGACACTTCATTAAAATCTCATCCACATTGCTGCAGCTCTGGAATCAGACAGATTATTTTCATTCAAAACAAACCTGATGAGAGTGTTTTAGAAATAAAGCAGAAAAATAATAGATTTACACTGAGTTTGTGCACAAAGCAAACGTAGACAACAGGAACAATTGAGGTGGTAACATTCGAAGGACATGTGCTTTACATGTTCATTTAATTTCATTTATTTATTCTCTTTTCATGGTAATGCAACACGAAATGCCACAACAATCCAACAACACAATAAAAATACATTCCATGACAAAAAGAACAGGAGTAGGATGAAGAAAAAAAAATCTTATAAACTCCTACCCCATTCTTATATTAAGAAAGTTACAAATTAGATGGCCTCACCGACATGAAGAATAAAAATAAAATAACAACACCAAAAAAAAAAGACAAAATTGCCCAGACCAGATGTAATCTACTTTCAATTTTAACAATTTTCCCTTTTTTTATAATTTTTTTAAATTTATTTATTTATTTTTTATTATTATTAATTATGCTTACACAACATTAAACAAACAAAAACAACAATGATACAATAATAACAACTCTGGCAACGAAAACAACGACGAGACCATCATTGACCATCATCTTTGTACAAATGAAGTATCTTCTGTTTATACTTATATTTAAATCGAAGAATATTTGAACAACATTTTAGATCATTTTCTAATAAATTCCATCTTTTCACACCAGAAACTGAGACACACATTTGTTTGAGGGTATTTCCAGCAAAAGGTTGTTTAAAATCATTATTTCTTCTGCTTGTCTCACTATTCACAGTAAAAAGGGTTTGCAATCCATCTGGTAACAGGCAATGTTTTGCTTTATGAACAACTAATAAAGTTTGTAAAGAAACCAAATCCTTCAATTTGAGTAGACCTGACCTCAGAAACAGTCCTGTAGTATGTTCTCTTGGAGCAACTCCATTAATTATTCTTATGGCCCTTTTTTGCAAAATAAATAAGGGCATTAAATTAGTGAAATATGAATTACCCCATACCTCCAAACAATACATCAAATATGACAAAATAAAGGAACAATATAGGATTCTCATTGCCTTATAATTTAACATAAACTTTACTTTACTCAAAACGGCAATGTTTTTACAAATTTTATTTCTTACATAAGCTATGTGTGACTTCCATTTAAATTTTTCATCAATGAGTACTCCTAAAAACCTAAATTCTGACACTCTCTCAATTGTTATTCCATTTAAAGTCAAACTAACATTATCAGGGCGTTTTTGATTTGTAAACAAAATAATTTTTTCTTTTACTTAAGTTTAACGATAGTTTATTTTTACAGTACAACCAATTCTTGTTCAATAATTTTCATGAATATTTTTAAATTCTTCCCCGATACAAAAAAATTTGTATCATCCGCAAAAAGAACAAAACCTAAAATCTTTGATTCATCACAGAGATCATTAATATATAAAGTAAATAATTTAGGCCCCAGCACAGAGGCTTGAGGGACTCCACACTGCATTGTTTCCAACTTAGATTCATGGCCTATATACTCTACATATTGTTGTCTATTTTCTAAGTAACTAATAATCCAGTTTAATACTACACCTCTAATTCCATATGTCTGTAATTTAGATATCAATATACCATGATCAAGAGTGTCGAAAGCCTTTTTAAGGTCAATAAAAACCCCAACTGTGTAATTTTTATGCTCCAATTCTGTAATAATGTCCTCTGTGATTTTCATCAAAGCCATAGCTGTTGAGCGGGTGCTTCGAAACCCAAACTGATTATCATGTATCAAAGAATGTTTTTCAAGAAAATAATCAAATCTTTTAACAAAAAGCTTCTCCAGAATTTTTGAAAATTGAGAAAGCAAAGATATAGGCCTATAATTTGTAAGACTATGCCTATCGCCAGATTTAAAAAGGGGAATAATTTTGGCCACCTTCATTTTATCTGGAAAGGAACCTGTATTAAAAGACAAGTTGATTATATATTTTAATGGTCTAATAATACAACATATAGTTTCTTTGACAATATACATATCTAAGCCATCACTATCACATGAATGTTTACTTTTTAATTTAGAGACAGTGGAAATAATTTCACTCTCACTAACTTCGTCAAAAAAAAGGGATTGCATAACTCTGCTTTCACCTGTCCAGCTTTTATTTTCATTATGTAATGGTATAGTTTTGGCAGGATTTGGACCAACATTAACAAAAAATGAATTAAATTCATCAGCCATTTTTTCACCACTTATCTCGACATTCTGTTCATTCATTAAGTATAATGGCTGACTATAATTAATTTTACTGCCCATAACCTCCCTTAAGACTTTCCACATTCTTTTGATATTACTTTTATTTTCCATCAACACATTTGTATAATAATCTTTCTTTGCACGTCTCATTATAGTAGTCAACTTATTTTTATAGGCTTTATATTTTTTTTCTGCATTAACTGTCCGATATTTTACAAAGTCCCGATAAAGCTTATTCTTCTTTTTACAAGATTTCAATATACCCTTCGTTAACCAGGGTTTATTATTATTTCTTACTTTATCATTCAATATTTTTATAGGGCAATTTTTATTATATAACCATAAATACTTTTTAAAAAATAATGCATAATCCTTATTTACATTATTCGTATTATAAACATTATCCCAGTGTTCTTTCATAAGATCATCCCTAAATCTATTTAGTGTTTCCTCAGTTCTTAACCTAGTAACTTTACTAAACTTTTCTTTATTTGTTTTTATTTCACAAAAATAAGTTACAAATATTGGTAAATGATCCGTTGTATCATTTATCAAAAGACCACTTTTGACCGTTTTTTCAAATATATTTACAAAAATATTATCAATTAATGTGGCACAACTGGAGGATATTCGGCTAGGCCTAGTAATGGTAGGATAAAGGCCTCTACTGTACATTAAATCTAGAAAATCTAAACTACTAGTATGATTAGACACATTCAAGAGATTTATATTGAAGTCCCCGCAAATTACAGACACTTTATTTTCATTCATCCCAACTAATAATTGCTCCAGCTTGTTATTAAATACTATAATGCTAGACCCTGGAGTTCTATATATGCATGTGACAACAACATTCCTCTGTTTCTTCATTTCAATCTCAACAGTTAAACATTCCATTAAATCTTCTATTGCAGTAGTCATACACTCAATTATTTTACATTTCAGATCACTACTAACATATAAAGCAACCCCCCTTCCTCTCTTATAAATCCGATTAACATAAAACAATTCATAACCCTCAAAATGAAATTCCACACCTTTCTCATCCGTTAACCAAGTCTCAGACAAAGCTATAACAGTAAATTTATTTTGTAAAGTGTTCAAATAATCATGTATTTTACTAAAATTTGAATAAAGGCTTCTACAATTCAAATTAATAAGAGAAAATGAACCAGCCGTTTCTATATTACTAGTAAATTCTACGTCTGTATAATATTTACATGTATCATTTATGTTTGGAAAAAATTTTGACTCCGAGTCCAGTTCATCATGGTCATAGACACATCCTTCTGAATTTTCAGCTTGTGTAGGGATATGTTCACACACTGTGGACATTGCACTCAATTATACAAATTAGTGCTTGCCACAATGTAATCTCCACATACCTTATTCGTCGTGTGTCTTTTCATTTTCGTAACTGTCCAAGGAAAGTCGAAGAGATTCAACGCTGGCTGTTATTTCCCCAGCAGGATTATGTTTGCTCCTACTGCGGGTGGACTGCCATCCTACAGCCTGCAAAGCTGAGTCCCAATCCGGCTCTTTTCTTGGAACTTCCATCGTTACGCCAAAGTCCTTTAGACCCTCAGCTGCTTTTCGTGGGTTTTCAAAAATCTTAGTCTTTCCATCCTGCAGAAACAGCATGAGTTTTGCGGGGTAGAGAATGCGAGACTTGATTTTTCGCTCTTGGAGTTGTTTCCTTGCGCTCCTGTATTTTGCACGCTCCTTAAAAACGTCGGTGGTGTAATCCTCATCAAAGTATATCCGTTGATCCTTGATCCGAATGTCCTTTAGAGACCATGCAGCATATAACACTCGTTGTTTCCCCACCTCTTACAGATCCTGTAAAATTTGCTTAAAACGCCTAAAAAAGGCATACCCAAAGTAAATTGCATTCTGTTCTTGAACCATTTGGAGTATGTGCATGGTGTTGGTCTCTTTTGAAAGGTGACACTCTGAGGTTTGTACCTCAACAGTCAGAATCACTGTAAGTCTTACTGATATTGAGTAATAGAACTTTGAAAACACTGAAAAAGAGAAAAAAAACATTCCGCCTACATTTTTTTTGTAAATAGAAGCCTGCAGATGACTATAGCTGGGAGGTATGAGCTGGAAAATACAATGGGATCACAGAATGAAGCCTTACCAAGCTAAATTTTGATAAACTTGATAACAATACCTTAGATAAACATGTGTAAAACACTAATTTTCTAAGTTTATGTCTAGGCGCTTCCCAAAAAAGGACACTTGGAGACTCCAAATTGCCCTCTGTAACCATTGACACATAAAATGCTGTAATTCTTGAATGCTGTAACGTACAGTTATAATTTTGGTGTCAAATGAAAGGTTACACTTAGAGCTATTCTATTCCTTATCCAGATTCACTGCCAATAATTGTTGACACATAACTGAAACAAACACATTATAGTGTTTTTCAATTCTTGAAACTAAATGTGAAAATAAAGAAACAAAACAAGTGCTATGGTATAATTTTTTTTAATTAAAACACTAATATATATATATATATATATATATATATATATATATATATATATATATATATATATATATATATATATATATCTCACACTGTATAACTATTTAAAAATTTTACTATTTTTTTTATCTGGAACATCAACACCATTCCATCTCTCTTCAGATGTTCTTGCTGACATCTGCTTTCCTGCTGCTGCTGGCTCAGAGGGGGAAGGGAATCCCCCTTGAGTCAACACACTCTGTCACCCCTCCCTCTGTCCCCCTTACTCTGACTCTCACTCTCACGCGTTCTGGCAGAAGTGTGAAATGGCTCCTCTCAGTATGAAATGGCTCCTCTCAGTATGTCCCTCAGTATGTGTCTTCCCAGATTTTCTGTGATACAAAGCACAACAAAATAAATATTTTATAAAACATTTACATCTTTTCTGTATTCAACTATTTTTTTTACATGCTCAAATGTATATAAACATGCACAAACAACCAGACAGATGCATGAGTAACACACAAACACTATTTATATTTTGTGAGTGTAATATGTACATATGTATGTGTGTGTGTTTGTATATACACACACACACACACACACACACACACACACACACATACGTATGTGTGTTTGTATATACACACACACACATACACACACACACATATACATATATGTATGTGTGTGTGTGTGTGTATACACATACATACATACATACATACATACATATGTACGTACACACACACAAATATAAATATACACATACATACACACCCGACAAAAGTTAGCAGGAACACCTCAAAACACATACCTCAGTACGTGAGGTACTGCATATGAGTAAAAGTACAGTAAAAATGTTATAAAATACAATAAAAAACTCACTTGTGCAAAGTTGCGTCTCCCCATATCCTCCGCTATGGAGTCAACTGAAGAAACTCTCTAATATCATCCTCCAACTCATCACTGTGCTCTTGCATTATAACCTCTTCAAGGGAAAAGTTTGTTTTCAACAATCTCTTCGCCATTTTTCACCATTCAAACACTTTCAACGCTCTCCAAACCTTTCGCACACCGCCGAGCGCGTCTTTCTCCATTGAGCGCGTCTTTCTCCATTGAGCGCACACACACGAACGCGTTCCGCGCACATGCGCACAAGAAGTGCGCACGGTGTTTAGACCAATGAAACATGAACCGACCCCCTAAAACATCATATCAGTCGGTTCAGAAGCTCATTGGCTATCAGAAACGACCGTCATTTCCAAACTAGAATGCCACTGGACCGATCTACTGTCCATCAAATAGGGGTTGACCCATCTCCCATGCTGGACGCTCTTTGGCTGTAGAGGCTTGTTGACCCCTCTAAGATGAACCTATTGGTTCAAATGAGATGTCAATCAAAAGGTCAGCTCTCAGCGGCCATTTTGACATAAAAAAATCCTCTGTTTGTGCATGAGAATAGACGCTGCATTGCAGAAAACACAGAAGATTACATTGCTCCGTCGGCTAATGGGAAATGCTAGTAGTACATTCCGTGGATGTTTATCAAGATATACATGTGCTATGGACTAAATATTGCACTGAATTGGATAGTCTGGACTCTTTACAGTGTAACAGCACCGTTTTTGTTGGAATATCATGGATCAGTGAGCTTTCAGGAGGCTTCATAGGTGAGTTCATGAGTTTTGTTGATTTTTTATTTGGGTGCTGGTGGTCTGACAAAGACACTGATTGTACCTGCTGTGTTGATTGTATCTTAAAATGCCTTACATCGTTCGAATCAGAAGAATCTCAGCTTTTCATAGATATATGACATGTTCAGCTTTTTTTTGGGGGGGGTTTTGTGTCTGAGAAAGTTTACCCCCGGGGGGGGGCCGTGTGCCGCCGGCGGGACGCTGGATCGCTAACAGGTTAAAACTACGGAAACAAACAATGATTGATCTGCTTTTGTCCGTGGCACGTCCCGTGGAGACACCTGTTGCTGCGGCGCGATGCGCCCTTTCAATGTAAATCTCTTCCCGGATATTAAGTTGCTCACGAATAAGCTTTTCTATAAACTCAATCATATTACTTCCTTCTATTTTTTCCGGTACAGAGTAAATTCTTAAATTATTTCTCCGTGAACGGCTTTCCAGACCCTCACACTTCTCCTCAAGGTACTTTTGTTTGCGCATCAGCTGAAACAGCACCTTAGTCAAATCCATGTTACGATCCTCGTTGTCCGCAATCCCCTGTTCGGCGTCATTCACCCTTGTTTTTAATTCTTCAAAGTTCAGTTTTATATCGCTCACCTCCTTCCTCAGCACACCAAAATTTTCAGCCGTTTCAGTTCGAAATAATTTGAGTTCCTTCAGTATTTCTGAAGTATTATCGGCGCTACCAGCGCCCTTTCCCTCCATGCAGATTTGGTTTGCTGGCGCGATATCCAACAACTCGCCTCGTCTTTGATTTGGTTTTGGCATTATTTGGCGCTCCTTTTTTTCTTTTTCTTTAAATGATAACTTAATGGTTCAAGTCATAATACACTTTATCTGAGTCCGCAGTAGTCAGTCTTTAAGGTTTAAGCTTTTGTTTGTCAGACGTTACACCCTGGCACCGTCTGTTCGGCCATCTTGGATATGTTCATCCTTTTATTCACGAGTTCTTTTATTCAATGGTAATTAGTGAAGTTTACCATTATTAGCCACTTTCTCACAGCATGTAGCCATTCATTGAAATACTTGACTGCTAGCTGGCATTCCTAGTTTTGGTTGCCCTAGTAAATTTTTGTGAACATCACTACTGCTGTAGTGCCTAGTAGACCAGGACACACACACAAAATAATTTCAAGACAGCACATTCCTTAGCAGGAGTTAAGACTTCCACTCCCAGCATCTGCATTTGACTGGCTGGCCGATTTCCTGCCCTAAATCTCCTTATCTCAGGAGACCTCTAAACCCCAGGGTAAATTTGAGGGAACATCTGAAATGGATTTAGAACAGAACATTCAATGTTGTTCCTGACCGGTTTACCATAAATAAAAGTTGCATAATCAACAGTACAAAGCATGTGGCATCTGGAAAGGCTCCAGCACAGACCCTCCCTCACATCTCCTGATCGTTTAACACAGTAATTCATTGATGGTATCAACAAAGATGATGGTTTTACAACAGAAGTCCGACCTAAGAAAATCACCAGATCTCCATCCGGAGTGACATTCCCATGACCTCCCGTTTCTCCCCAGCAGATAAACGCGCCTTTTCTTCTTATTTCTTCCTTTATAAGTGTTCCCAAAAGGACAAATAATAATCGCTGCTGCTATTAAAGCAAAATACTCAAAAGCAATATATACAATATATTTACAATATATATTCAGGTTGTATTTATGAAATTAAATTAAGCTTGCTGTGTTATTGGAATCTATGTTATTGTTGTAATCTCTTTTTTTTTTTTTTTTTTTTTTTTTTTTTATTATGCAAACAAACATGCTATTTACAGGTGACAAATCAGATACAGAGTAACCAGGGTCAACAAAACATACATGACAGCCAACATGGTTTGTGTGAGTATGAGTGTGCGTGTGTGTGTGTGTGTGTGTGTGTGACTGGGTGTTGGGTTTGGAAGTATACTAAACAAAATAATCAAAAAATTAAATAAATTAATCAAAAAAAAAAAAAGAAAAAAAAAAAGTACAACAGTAATGATAACAGTAATAATAATAATAATAATAATAGTAACATTAATAACAAAAATTAGAGGATAGTAATTAATTAAAAAATAAATAAATAAATAAATGTGGGGAAAGTTGGAGGATTAGAAAGAGGACAAAATAGTAATAATAATAATAATAATAATAATAATAGTAGTAATCATAGTATTAATAACAAAATAATAATAATATTAATAATAGAGAGAAAATAATAATAATAATAATAATAATAAAGCTAAAAAGAGTAAGATATTGTAAGGCTGCCTCTGGGCCCTCCGTGGGCAAGGCATAGTTTAGGCCCAGGACGAGCCATCTAGGAGAGGAGCTGCAGGGCACAATGACCAAAGTCTCAGCCCCGGCCGCCACTCACATGCCATGTTTACCTCACATATGTACTGTATATGTATTGTTAAGTGTATAATGCATTAAAAAAGTGTGACGTGCAGTGTGGAGCCAGCCCAGTGCAAAGCCCAGGCCCCCATGCTCACGTCCCACTTACCCTGTGTGTGTGTCTGATATACATGTATGCATTTTTTTCCCCTTTTTTTTTTGAGGGAAAAATTGTTGTAATCTCTTGATGTCAAATTTTTCCCGATCACTATTGTTTAGTTTCACATGCTTGGTGTGATTATTTAGAATTTAGGATCGTTTAATCTATGCCTTAACTGGGTAATAGATAAAATTTATATATGTACTTTGGGTATGCAAAATACTTGTTGTTTGATTTTGAATTAAATCTAGTTGCGTCAGAAATTATTTGGTGTGGATGAAAGTTGACTTTTCTCATAGTAATGTATGATTAAAACACTTATAGGAATCTGCTAGGATATGTTCTTCATTTTATGAAATAACTCAGCAAAGGATTTACGCACGGAAAACTGACCCGTGCGGGGCGGGGCTCCGCCCCACAGAAACACTTGTGATTGGATCAAACAGAAAAAGGGGCAGACTGAAATCAGCCCAATAAAGACAGACACCCATCTTCGGTGTGTTTTTGCTTGCTGCTTGCTCGCGTGCTGTTTGAAACTTCGGCTCCTCATCTGATCGCGCTGTTAAGCGCTCTCAGACATACACCATCTGGCGAGGATCCACACATGCCTTCAAAGCTCTGACCAAAAAAACTTTAACACCTGAGGCCGAAAGAACTCTAAACAGACTTCCTAAGAGCGTCACAGAGAAACCAACCAATTGCAAGAGGGCATCCCCAGTGACATCACACAACGACGACTGAAACCAGGAAAGGAATGAAACAACTCAGAGCAAGTAATCATAATAATTCTAATAATTCATAATAATAATTCTTCATAATTCTGCTGGAAACTGGTTGCATTCATCTTTAAGAGTAAAGATAGTAAAGTTCCTTGCTTGTGACTCCCTTAGGTTGAAGTTAGAGCATTCTTGGAAACGAGCATTAGAACCTTAAACTCTCTTCAGATCAAAACAATTCTTTGTCTGCAGCGTGTATGTGTGTTTGTGTGTGTAGCTTAGTAGTGTTGTAGAGTAGCAAATAAACTTTGATTTATTAAGAAATCTTGTGTCTGGTGCTATGTGATTTTCAAGTCTTAAAATATTTGCCAAATATTGCGTTACCTATGCTCATGAATTTTGATAAAGTACTATTTGGTTTGTTTTATCATTGGCCATGAATAAGATAAACAAAATTGTTAAAGATATACTGAATTTAACGATTCGCTGGACGAGTCGTTAAAACCTTAGAAATTATTTGTTTTGATTGATATCATATCAATATCAAATCTTAAGAATAGATTCCCTAAAAGCTAAATTAAAATAAGGGCTAATCCTTACACTGCTAAGATTTAAATAATGCATAAGGTGCATTCCTGTCAGTCAAACTCCAACTTAGTTTTCAACAACTGAGTTGCAATAGAAAAACGGGACAAAATATACTGAATGTCGATATATTATGCAGTAAATGGGAACCAGGGATTAACCAAATGTAAAGGTTTCCAAACTAACCACTGAATAAACTATATCAATCAGAGATTGATCTGAATATTGAGGAGTGTGTTTATGCATTCATGCATATACTATATTCAAAACTGCTGAGTTGTTCACATATTGATCATTGAATTGTACATGCTGACTATTTGAAAAGAGTAAAGAAAAAGAGAGTAAGGGGGGAAAAAAACGATCACACTTAAAGAGGTCATCGGATGCCCATTTTCCACAAGTAGATATGATTCTTTAGAGTCTTAATGAAAAGCTAAATACATACTTTGGTGAAAATTTCTCAATGGTAGTTTAAAACAACACCCATTTCACCCTGTTAAAAACAGCTCTGCACACAGCAACCAGTTTAAGTGCATGTTTCTTTAAATACTAATGAACTCTGATCACCCCGCCACTCTCTTTCATGGAGTGATGAGTCACTCTCATGAGACTATTTACTTTAGCCGCAGAACTTGCTAACTAGCACATTATTAAGAAAGGCAATTTGCAAAGATTCATAAAATAACATAATACTCCTTCTGTAGGTGAGGCTGGATCACAAATGATTTTTTTTTTTATTTAATTTACAGTCTCCCATTTACAGTATTTCCAATCATTTTAACATCCATTATTGTCCATATGAGGCTTTGTTATTGTGTACAAATAAAGGTGTCAAAAATTTTAAACAATCTGAACATATTCTTAAAAATCCCTTAAATCTGATCTTTAGTCTGCAAATTAATAGAAACAAAATGTAGATTAGGTGTATGAGTAGGGTTAATTTGGATAGTTTCAATGTAAAAGTTTTTAACAATGTAAAAAAAAATGGTCAGACAAAATTATAAATATACTGCACTTAATGATAACTTGATTATAAATTTAATATAAAATAATCATAAAACAAATACTGATAAAGTACCAGAAACTGTTTAAAAAAAAAAAAAAAAATATCAAAAATATCAAATAGCTTAATATAATTAAAATTGTATTATTTTTTTTCAGCATTTGTGTGTTCTGTATTTTATGCTTATATTAGAGCAGTGGTTTTGAACCAGGAGGCCGCAGCAAACAATCAAAGGGGGCCTCAAGATTACTTAAAATTATTTAAAATAAGATCTAAAATAAACTAAAACAACTAAATACCACAGATTTAATTAACCCCCTCAAAAACTGTTTGTTGCCTTTGAGGAACAAAAATGAAAATTGGTACTTTTGTACATTTGTCAAGCTTTTTTTTCTAGTGAAGGAACCATGATAAAATAAATAAATACACAAAAATCCATATCCGTAATCCTTAAATCCTTATCCAGTAAATGACAATGACTGAAAACGTCAAGCAAATTCATGGGTTAAGAGTTTAGTTCCTTTATTAAACTTACAAAAACCAGGAGTACCTATTAGAATACATATGAGTGCATGCTAATGCCAAACTCTATTAAAGTTTATTATTTGCTGAGTCTCCATATTAGTAAGACTCAGAGAGTTGCTTTATATAGAGACAGTTCCAAATGTGTTACTTTTGAGATTCTATTTCCGTTAGGATGATTTAGACAGGTGTCTAGGTCAAACCACAAGTTTTGGAAAAGAGCCCATCAGTGTTTATTTTCAAGGTGTTTCCTATCTATCCTCTCACACACTTCAAACCATTGACTGCATCCAACATCTTTCTCTCCAAATGTTCTTGTTTGGCTTCTTTCATTCTCTCTCATATGCTGTTTTTGTTCCACAACAGCTCTGGTACTTTATATCTTTTCATCTTCCTTTTCTCTCAAAATCTCTCAAAAGCCCTCTCGTTCTCTCACCAGCTGTGCTCCTGTGAATCGTTCCACACCATCATTAGACCCACGATCCCTCTCCTCCTGTTCATCCGTCTATTACGGCACTGCACCTCCTCAGCATGTCACCCGTCTGTCTCGCGCTACACAATTATTGCTGCACACACAATCAGTCCGTCGCTTTTACCTCAGAAATATGAAATATGGACACATGGTCCCTCTGACTGGTTTTTGATCAAAATGGCTTTATTTGGTGAGCATTTTTCTATCATTCTCCATTTCTGGTGCATCACAGACAGGATTGGAAAACTGTGAATAATCAGAATGTCCCTTGGCATATATAAAACCCATGCGCAGTGGCCACTGGTGTCCAGGGAAATGAATTCACTGAGACTGCACCTCCAATCCAAGTGAATTCAAGGTAACGCTTTAGATTACAGCCCGCGATGTACCACATAATTAAACAGAATTTACAGCATACCTATTTTGTAACTATAGAGTACCTCCACAGTACCTACTTGTAGGTATAAGGGAACAATATGCAACATTTGGGTAATAAGTGGGTAATAACTTGCAAAATTATTAAGCATTTATTTACTGTAACTATTTTATAACTAAAGGGTACCTATTCTGAAATTACGTATATATGTAGAGTCCAGGATTTTCCACGTCAGCATAACTTAAAGCTAAAGGTGCATGTAGGTAAACGGAAACAATTGGGGAATAAGGGGGTAATGACTTGGAAAATTAAATGTATTTACACTGTATTTCATAATTAAGGTGTAACTATTCTAAGATTGCATGGTATTTATATCCTACTGTGTTAGGCAACAATATTATGATTTAGAACAAGTTGCCTTATTGTAATAACAAAATATATGATGCAACATATTTTTACACTATGTACTGGGTAGCCTACTTATTGTATTATTACAACATATATCTTACATGACATTGATACAAATAGTAAACTGTAGTATACTATTGTATAATTTAGTAATTATAGTGGTTCAAAACCACCATAGTCTTTATAAAATTTGACCACAGTTTACTAAACGGTTTACTTACATACTAATGTTATGTATGGTCATGGAGATTACTGAACAAATCAGCTGAAAGTATGGGGCAATTATGTGAAGAGCTTCTGATATGATTTTGTTTAGAAATTCCCATATGAAAATTTATTAAAATTTAATTAATAATCCTGAAAGAGTGTTGCTTATGATCATCTCAGCATCGAGTCAGGTCACCAGCATTGTACTGTCGAGGTGAAATACAGTGGACAAGTAGATTACCTGTTTCCAGCTCCTCCCAGGATATATAACAGCATAATACACAACATGTATAATTAGTGTATAATTGATGGTTTTTGATATCTGTAGTGCTGTTGGTGCACTTTGGGCTTCCGTATGTGGTTTGAGGCAAGTAGAATAAAATGTACTTTTTCTTAAGCACTCTGCAAATGTACACCCTTGTTATATGTAGTTATTGTGTACACTTACACAGTAACTACACGTAACAACAGGGTAATCTAATCTAAAGTGATGCCTTGTTACGTGTAGTTACTGTATAAGTGTAACATCCGCGGGCTGTAATCTGAAGCGATGCCTTGCTACCCTCTTGTTACGTGTAGTTACAGTGTAAGTGTAACATTAAACAATTTTAGTTATGCTACAATAGATGTGTTTCAAAGTTATTAACAATGAACTGTATTAGATAATTAAATGTAAGGTCCAAAGACCATAGGTTAACAAATAAATATTTTTATTATTTAACAAAATGTTAACATATTTTCCAAGAACAGAATGCAGAAAAAAACCTAATTTGCAACCACTTATACAAAATACAAAGAACTGTAAGACACAAACAAACACACACATGCACAAAAAAATCATGTTCTACATTTATTTTTAATAGGCATATTGACAATTTTTCCTTTCAGCTGTGGGAAGGAATCGATGAATTTCTGGAGATCTTTTGCATATGCTTGCAAAGTTGTCCCTGCAGTATATGAGGGAGCAGAAAAGTCCTCCCCCTCTGATGCAGTTTTCACCTGTGATCACAATTAGAGAAAAGTATATTGCAAAAAAATGAATAAAAATAACATTGTTAATACATGTCAAGCTTGCATAATGTAAAGAAGTGTTGCACAAAGCTTATATTTAACCAAATATATAAAATAAGGACTTCTGTGAGGACTAATGTGAGGTCACAGCAATGTTTCAAGGAAAGTCTGTAAGAGTTGCCAACACTGTGATACAGTAAAGCAATAAATAATAAAATAACAAAGGACTACAAAAGTACACAGGTAACTGGAAAATAAAAACAAGAACTTCATAGTACAACAAAATAGAGAATATGCAACAGTAATAGGTCAACTCCACTCTGATGGGCTCCAATTCACCTTAAAGGAGTAGTTCGCTGCATTATATCTGTAGCTTGTTTATTGAAGATGAAGGACAACCACCTAGCAGTGCATTACAATAGTCCAGTCTAGAGGTCATGAATGCATGAAAAAGCTTTTCTGCACCAGAAACAGGTAGCATATTTCAAAGCTTGGCAATGTTTCTAAGATGGAAGAATGCAGTTTTTGTAACATGGGAAATATGATTTTCAAAGGACAAGTTGCTGTCTAATATAACACCCAGATTTTTTACTTAACAAAATGTAACAGTATATCTGTCTAGTTGCAAATTGTAATCCAAGAGATTCTGTGTACTGTTTTTTGGTCCAATAAGTAATAGCTCAGTTTTATCTGAATTTAATAGGAGGAAATTATTTGTCATCCAATCTTTAAAATTTTTTACACAATCTATTAGCTTAGATAGTTTAGAAATTTCATCTGGTCTTGTTGAGATATATAGTTGAGCATCATCAGCATAACAATGAAAACTAATCCCATACTTTCTAATAATATTACCAAAGGGCAACATGTATATTGAAAATAGCAGAGGACCTAGGGCAGATCCTTGTGGTATGCCATCCTGTACTGGTGATAATTGAGATGACTCCCCATTTAAATGAACAAAGTGGTAGCGATCGTACAGGTAGGATCTAAACCATCTTAAAGCCTGCCCTTGAATACCAGTATAGTTTTGTAATCAATCTATGAGTATGTCATGGCCTATAGTGTCGAATGCAGCACTAAGAGCAAGTAATACTAGCAATGAGATGCAGCCTTGGTCTGAAGCAAGAAGCAAGTCATTTGTAATTGTAAGTGCAGTTTCTGTACTATGGTGAGGCCTGAAACCTGACTGAAATTCTTCATAGAGATCATTTTTTTGCAAGAAGGAGCACAATTGAGTAGACACAACTTTTTCTAAAATTTTAGACATAAATGGAAGATTTGAAATGGGTCTGTAATTTGCCAGTTCATTAGAATCTAGTTGTGGTTTCTTAATAAGAGGCTTAATAACCGTCAGCTTGAATGGTTTTGGGACATGACCTAAAGATAACGATGAGTTAATAATATTGAGAAGCAGTTCTTCTGCTACAGGTAACAACTCTTTCAGTAGTTTAGTGGGTACAGAATCTAATAAACATGTTGTTGGTTTAGATGAACTGATAAGTTTATTTAGCTCTTCCTGTCCTATAGTTGTAAAGCACTGCAGTTTTTCTTTGGGTGCGATGAATGAAGCTGAAATACTAGATGCAGTAGAGTCTACATTTGATATTGTATTTCTGATTTTATCTATTTTATCAGTAAAGAAATTCATAAAGTCATTACTATTAATCTGTGAGGGAATATTTAGATCGGGTGGCATCTGTTTATTTGTTAATCTAGCCACTGTGCTAAATAAGAACCTTGGATTGTTTTGGTTATTATCTATGAGTTTGTGGATATGCTCGGCCCTGGCAGCATTTAGAGCCTGGCTATAGCTGGACATACTGTTTTTCTCCATTTGCGCTCAAGATTACGAGTTTCTTTCTTGAGAGAATTGGTATAACCGTTGTACCATGGCGCAGTACGTTTTTCTCTAACTTTTTTCAATTTGAGGGGGGCAACTGCTTCTAATGTATTAGAGAAGATAGTGCCCATGTTGCTAGTCAGGGGGGCAACTGCATCTAATGTATTAGAGAAGATAGTGCCCATGTTGCTAGTCATTTCGTCTAGTTCATGTGTATTTATGGGTACACAGAGCAGTTGAGATAAATCAGGCAGGTTATTTGTGAATCTGTCTTTGGTGGCTGGAACAATAGTTCTGCCCGGACGATAACGCGGAGCCATATAATTAATATCAGTAATACGCAGCATGCACGATACAAGGAAATGATCAGTAACATCATCACTTTGAGATACGATATCTATATCGGCAAGATCAATTCCATGCGATATAATTAAATCTAGCGTATGATTACGCTAGATTTATGATTCGATTATGATTTGACCTACATTTCCCTGCTGGTTATACCCTGTATAATTGTGTATGTGACAAATAAAAATCTTGAATCTTGGATTAAAACGATGAGTGGGCCCGGTGACGTTTTGCTTGACTCCAAAAGAGTTTATTAGGTCAGTAAATGCAAGTCCTAACGCATCATTTGTATTATCAACGTGAATGTTAAAATCTCCGACAATTAGCACTTTATCAACATTAACCAATAGATCTGAGAGGAAATCTGCAAATTCTTTTAGGAAATCTGTATATGGTCCTGGCAGTCTATACACAGTAGCCAGAGCAAGAGATAGGAGAGATTTATTTTGCATATCTAATAGTGTAACATTAAGCAGGAGTATTTCAAATGAGTTAAACCTCCTGTATCCTGTTTTCTGAGTAACATTGAGAATATCACTATATATTGTTGCAACACCGCCGCCACGACCAATATGACGGGGCTCATGTTTATAACAGTAGCTTGGTGGAGTAGACTCATTTAGACCAAAATATTCATTTGGTTTAAGCCAGGTTTCAGTCAGGCAGAGTACATCAAAATTATTATCTGTGATCATTTCATTTACAATAACTGCTTTGGGTGCGAGTGATCTAATGTTTAGGAGCCCAAGCTTTAAAATTTGTTTTTGTTCATTTATTTTGCGTTTTTCTGGTTTAATCATGATCAGATTTTTTCTAGATCCTGCATTAAATTTATATTTTGACCTCGCTATTCGGAGAACAGACACAGTCTGTATAGATTGGACAACGCAAGTACTTCTATCATTTAAGTGGGTGGAACAAAAGTCATCATAGCAGTTATTTGAGAATTGGCTTACTAGTCAGATGGAGCGTAGCATCCTGGAGATGTTGTCCGACAGGAGTTCCGCTCCGAATCTGCTGGGGTGCAGGCCATCAGCACGGAAAAGCTTAGGACGCTCCCAGAAAAGATTCCAATTATTAACAAAGAGCGGTTTCTGTTCTTTACACCATGACAATAACCATTCGTTTAAAGCAAAAAGTCTACTGAACCTTTCGTATCCTCGTCAATACGTGGGAAGCGGTCCTGACACGATGATCGTCGTCGCGGGTGATGTGCTGCGTACCGTCTCAATCAGGCTCCTGAAGTCACTCTTCAGTGTCTCCGTCTGCCACAGCTTGGTGTCATTAACCCCCGCATGCAGCACGACAGCACCGATGCTCTCATCGCCCATCAGGATCACGGGTATCTGCACAGAAACATTGAGAACACGAGCACCGGGGAAACAGTGAGTGTGCACTTTACCTTCAGCTAACGTAGCACGGACGTTCCGGACGATGGAGTCTCCGACGATCACAGCGTCGTGTTCCGTCTCGCGGAGGGGAGCAAAGCGGTTCCGGGTGGAGATCTCGAAGACGATCTCGAGAGAGGGGGAGAGGTCATCGCCCGGGGCCTGGCTCGCGTCTTCCGCTGCTGGTGCACCCAGGGTCCATGGTCCATGCTAACAGGCTATAAGCTAATAGCAGACTCGAGAAATCAAACTAAAACTAGTGATAACAAGGCGCTCTGATTGGTTTTGTTTTAGAATGCTGTAGGGGATATATTCACACGTTATAGAAATGAAAATGATAGTGTATAAAATTGTTTTTAAGATAGAAAATAGACGGTAAAGAATCAACTTGATGGAGCTCAAACTCAAAACACGCAGTCACAAATCAGCGCATGCGCAGTCAAATAGCATCAGAGGGGGAGGACTTTTCTGCTCCCTCATATACTGTAGGGACAACTTTGCAAGAATATGCAAAGATCTCCAGAAATTTGTCATCCCCTGCCCACAGCTGAAAGGAAAAATTGATAATATGCCTATTAAACATAAATGTAGATCATGATTTTGTGTGTGTGTGTGTGTGTGTGTGTGTGTTTTTACTGTTCTTTGTATTTTGTATAAGTGGTTGCAAATTAGTTTTTTTCTGCATTCTGTTCTTGGAAAAGATCTGTTAAAATCTTGTTAAATAATACAAATATTTATTTAACTTAAGGTCTTTGGACCTTGCATTTAACTATGTAATACAGTTCATTGTTAATAACTTTGAAACACATCTATTGTAGCATTACTAAAACTGTTTAATGTTACACGGTAACTACACGTAACAAGAGGGTAACAAGGCATCGCTTTAGATTACAGCCCCTGGATGCTACACTTACACAGTAACTACACGTAACAAAAGAGTAACAAGGCATCACTTTAGATTACAGCCCACAGATGTTACACTTACACAGTAACTACATGTAACAACGGTGTATGTTTGCATAGTACTTAAGAAAAATGTTGTAGTACATTTTATTCTACTTGCCTCAAACCACATACGGAAGCTAAAGTGCACCAACAGCACTACAGCTATCAAAAAAACATAAATTTGGTAAATGTACATGTGTATTATGATGTTATATTTATCTGTTATATCCTGGGAGCACCTGGAAACAGGTAATCTAGTTTTCCACTGTACTGCACCTCAACGGACATGATTTGCTGCTGAGATGACCATATGCAATGCTCTTTTATCAGGTAAATTTTCATATCAATTTTAAACCAAATCATAGCAGAAACTCATTACAAAATTTCTCCATACTTTAGAAATATCGACTATGGTGGTTTTTAACTTAATTATAATTACTAAATTATACAATAGTATAGGCCTACTACAGTTTACTATTTGTCATGTAAGATATATGTTGTAATAATACAATAAGTACCCAGTATGTAGTGTAAAATATACTGCATCATATATTTTATGTTGTTACAATAAGGCAAATTGTTACAAATCATAATATTGTTGCCAAACACAGTAGGTCATGCATTCCACATAATCTTAGAATAGTTATATTACATATGAAATACTAACAGTATAAATACTTTTAATTTTCCAAGTCATTATCCCCTTATCCCTGAAACTGCACATTGTTTCCGTTTACCTACACTTAAGTACAGCTGTAAGTTATGCTCATGCGGAAAATTGTGCTTTGTGTGTCATACATACCACGCAATTTCAGAATAGGTACCCTTTAGTTATAAAATACTTACAGTATGAATGCTTCATAATTCCGCAGGTTATTACACCCTTATTACCCAAACATTGCATATTGTTCCCTTATACCTACGAGTAGGTACTGTGGAGGTACTCTTTAGTTACAAAATAGGCAGAGGTGGGTAGAGTACCCAAAAAGTGTACTCAAGTAAAAGTAAAAGTACTTCTAGAAATATTTACTCAAGTAAAAGTAAAAGTAATAGTCTGAATAGTTACTTGAGTAAGAGTAAAAAAGTACCGGATAAAAAAACTACTGAAGTAGTTAGTTACTAGTTACTTTGGATCATATAGGTACTGAATATAGTCTATTTTTATTTAGATATATAGATTACATTTATGTAATGTGTATGTGTATACACACACACAGACACACACACACACACTGCCGTTCAATATATATATATATTTTTTTTTTTTTTTTTTTTTTTTTAAATGTAATTTATTTCAGTGATGCAAATCAGAATTTTCATCAGCCTTTACCCCAGTCTTCAGAGTCACATAATCCTTCAGAAATCATGTTGATTTATTATCAGTGCTGCTATTTTTAGCTTTCTATTCATCAAAGAATACTGAACAAAATGTCACAGGTTCCAAAAAATATTACGCAGCAAAACTGTTTCCAACACTGGTTGGTTTTGATATATTAGAATGATTTCCGAAAGGCTCATATGACTCCGAAACCTGGAGCAACAGCTGATGAAAATTCTGATTTGCATCACTGAATTAAATTATATTTTAAAGTAAATTAATTATGTATTATCTATCCTATAACCTCTGACACTGAAACCTCTGAAAACGCCTCACATGACTGCTCTGAACATAACGAAACAAATGCATATTGACGGATCTTCTGTTCTGCAAAATGTAAACAAATGTAGCCTATATTTTTGCAAGCGTAAATATTGTAAAAATATGAATATTAATTGTGTCTAGAACAGACCGCGCGCCGCTGCGCAGAGCTAACGCGGGTTCCGCAGGTGTTCATTTCATACTCTGTGACAGCTTATTTAATGTATAAATTATACATTGTATTTAATGTAAGGTACATGTACAACAAACTGGTAATGTCATAGTGGTATCGTGGCCTATACCTGTGGAACAGTAGACAGCACACGCGGTGTTCATCTAATAAAAGATCTTCATATAGCTCTAGCAAACAAGCCTTTTACTGACTGTAGATCCAAAGCCACGTCTTCAGCGCTAACACCAAGAGCGCTGAAGATGTGGCTTTGGATCTACAGTCAGTTAAGAACTTCTTAAACTCTCTGTTATCTGAGTGAGAACCGCTTCAGAGACTCAGCGCGTGCGGCAGGGAACTGAACGAATCATTCAAACTGATTCGCGAACCGATTCACTGGTTTGCCAACTGGTTTGATAAAGCCTTTAAACAGAATCGACTCAAAAGAATGAATCATTCGCGAATGGGCATCGTTCATTGCCCAGAGAAAAGTAGACGGCGCGTTTGGAATAAACCGAAGCACTTTTAACTTGTATTGCATTAAGATACAGTAACGAGAGGAGAGTCGCCCACAGTAACGAAGTAAAAGTACCGTTTTTTCTCTAAAAATATACTTGAGTAAGAGTAAAAGTACCCATTTTAAAATATACTCTAAAAGTATTAGTTACCCAAAAAATGTACTCAAGTAAATGTAACGAAGTAAATGTAACTCGTCACTACCCACCTCTGAAAATAGGTATGCTGTAAATTCAGTTTGATTACATTGTGGGCTGTAATCTAAAGTGTTACTGAATTCAAATTTAATGAGTCAATTAGCAGCCTAAATTAGCATAATTGACAAGCAGCTTGGATAAGCAAGCTGAAAACCGGTCTACAGGAATATCTTCTGTGTTAAACTCTTATACACAATTACTTTCCATTACTTTCAATTACTTTCAATTACTTCCCACAGTAGGTTTGTTTAATACATTTCTTGACCAAGAACATTGTAATTATAAGGAATGGCATTGGTAATTGGCTCCAACAAGAAGTATGTCCTTTAACGTTACACAGAATGTACAACATATGCAGAAACAATACACAAAATCTTCATAATTTGAAGCTTTGACAATATATGTATAGTAATTAAAGTTATTTGTGGTAGAATTGTCATAAAAAATGTTTAACAAGAAAAATGAAATCAATAAAAAAACACTGAAATTTGCTACTGACATGAATTAAACACATCAGTAGAAACATTTTGCCTTCTTTAACAGCTTCAGTTTAGTAAGCTACTTTTTGTTAACACTGTAGTTTGTAATGTGGCTAAATTGTTTTCAGAAGCACAGCTGTTCTCAGGGGCGTAGCCATCATTTCAGAAGTGAGGGGGACAGAAATGTAATATATATATGTTTTTTTTTAAATAAGTCTCTTCTGCTCACCAAGCCTGCATTTATTGAATCCAAAATACAGTCTTACTGTGTACAACTGCTTTCTATTTGAATATATTGGAAAATATAATTTCTGTGATCAAAGCTGAATTTTCAGCATCATTACTCCAGGCTTCACAGTCACATGATCCTTCAGAAATCATTATAATATGCTGATGTGCTGCTCAAGAAACCTTTTTAAATTATTATTATTATTTAAAACAGTTTAGTAATTTTTTTCAGGATTCTTTGATGAATAGAAAGATCCAAAGATCAGCATTTATCTGAAATAAAAAGCTTTTGTAACATTATACACTATACCATTCAAAAGTGTGGAGTCAGTATTATTATTATTTAATTTTATTTATTTTGGAAAATAAATGATAGAAATTAATAGTTTTATTTAGCAAGGATGGTTTAAATTGATCAAAAGTGATGATAAAGACGTATAATGTTACAAAAGATTTCTATTTCTGATAAATGCTGTTCTTCTCAACTTTCAATTCATCAAAGAAACCTGGAAAAAAATTCTACTCAGCTGTCTTCAACATCATCATAATAATATTTTTTTTTTTTTTTTTTTTTTTTCAGCAAATCTGAATATTAGAATGATTTCTGAAAGATCGTGCGACTGGAGTAATTTACATTTTAAAATATATTCAAATAGAAAACAGTTATTTTAAATAGTGAAAATATTTCAAAATTGTACTGTTTTCAAATAAATCCAGGCTTTCTGAGCAGAAGAGACTTCATTTAAAAACATTATCTTAAACAAAACCTTAATGTCCAAAAACTTTTGACTGGTAGTGTATAGGAAACTTTAATTGTTTCTCTTATTTCAAGCTTTTAATTGGCTTAGAAATCAGATACACTGCTGGACAATAACCAATAATAATGATTTGTTTATATACTACAAACACTTTTTTTTGTCCCATGAGGCAGAATAGTTTCTGTACTGTAATGGATGCTATGTCAATTAGCACTGCATTGATCATATACTTTATTTATTACCTGGAGATAACTTGAAAAACACAAATAAACCATATATCGTCGCAATCGCAAATCCAAACTTGTCGTTTTTTTCTGTGAAAACAGCTGTTTTCATCCATTTCATATATTAGGAATTTCATGGTGCAACTTTCTGTGCGAGAGCACCCTCTGGCTTCAAGTATGAATTTATTCTGCATGTAATGAGCGTTTAGCGCTCCGTCATGTTCATCTCGCCTTATTCTGGGTCCGAATAAAACATCAGGTCATGCAACAGACTGTCCTATCTCTTTGAATTTAAATCTATATTTATTCACACCAGCTCTTGAAAACCTTTATGCCAACACACTTGCCCGAAAAGTGCGAATTTACGTGATATTAAAAGTGGGGGGGACACGTCCCCCGCGTAATCTATGCCCCTGGCTGTTCTTTAGTTCTCAGTTTTAAATCACAAGTAGTCTGTGTTGGCAAGCAACATATTCAAAGTAGCTTCTCCAACACTGGTGCAGATGAGGTCCCAAGAGGTATTCCCGACCAACAGGGAAAAATTTTTCATACATAAAAACGTGAGAAATGAGACTTTCCCAGAAATGAGAAGTTGCCTTTTTAAATCAATGTCAGAAATTATATTTTTATCCTGGGCAATTTTCCTCGCGGATTCCTCTTCACCTTTTTAGGGACATTTTTAACAAATCTTTTGAACCATACAGCATGTAATTTTTCTTATGTCTTAAATTAAACCAATTTCTTTAATTGAATACATTGCAGTTTGAGTGTGATTAAATAATTATTTTTGATTACATGATTTATTTTTAATCGTACACTGTTTCATGCCATGTACAGATTTAATGTATCTGTATGTGACCACCCTGCTGCTGTCAGACTTCCCTGTGTCTTCTGTTTCCACGTGCTCCCTGTGTTTCCTTATGCCCTTATTTGGTTTTGTTCCTGTCCCCATTTTGGTTGATTAGTTTATTAGTCCCCAGCCCTGTGTTATTAATTATCTAGTTAAGTCTCCCCTTCATAAGCCCTGTGTTTCCCTGCCTCTGGGTCCGGTCTTATCGCCATTTAGTGTGAATTCAATGTCTCCATCGATTCCTGAGTTTGTTCATTAAAAGTTTATGTTTGAAAGAAGTTCCTCGCCTCTGCATTTCCCTGTTCCTGAGTGAGTTGTGACAGAAGACTGGGCCGACACCGAAAATGGAAACGGCTGAAGACAGACTTTGGTGTCTGCGGCAGGATGGTCGGGATTTGGTGAGGTATGTAGAGGAGTTTCTTGAGCTTACTAACCAGGTGAGTTGTAATTTTAATACCTGTTCGTTGTCTGTTTTCGGCTGGGGCCTGGATGATGACGTAATCGGCTGCCATCTTCCCACATCCAGTTTTTCCCTGATCGAGCTGGTTGATCATGTCCTCTATGTAAATGGCGTAAATCTCGAAGTAGAAGTTAATCAGAGCGATCATCATCCAACCCCACCCGAAAACCACCTGGCCTCACCAGCTCACCCCTCGCCAGGACCCTCCACATACCCAGCCAATGGTCCCGACCACCCAACTCTTCCCAGCACCGCCTGTGTCCTCAGCCCAGAGCCACCCGTGACCAACGCAAGACAGCCGCCATCAGCGGCCAACGCAAGTCAGCTGCCCGTGGATCTCCCGAACCCACCGCAGTTCGCGGCCAACGCAAGACAGTCGCCCGTGGCCAACGCAAGACCGCCGCTGTCAGCGGGCAACGCAAGCCCGCCACCCGTGGGGAAGTTCACACCGCTGCCCGATGCCAACCCCAACCCGCCGGCAGAAAGTATGGAAAGCCCGCCTGCAGAAAGAAGGGCAAGCCCTCCTGCAGAGAATATGGCAAGCCATGGCAATATGGTCGTTGCTTTCCCAAGCTCAGTACCTGGTCCTCGCAAGTATCCTCCATTGCCTGCTCCTCGCAAGTGCCCTCCTATGAATCCGCTGGTCCCGTCCAGCCCTCCTTCGTCTCCGCTGGTCCCGCCCTCCTACATCTTCTACATCTTCACTGGTTCCATCCAGCTCTGTGCTTCCAGAGTGCCCCCAACCCAAGTGTCTGCGCTTCAAGAGCACCCCCAAGTACCAGATCGAGCCCCTACTTCCCCCAAGGATTTTTTTTGGGGGGGTAGGAGGGCTCCTGCCGAAGATGCTGAGGCGGGGGCTGGGGCCGCGGTCTCGGAGGTGGACCTGCCATGGACGCCCAAGCTCCCTGCTCCGCCATGGCCTCCCGAGTCTCCTATCCCGCCATGGCCTCCCGAGTCTCCTGTCCTGCCATGGCCTCCCGAGTCCCCTGTCCTGCCATGGCTCTCGGAACGCCACCCACCCCCCCTCCCCGTTGGATGGTATATGGCGCGAGGACGCGCCTTACGGAGGGGGACGTGATGTCAGACTGTGTTTCCCTGTGTTGTGTTTCCACGTGCACCCTGTGTTTCCTTATGCCCTTATTTGGTTTTGTTCCTGTACCTGTTTTGGTTGATTAGTTTATTAGTCCCCAGCCCTGTGTTATTAATTATCTAGTTAAGTCTCCCCTTCATAAGCCCTGTGGTTCCCTGCCTCTGGGTCCGGTCTTATCGTCATTCAGTGTGAATTCAATGTCTCCAGCTATTTCTGAGTTTGTTTATTAAAAGTTGGTTTGAAAGAAGTTCCTTGCCTCTGCGTTTCCCTGTTCCTGAGTGAGTTGTGGCAGCTGCGTAGTTTGTGTTAACAACACAAAATACACAAAATACATTTAATTTAAATTACTTTAATGTGTTATAATGAGTTTGCACTGGACAGTCCAGCTGCATTTTCCGAATTCCTGGTGGCAGTTGAGAGAGTAGAGTTACCGTGACAACTGCAGCGCATCCTCAGACAACAAAAGAGGACCGCTTGGGCAACCATTAACTCTTGTCTCTGTCTCTCTCATTCACTGTCAAGGTTAGTTAAATTTATTCAAATGTAATACCAAACTACAGTTTATATGCTTTAATGTGTTAATAATTTGTTTAAATTGATAATTTGTGTAATTTTAATACCTGTTTCATAGAGAAGTTTATCCATGTCGTCTGTGTTGTTTTACTTACCTGAAATACTTACCTGAGTAGTATTTATGAGCAAATCCAGATGTGTGGAAGATCTGCAACATTTCTGTATATGTGATTATCTATTTATTTGTTCACTGTGATTTGATTTGAGTATGTATGTGTTAATGACTACTATGACTCAAAGTGTTTAATGAAATATAATGCAAATTAAAGACAACAAAAGAGGACCGCTTGGGCAACCACTAACTCTTGTCTCTGTCTCTCTCATTCACTGTCAAGAGAGTACTACATGTATATTAATGTAATGTATATTAATCTGTATAACTAAATTGTTTGATTTTGTTGAATCCAATAACAAAATATAAACAAATATTATAGAAATACATGTGTTCAAATAAACATGCATTGCCCCAGAATAAAGTACATTTAGCATTTTTTATCTTGATTTTATTTCACCCTCTGTATAAAATAAAAATTAAAAATAGAAAAAGAAAAAATGGCTAAAGAAAATTCACGGTGCACACAGCAGGGAGGAACAAGGAACATGCAGACGAGGATGTAACTTCAAAATAACAGTCTTTACTTCAGACATCAAGGCAGGGCAAGACAAGGCAAGCCAGACACAGACAGGAACACCGGGGAGTAACGAGTAGACCAGACGAAATCAAACTGAACAGACAGGACTATAAATACACAGAATAGATAATCAGACAAACACGGCTGGACAAGAGTTAACTAACAATCACATATAACAAGGACAGGAAACAAACCAAATATGGAAACAAGAGGCAGGAACACAAGACACACACGACAGAGGACTGACAAAAATATTGTTCATGCACACTTCTTTCTTCTCTATTGATTGAAGAACTTGACTATTCTAAGATTACTTCACTAAGATTATTTGCTAGAAAATTTTGAAGCACCTTTGACATCTCAGAATCGACCGCTGAACTGTTTATACTTAACAAGAGTCTGTGATCAGAGCAAAAACTGATTCGGCTGCAATCTCGGGTTTTTGTCACAGAAGAAAATAGGAAAATCTTTCAAACTTCATGTAGCATGACAATGGCCTTGGTTGAAAGTGAATTCTGGCATCAAAAGTGATGGGCTGGAAGCACTTCCATTTTTTGAGAAAGAGTTTTCATTTCATTCATGTGTGTTATAAGGACAAGTCATCTGGCACTGGATTGCGTTGCAGTGGTCATGGACATTTGCTTTCCTCAACCTGTTATTGTCCGGTCTCGTTCATCGAAGGAGGACTGCTAAAGCTTCCACAAGCCTTAGTACCAACTGTGATAGTATTACTTACCTTCTTTTTACATTTATTCATTTAGCTGACGCTTTTATCCAAAGAGACTTAAAACAAGACTTACAATTACCTTCTTATCTACTTACCTGCATTCTGTACTCCTAGGATCCAGTTACAAGTCAGCTCCTGTGTTCTCGAGAATCAGCTCCTGGTTGGCGGTGTGTGCCCGCTGTCTCTCTCCGTGTTTGCCGCTGCTCCTGCAAAACACAAGACGCAAGTAATACCCCTTCGTTCCGGTCAAGATCTGCTCAGTTCCCTACGCACCTGCCATATCTCCAGTTATCTATTGGTGATCAATAAACAAACCTGAACCTTCCGTCAGTCTATGTCCTCTTCTGTAACAGAAGACCGGACCTACACAGTCGATCATCAATATGAGTAACCCCGACCCTTTCCAAGAACTTGTAGAAATCATGAAACGAGCACTCACCACGGCATCGTCATCAGATCCCATGGTCTCTTCGGGCACCAATGCTTCTGTGACGGTCTCCAGTCCCATGGCCACACCAGCGCCCTACTCAGGCTCGGCGGAGGAGTGCAATGGTTTCCTTTTGCAATGCTCATTATCCTTTGAGATGCATTATCCTTTGAGACCCCATCTGTTCCCTACCGAGACATCCAAGATTGCATTCTTGATGTCGCATCTCCGGGCAAGGCTTTACAGTGGGCGGAAACCATCTGGAACCAGGGAGGTAGAGTTACCCAATCCTTCCAAGACTTCATCCATCATTTCAGAGAGGTTTTCGGAAAGCCAGCCTTTGACTCATCCATTAGTGACCAGCTTTATCGTTTACGCCAAAACTCCCTGTCTATCAAAAAATATGCACTGCAGTTTCGCACCCTTCGCACCGCCGCCAGTGGTTGGAATGAGTGTGCCCTCCTTACTGCCTATCGTCAAGGACTGGAACCCCATCTCCGCTAGCAGCTGGCTGCCTTTGACGACTCTCAAGGCCTCGAAAGTCTCATTCAACATTCCATCCGCTGTGCCACCCGTATGGACTCCTGCCTCTCTGAAATGTCAACAGAATTCCGCTGTAATTCTCTCCTCCACCGCCCAGCCGATCAACGCACCCATGAACCCATGCAACTCGACCACTCCCGCCTTTCTGCCCAAGAGAGATCTAGACGCTATGCCCTCGGGTTGTGTTTATACTGTGGAGAGAATGGACACCTCCGAGCCGTCTGCCCTGTGAGACCCTCTCGCTTATTGGTGAGTGCAGTAAACTCTGACGTGCCTAATGTTAAGCCCCTGACGATAGAAGTGCTACTAACAGGCGCCAAATTGTCTCTCCCAGTCGTCGCCCTTCTCGACTCCGGGTCTGCGGGGAACTTCATCGTAGGCAGTCTCTGTCGCCAGCTCGGCCTCCCAACCACAGCCACCCCGAGGACATATAAGATCCAATCAGTAACTGGCACCACCATCAGCCGCAGGCACGTAAGTCGATGGTCTATACCTGTACATTTAAAAAATAGGGTTACTGCACGAAGAAGATATACGACTCTTAGTTCTAGAAGGCTCAACCGTAGATATTATCCTGGGCAGGCCGTGGTTCATCCAACACAATCCCATCCTCTCCTGGCGGACTGGAGAAATTCTAAAATGGGGAAAGTCATGTCACCACCAATGTTTTCCTAGAGCCCCTAGACCAGGTCCCCAGCCCAGGGACTTCCTAACCCTGAACGCCACATCCATTGAGAGCCCACCTGAGAAACAATCCGTTGAAATACCTACCCGCTACAAGGACTTTCATGATGTTTTCTGCCCCCAAAGGGCTTCCCAGTTACCACCCCACCGGTCATGGGACTGCGCTATAGACCTCCTACCGGGTGAGTCAGTGCCCCGCGGCAAGATCTATCCTCTCTCCATCCTGGAGCAGAAGGCTATGGAGGAGTATATCGAGGAAGCCCTTAAGCAGGGCTACATTCGCCCATCCACGTCCCCTGCCTCGTCCAGTTTCTTCTTTGTGGCCAAGAAGGACGGCGGACTGCGGCCATGCATAGATTACCGTGCCCTAAACAAGATAACTGTGAAGTTCCGCTACCCACTTCCCCTCGTCCCAGCGGCCTTGGAACATCTCCGTGGTGCCACCGTGTTTACCAAGTTGGACCTCCGCAGTGCCTATAACCTTATTCGAATACACGAGGGGGAAGAGTGGAAGATGGCCTTTGTGACCCCTACAGGCCATTACGAATATCTCATCATGCCCTATGGTCTTGTCAACGCCCCCTCCGTATTCCAAGATTTTATGCATGAGGTGCTCCAGGATTTTCTCCATAAATTTGTGCTGGTATATATTGATGTAATATGCTCATCTACTCCCAGAGTATGGCTGAACATCATCGCCACGTTGCGGAGGTCCTGCAATGCCTGAGGGAGTACCATCTGTTCCTGAAGGGTGAGAAGTGCTCCTTCCATCTTCCCTCAGTGCAGTTCCTGGGTTACAACATCAGTAGCGGTGGTATCCAGATGGACGAGGGGAAGGTAAAGGCAATCCGAGAATGGCCCACTCCTGACACCATCAAGGGACTCCAACGTTTCTTGGGGTTTGCCAACTTTTATCGACGGTTTATACAGAACTACAACTCCATAACCAGCCCCTTAACCAACCTGCTCCGAGACAAACCCAAGACCCTAGTCTGGACTCCTGCTGCTACCCAAGCATTCCAAGAATTGAAAGAAGCATTCACCAAAGCCCCAGTCTTAGTCCGCCCAGACCCCAGGAAACCGTTTGTCGTGGAAGTCGACGCATCCACTTCAGGAGTGGGTGCCATTCTCTCACAACAGCAGGGGACACCAGCCAGACTCCATCCATGCACCTTCTTCTCCCGTAAGCTCAGCCCGGCGGAACGTAATTATGATGTCGGCAACAGGGAGCTTCTGGCCATTAAGCTAGCTCTAGAAGAGTGAAGGCATTGGTAGGAGGGTGCCCAACACCCCTTCTCCGTTTTCACAGATTACAAGAATTTACAATATCTCAGGGAAGCCAAAAGGTTAAACCCCCATCAGGCCCATTGGGCACTATTCTTCACGCGCTTTAACTTCTCTATTTCCTACCGTCCAGGATCTAAGAACATCAAGGCCGACGCTCTTTCCCACCAGTTTGATTCACACGAGGAGTGCTCCGAGGAACCAGAACCCGTCATCCCGGAAAGAATGTTTGTTAACCCTATCCAATGGGACAGCGACACAGCTGCCTCCACCAATGCTTCCACGAATACGCCACCGGGCTGCCCACCAGGCTTACAATTCATTCTCAGACCTCAACGCACCCAACTTATCCATTCAGTACATACATATTTGGGCACTGGCCACCCAGGGACCAACAACACCCTCTCGCTACTACAAGACCGCTTCTGGTGGCCAAATATGGCTGGAGATGTTCGGAGGTTTGTCCAAGGGTGTACTGACTGCGCCATGGCTAAGAATCCTCGTCGGCTCCCAGCAGGCAAGCTACTTCCTTTGCCCGTTCCGAATCGTCCCTGGTCACATCTAGGAGCTGACTTTGTCACGGACCTACCTCCCTCCGAAGGTAATACCTGCATCTTGGTCGTGGTGGACCGATTTTCCAAGGCCTGTCGGTTAATCCCACTCAGAAAGTGGAGCTCATGTTTAACCATGTCTTTCGTTACTTCGGTATCCCGGAGGATATCGTATCGGATCGTGGACCTCAGTTCATTTTGCGAGTGTGGAGATCCTTCTTCAAGCTCCTAGGTGTGACCATCAGTCTCTCCTCGGGCTATCACCCCCAGACGAACGGGCAAACGGAACGTAAAATTCAGGAAGTAGCCCGTTTCCTCCTAACCTTCTGCCATGGCCACCACGACTCCTGGAACCAGTTTATTGGCTGGGCCGAGTATGCCCAAAACTCACTCCGCCAGCCAGCCACCGGTATGACTCCGTTCCAATGCATACTCGGTTACCAGCCACCCATGTTGCCCTGGTCAGGAGAACCATCGGGCGTACCATCTGTGGATTTCTGGTTCCAGGAGAGCGAGAGGGTCTGGGACGCTGCTCACCACCATCTTCAACGAGCAGTGCGTAGGTGCAAGATGACAGCCGACCTTCATAGATCTGAAGCTCCCGTTCACCAACCTGGTCAGAAGGTCTGGCTGTCGACCAGGGACATCAGGATGCGCCTACACTGCAGAAAGCTAAGTCCCAGATTTGTTGGTCCCTTCCCCATTGTCAGACAGATAAATCCCGTCACTTATCAGCTCCGACTCCCCCCTCAGTACAAGATCCATCCCACTTTTCACGTCTCCTTGTTAAAACCCTTTCACCCGTCTGTCTCTCCTCCCGCAGAGCCTGGCCCCACGGAGGAACCCCGTCTCCCACCCCTGGAGGATGGAACTATCTATCAGGTCAAGAAGATATTGGTCTCCCGGCGCCAGGGCGGCCGACTGGAATATCTCATCGATTGGGAGGGGTACGGCCCGGAGGAAAGGTCGTGGGTACCCCAGGATGACGTGATTGATCCTACCCTCCTAGAAGAGTTCCATTCCAGCCATCCGGATCGCCCAGCACCTAGAGGAAGGGGTAGGCCGCCATGGCGCCGGGGTCCTCGGCCCTCGGGAGCGTGCCGTGGAGAGGGGGGTAATGTTACAGACCTGCCAGGCTCTACCACCACACAATCACAATGATCACTCTCACCTGAATTCTGATTACACGCACCTGCTCCTCGTCACGCTCCTCATCACCACTCCCCATAAAGACACACACCGCCAAGCACTCAATGTCCAGTCTCGTTCATCGAAGGAGGACTGCTAAAGCTTCCACAAGCCTTAGTATCAACTGTGATAGTATTACTTACCTGCATTCTGTACTCCTAGGATCCAGTTCCAAGTCAGCTCCTGTGTTCCCGAGAATCAGCTCCTGGTTGGCGGTGTGTTTGCCCGCTGTCTCTCTCCGTGTTTGCAGCTGCTCCTGCAAAAGACAAGACGCAAGTTAATACCCCTTCGTTCCGGTTAAGATCTGCTCAGTTCCCTACGCACCTGCCATATCTCCAGTTATCTATTGGTGATCAATAAACAAACCTGAACCTTCCATCAGTCTATGTCCTCTTCTGTAACAAATAGAGTGGGTTATAATCTGGATCCTTTTGGGCTTATATTTTTTTTTGTATATTTATTTATTTTTAACCTTTCCTGTAGTGTATAGTATAGCTGTTACAAAGCACAAAGTCCATGCAAAAGGGAATTAATCTCTCTCAAAAAAAAAACTTTCTGAAACATCTAGTTTATATTTCCATGATATAGCTAAATCTAATAAATTGACCAATCACAACAGACTGGGCCAACTGACCAATCTGAGCATTTAAAATTAATGCTTTAAAGAGACAGGAAATGAAACACAGAATTTCAGGCAAGAGTAAAAAGAGATCCCAAAATAACTCGTAAGTGAGAATAATATTATCATCACTAGAGCTACAAATTATTTTTATGTTAACTTGAGTAGATCACCTCCCTCAAATAACCATGTGTGCAATTAACGGTCAACTGATTTTCAAACATTCGTCAAATATTCATCACATACATCCCATATTCAGTAAACCAGCAAAAGATCATGGCGAAATATTTGAGCATGGTCTAATTAATATTCATGAGCTCTGCCTTTGCCTTCATGAGGTCACAACCTGCACGCCTGTGCACCCCACCCACAATCCGCTCTTCAAATCTCGTTCTGCCACAATCCCAACCGCTATATAGAACAAAGTGACGTTAGTATCTGCAATACAAAGTGAGTTTGATCTTTTGTATTGAAGCACAGTATGCAAAACAGAGACTCTTATGTTTAGAAGAGTGAGCGAAAACGCTGGAGCACATGGTAACCAACACGAGAAGAGGCATACTGAGCACGTAATCACAGCGCATCATTGCTCTCGCACTGCAGCGGGTCTCTGAAGCAACCCCATGGCCCCCTTACAGATTCAAATCATACCAGTGTGTGCCTTTCAGAAAACATCACCCTCTCCCACACGGCTCACAAAACAGTCACCGCCGGCAGGCATCAATCATCCACTTCAAATAGCTCTTGCTGTCAGATGCAGAAACCCATCCTGTCCAGCAGTAGCTCAGAGGCACTGTACCCACATGAGAGGTGATGGGACACATAAATTATTCCATGAGATGGCATTGTGAATACAAAGGGATAAAGGCCATTTGAGAGCATGTGTCGGCTAACAGCAACGTGTAGTTGAGCTGTTGAACATCATGCTACAGACCACAAACGGGAAGTGAAAGGAGGAAGAGGGAAGGGGCAGTGGAGTGGTTGCACTCCAGGTGCACTACTGTTCACTACTGTGTGTACACTTGGATGGGTTAAACGCAGAGCACAAATTCCGAGTATGGGTCACCATACTTGGACACACACAGCCCCCCTTACTAGCTACCACCACTCTTTCATGAAACATTTTTTTGTTATAGATTTTTAATTTAATAAATACTTATCAAGATTTACTTGAGAAGCAAAATTACATAAGGTATTAAGTCTTGTTTCAAAAAATATAAATGAAGTGAGTTCTTACTGCATAACTAATAAGGAATTACTGAAGAACTAACAGGTAATGATTCATTAACACTTAGCGCACTACTGTTAACTACTAAGGAAGATGTGTTAACTAATCAGTATGTAATACAATTTTATGATTGTGTTAAGTAACAGTTAGCTAAACAATAACGAATGTATTCTGTCACACCTCCTGAAGAACTACTATTAATTATCTACTAGTTAAGGTTCAATAAAAATAATTATGAAGTAACTACTAATGAACAGTCATACACAATTACATTGAGTTGTGACCCTTTCATATAAATGTTATTAGCTGTAGTAGCAGTATGAAAATGCAATATTAATAAATGCAATACATTTTACAGAGGTTTTGCCTGTATAGTGAATTGTTTTGAGTTTGTTTTGTAAGAAATCAGCATCCGATAGGAACCCCACTCCTCTCCAGTGCCATGCGATAACTTACCTTAGTTTTTATATTTTATATAAAGTACTGTATGTGTGCCTCCTCAGCATATACCATATTACTATTAATTCAATTTCTGTATGTAAGGCAAGGACTGAGGGAGAGTGAAAATACAGGTAACCCATTAGTAATTAATAAAGGATTATTAGATAATTCCGCAAGAATTACTTAGAACCTGAAACAGTATTCTAAAGTGAAAATATAGGGAGCCCATTAGTAATTAATAAATAATTATCAAATAATTATGCAGGACTTATTTTGAACCTGCAAGAGTAGACCTATTCTAAAGTGAATATATAGTGAAACCTTTAGTAATTAATAAATAATTATTAGATAATTCTTCAAGAATTACTTAGAACCTGAAACAGTATTCTAAAGTGAAAACATAGGGAGCCCATTGGTAATTAATAAATAATTATCAAATAATTATGCAGGACTTATTTTGAACCTGCAAGAGTAGGCCTATTCTAAAGTGAAAATATAGCGAAACCTTTAGTAATTAATAAGGAATTAATTACTTATACGGGAGCTGGGCTCAGGGAAACTGCCGTTAACTAGGAATTAACACAACACAAAAACTACCTAAGACTAAAAACAAATATGACCCAACAGCTTCATCCCAGTGTTTCAGAAAATAAATTAATAAATTAATTGATTAATTAACAAACCACCATTTTACAGAGTGTACTGTATCTGTAGTAAGTTGGATAGTTATGGCAAGACAGTTGAGTTGCGGTTCCTTTCCGAAGCAGATTTCCTACAGAACAAGGAAATTATTTACCATACAGGCAAAAACATAAGGGGTGAGAACCAGAAAGGCTTAAGTGACATTTCACTAACTTTACAGGAGGGCCAAAACAAAAACTTACCATAGGTTGATCTGACTTTGTGCACTGATTTCAATCGTTTATAATAAAAAAATGTATACTCATGGGTGACAGTATACTTTTGCCAGTATATATATATATATTAAATATATCCATTTCACCCAAAATGTCACTTACGCCCTTCTGGTTCTCACCCCTCGTTATGTACAATTATAGTAATGAGTCCTTTTGGGTGTGCAGCAAACAAAATGCATATTTCATTCCCGTTATAGGCTAATAATAGTAGTAGTGGACTGTAACAAAGTTGGTACTATAGTGTCCTTTTACTCAAGTAATTTTAAAAATTAATAGGCCTACTTATAATTTTACTGGAGTAATATTTTATTGGGTATCTGTACTTTTGCTCAAGTACTTGATTTGTTTATTATAGTGACTATTTGCGTATAATTGTTCATTAGTAGTTACTTCATAATTATTTTTATTGAACCTTAACTAGTAGATAATTAATAGTAGTTCTTCAGGAGGTGTGACAGAATACATTAGTTATTGTTTAGCTAACTGTTACTTAACACAATCATAAAATTGTATTACATACTGATTAGTTAACACATCTTCCTTAGTAGTTAACAGTAGTGCGCTAAGTGTTAATGAATCATTACCTGTTAGTTCTTCAATAATTCCTTATTAGTTATGCAGTAAGTAAGAAACAGTATTCTAAAGTGTTACCAAAAATCCCAGCGGGATGAGAACAATAAACTTAATTCACTAACACTTTATTGGTGTCCTTGTTAACTTGTTATCTGCTGTGTACAAACATCTGACAGACGTCTGTAAGACATTACTTTTATAAACATCTTAAAGACATCTAATAGATGTCTATTTGACATCTGATGGGAAACGTCCAATAGACATATTGCTGATGAGCAAACACTCTAAAAAATATGTCTTGCAGATGTAAATGCAGACATCAAACAGACGTCTCCATGATGCACGTGTGCCATCACGGACAAGACTTAATGCCTTGTGTAATTTTGCTTTTCAAATAAATTTTGATATTTTACTGAAAAACAAGTCAAAAATATTTGTTTATTTATTTATTTATTTATTTTATGCACACCACAAAAAAATAAAAAATAAATACTCACTACTAACTATTTAACTGTCTTTGCGTTTAATCTAAGCTCAAAAGAACTTCTGACAATGTCAGACATTTTTGGGCCACAGTCACAGTGTGACAGCAACTACGTTGCAATGGGAGTTCAGCCAGTGACGTAGGTTTGTGTGTAAGTGAAAGAGGGAAATATTTGGTAAATATGTTGATGGTTTGTCTATGTGATGTGCAACACAAATGTCCTTTTACTGTTTAGCATCTCCTTCACATTTCCGTATCATTCCTATCTTAAGCTCACTCTGAAGAAGGAACAGCTCTTTTTTCAACCAGTCAAAATAGAATCCAGACACTCTGACTTATTTATTTTCCAGGAAAAGCAATGCCACCAATAGCACAAGGGCTTTCTTGGGTTTGTACAGTACCATTTCAATTTAAGTGTCAAAATAAGGCTGTCAGAATGGCCAGTCAATGCTGTCAGTCATGACTCAGTCTTAGCTTGGAAAATGTAAGATGTTGTATAGTCTGACATAAAAGACAGTTGATTCCATACAGTTTACCAAGGTTTTTACCCAAGATCTCACTGGCATCATATCACACAATCTTGACAAGCAACAATCATAAATGACAGAAAAATCACTTGGCACAGCCATGTTCTTTTGTGCCACTGTGTCTTTTGACTTAAACTAGTTGGTAAAATGTTTCTGAACCCAGAAGTTTATATGTGCACCATCCCTTAGCTTCTGAACATTGAGGTAATTGCTGCATCTAAAGTGACACATGTTTACAGGTGGTAAGAGTGTCCTCTGGTGGTTGTGTCCCTTACTACATCTATCTGCTGTCCATTGGTTGTCGGGAACATTTCCAATGTGTGAAGCCCCAGACTGCAGCAAGCACTTCCTGATAGTGAGCTCTGGTGTTCAAAGTCTTGTCTCAGCCATGGTGGAGAAGTCAGCAGCATGAAAGGAGTTTTCTTTTGTGAAAATATGTGTCCAAAGGGACAGTGGACACAGCGCGTATTTTAGAGACACTAAGAATAATATGTGCCATTTATTTGCACCAGTCGTTTTTACAAATGTGAAATTATTTAAATCGGGTATTTGTGTAAAAGCCCACAAAATCTGTGCTGAATGCTCTTTGAAGTCTGCAGTTCTTAATAACCATTTCTATAATGAGGGATGTTTGTGCTGAAAAGGATGACAATTTAAATATTAACGCCATAGCATTTCTTCTTTTTATGTAAATTATTCATAATTGACTGTTTTAATATGCCTGTCACAGTTAACATTGTGCTATGCTGTCTGAAAAAAGCATGTGTTTTGGGAAGTTTGTACCTGTGAAACACAACACTCTACTCGACAGATGAACTCAAAAAATCATCGAAGCAAGTTTTTGCTTTTGTGCACACTATCAGTTAGGTTTCGCTATTCATGCCAAGATATGTATGATAACCAAATGTAAAATGTTTTTAGCACCATTCACTGGACATTTCTCTTTGGAACTACCATAATAATTGCAAGAGGAAATATAATAATTAAAAATGTCGCCACCCCCTACAATTGTAATTTTTTATTAAATCGAACTGCAGTATGCAAATTGTGCTCACCCCAAATGTTTAAGGCATCTTCAGGCACCAGTATCTGATTGTAATAATTACTTCAGTGCTGAAACATCACCATAAGTGAGCACAATTAATGTTCAACACGTCACCAACTATGTATGATCTCAGTGATACATGAGCATTAGATCCAGGATATGTGGTTATAATATATATATATATATATATATATATATATATATATATATATATATATCGAATATCCGGCCGGCAGGAATTGTAGGTGGGGCGTGGGGGGGTGAATGTCCAGTGCTCGCTCCACCCTCAATACCACGACTGAGGTGCCCTTGAGCAAGGCACCGAACCCCCAACTGCTCCCCGGGCGCTGCAGCATAAAATGGCTGCCCACTGCTCCGGGTGTGTGTTCACGGTGTGTGTGTGTGTGTGCACGTTGGATGGGTTAAATGCAGAGCACGAATTCCGAGTATGGGTCACCATACTTGGCTGAATGTCACTTCACTTTACTTACTTTACTCTACATCTGCATAGCTAAGGGGTGGGTGTCTGTGTTTTATGGACTTTCTCTAATGACCACAGCACTAGCCAATAGCTAATTGATAAAACAATCCAACATTGCTCTGGCAAAGTGGTCCGGTCAGTTGTCACAGCTTCTGGCTATAGCCGTTGATGTATTGAGAGCTAAATTTATCCCAGCAGACCGCAGGGAGCCTGCTTGGGTTCCGGTCCCTCACTGGGGAGCCCACAGCAAAAGCACAGCTATGATGAAGCAGGTGATTAGAGCAAGAACGAGTGCGGTTAATACTGCATGAGGAAGAGTTAGAGAGAGACATGGAGAGAGGAGGGGTTATGCCTGCATTAAATTAGTTTTAAATTGTCTCTTTACTTCTCCTCCTTTACCCAGCCCACTTCAGAGGAAGGAGGACAAAAGAAACTACTTCTCTGGCCAAAGCCCTGTAAAGCTGACATGCTCCTGACTGAGATTATGCAACCGTTAGATCCCGTTAGTTAGGTCGTAGGTACTAATGGGAAAAAAAAATGTCTAAAGTTACTGCGTTTACATCAAGTTCTGAATTTAGCTTCCAGAGTCCAAGTATTTTGAGTGATGTATAAATAAACCATGATGTTGATGTGTTTGTTTTTAGAGGTATTTGCCCAGGTAAGTACAGTATCACTATTGCTTCATTTTAAGGGATTTAAACTTAGGCATGGTACTTGCTTGCACAGTTTGTGCTATGGAAATGAATAAAACAGTACAATATAGGTAGTTTTTTGTGAGTAAGACATTCCTTCTGTCAGGGACAGCCACCTAAATCAAACACTGTAGATACATCTAAAGACTAAAAGACTTTCTGTAATATGTTAAGGGAGAAAACTAAACTGAACTGTATTCAACATTTCCAAATGTTGTTAGCTGCAAGACCAACATTTGTTTGCCAATGTCAATGTTTTTGAGAAAAGTCAGCATTTTTTTCAATTCATGCTTTGTACATTTACATTTACATTTACATTTAGTCATTTGGCAGACGCTTTTATCCAAAGCGACTTACAATTGTAGAATCAGTAAAGTTAAAATTGACATTTGCAAATGTGTGTTTAATATGGAGTTCCAAAAGATGTGTGTTGACTTGATACAATGTTGCTAAAACCATTTAGTGATTGTTTGTCTGGTCCAATAACAGACAACATTAATAGGTCTGTCAATACGGGGAGTTTCCCAAGGGAATGGAAGACTAACACTTACTTTAAAGCTGGGGATCTTTCAGGACGGTGTAATTATAAACCCATTAGTATAGTACCTTTAAGTGGTGTGGGGCAAAACATCTACCACTCATCTTAACAACAGTCCTTTTAGATTACGTCCCAAGCAATTTGACTTTAGAACCAAGCACTTGAGAGAAACAGAAACTGTTTTCTTTTTGACGAAAGTTCAAGCTGGAAAGTTCATCTAAAATGGACAAGGCTGGAGTTGTTGGAGCCATAATTATTAGACCTAATAAAACCCCATGACACTGTTGACCATTGTGGTCTTATTATAAAACTGTCACCATTATTCCCAGGAAAATTAAATATACAGAACAATATTCTCAGTTTAGAGAATGAAGGTAAATCACATATGTAGAGTTGGTGTACCCTTGGGATCTTGTTTGGGACTTCTCTTATTTTATCAGTATAACAATAACATGCCCACTGTTTGTAGTGATTGTGAGATATAAATGTGTGCAGATAATATAGTGATTAATGTGCATGCATAAAAAAAATCTAATTTGATTTCAGATACTGATAGTTCTGTTTATATGAACCATAAACTTTGAAGCCGGATTCACATATTTGTTTACATGCAGAACCTGATAAAGTCATTGTGATATGACATACAAGAGCTACTGTCATATTTGCTTTGATGACATTGTCACGAGTCTGTCTGTCCTTCCCTCTCTCCAATCTGGATGCACGCCCTCACCTGGTCTCCCTCAGTCATTAATCACGCGCACCTGCACCTCGTCATCACCCTCATCATGGACACTACATAAGCACTCACCCCAGTCACAGAAACTGTCCGATCTCGTTGCTACTACATGGACTCTACGCCAGTGATCATCAAGTTGATGAGTATACCCTCTGATTACCTACCTCTTGTACTCACCTCTTGTTCTCCGTCCCGCTGTCTCCTCTGTCCTCAGACTCGCCTGTGTTGTGGTCGACATTCCTGGGCTCCGGTTCTCTTCATCAGTCTCACTCCTCTAACCTGTGAAGCAAAAGGACATTATCAGAACAGCTACCTGACTCACGATCTCAGCACTATTACCTTTGAATAAAAGTCACTGTTTTCACTTACCCTTGTGTCCGGCTGCTTCTGTGACAGAAGATCGGACCCTTACACAGTTAAAAGGATGAATGCCACATTTGATCCGGAGTCAGCCCTACTCTCCATCGCTCAAGAAGATCGTCCCATAGAAGAGTATGTTGAGGAATTCCTCCAACTCGTGAATCAGGTGCGGTGGAACGAAGGGATGTTAAAGCTTATTTTCTGGACTGGCCTAAACGATCATCTGTATTTCCGAGCACAGGCTGTCACAACCCCTGCCTCGCTTGCACAATACATAGACCATGTGCTATTGCTAGCTGACTCTCCCTTCACCGTAGGTGATGTCGACGAGGATCATGAAACCACTCCAATCTCCCAATCTACCCCAGTAGAGCGAACCGCCATTTCCAAGTCCCACTCGAACCAGATCGTGATCAAGAGGGTACAGCCGCCGCGGTCCGCGGCATTCCCGCATGCCCGAAAATGGGTGTCCAACAGCGCTGACCTGGGGGCTAAAGCTTCAGACCCAGGCTTAACATCTGTCCGGTCAGCGTTGAAATCAGCCCCACGTCTCTCAAACCCGCCGCCGATCGCAGCCAAGGCAAACCCACCAGAGAAGTGTGATAACCCTCCTGAGTTCCCGCTGGTCCCGTCCAGCCCTCCTGAGTTCCCGCTGGTCCCGTCCAGCCCTCCTGAGTTCCCGCTGGTCCCGTCCAGCCCTCCTGAGTTCCCGCTGGTCCCGTCCAGCCCTCCTGAGTTCCCGCTGGTCCCGTCCAGCCCACCTGAGTTCCCGCTGGTCCCGTCCAGCCCACCTGAGTTCCCGCTGGTCCCGTCCAGCCCACCTGAGTTCCCGCTGGTCCCGTCCAGCCCACCTGAGTTCCCGCTGGTCCCGTCCAGCCCACCTGAGTTCCCGCTGGTCCCGTCCAGCCCACCTGAGTTCCCGCTGGTCCCGTCCAGCCCACCTGAGTTCCCGCTGGTCCCGTCCAGCCCACCTGAGTTCCCGCTGGTCCCGTCCAGCCCACCTGAGTTCCCGCTGGTCCCGTCCAGCCCACCTGAGTTCCCGCTGGTCCCGTCCAGCCCCGCGCCTCCCGTGCGCCCTCTAATGTCTGCGCTGCAAGCGCGCCCTCAAGTGTCCGTGCCGCAAGAGCACCCTCACGAGTCCGCGCCGCAAGAGCGCCCTCCTGCGTCTCCGCTGGTCCCGTCCAGCTCTCGTTCGTCTCCGCTGGTTCTATCCAGCTTCGCGCCTCCCGTGCGCCCCCAAGTGTCCGCGCTGCAAGAGCGCCCCCAAGTGTCCGCGCTGCAAGAGCGCCCCCAAGTGTCCACGCTGCAAGAGCGCCCCCAAGAGCCCGCTCCTCCAGAACACCCTCCAGCGCCCGCTCCTCCAGAGATCCCCCAAGAACCCACTCCTCCAATGTGGGCCCCAGAGGGGAACTTTCCCAAAGAAATTTTGGGGGGGGGGGGCCATATAGCCACAGTTTGTGTGGCCAGGCCAAAGGCCAAGGCCACAAAGGACCCAGATCCATCATGGCCTCCCGAGGACCCCGATCCGCCTAGGCCGCCCGAGGACCCCGATCCGACGTGGCCTCCCGTGTCTCCTGATCTGCCGTGGCCGTCCAAACTCCCTGATCCGCCGTGGCCGTCCAAGCTCCCTGATCCGCCATGGCCTCCCAAGTCTCCAGCCCCGCCATGGCTCCCTGAGTCTCCTGATCCACCCTGGAGGCTTCCCGATTCTCCTGGGTGTCCTGGCTCTGTTCCGGCCTCCAGGGCGCCCGCCCCCCCCCTCCCCGATGTCACTGTTACGGTGCGGGACGCACCTTCCGGGAGGGGGAGGTAATGTCACGAGTCTGTCTGTCCTTCCCTCTCTCCAATCCGGATGCACGCCCTCACCTGGTCTCCCTCAGTCATTAATCACGCGCACCTGCACCTCGTCATCACCCTCATCATGGACACTACATAAGCACTCACCCCAGTCACAGAAACTGTCCGATCTCGTTGCTACTACATGGACTCTACGCCAGTGATCATCAAGTTGATGAGTATACCCTCTGATTACCTACCTCTTGTACTCACCTCTTGTTCTCCGTCCCGCTGTCTCCTCTGTCCTCAGACTCGCCTGTGTTGTGGTCGACATTCCTGGGCTCCGGTTCTCTTCATCAGTCTCACTCCTCTAACCTGTGAAGCAAAAGGACATTATCAGAACAGCTACCTGACTCACGATCTCAGCACTATTACCTTTGAATAAAAGTCACTGTTTTCACTTACCCTTGTGTCCGGCTGCTTCTGTGACAGACATATATGTCATATGATTTTTTTACCACAAATATTTAGTAAACATTCAGTCTCTGTGGTGGCTTCTGCCAGTGCTATGAGGAATCATACTCAAGAGTCTTGGAGTTTTGATGCCAGAATTTAGATTTTATTATCAGAGACAATAAAACCGAGAGACGCTGCAGTGAATCTCTCGAATCTATGTTCGTTCCTCTTAAATAGTTTTTCTCCTAAGGTGTGTTCTATACATTTTCTATAGCGTTATTGTTTCTAAGAAACAGTCTCCATCAGTTTGCTAGAGCAGACAATAGCCCCTCTGTATGTTACGTTAAATGAAGAGGCATGACTTGGTCACAACAGGATGTGCAGCTTTACTTTAAACCATACGTCTGCACATTCCATTCTTCTGCAGGCCTCTACACATGCAGACAGATACAATTTTACAATAGTAGAATAACTTGAAACATACATGGCTATATTCACATTGATTACACAAATAAAACTCTTCGTCATCTCCTCCACTGATCAGTTTTTAATTAATTCATAAATAAGTATGACTTAATAAATACACGTTCATAGGATCTTGACTTGATTATTTCAGGTTTACCCCACCCCTTCCAGTCCATTTGAAATTTCATTCATATTGAGCTTAATCTGATTGATTGGGGTATTTAAAACTTTTAAGTCTGATTATTTGGTTGCATGAAAAGTAATGTGGAGTAATGTGGAATATGCTGCCCATTCACAGAAGACTGTAAAACTCACTCAATATCATTAATTTTAAAAAATAATAATAATCAACAGTGATCAAGCTCCTTAATTTCCATCAATTTCAAATAAATTTTCATCATGAACTGTTGTTAAATTGGCACATTTACAGTTTATTAATGTGCATGTTCCTCTAAAGCTAAGCTGAATAAATTACAGATGTACTGTTTCATATAGCATGTTTGTACTAATTTTTGTTTGACTAGTATTATTATTATTAGTCACCTATTCAGACTATAAATCAACAGACCCTCACTAAACCCATCAGGTGTCATCATGATCACATTCACTCCACACTTTAAGAGCTCAATGAAAACACAATGACTTTAAGGGAGGCAAACAAGATTTGTTCTCACTCTGAAAATTTATATTCTGGTGTCACAGTCTCCTTTCCCTCCTGTAAGAAAGTGCCCTCGATGGACAATATCTGTGACATATTATTGATTAGCATGGACAATACTTTCCACTTGGTTCCTTAGTTTGAATGAAAAAAAAGAACAAATAGAAAACATATCAAATACTCTTAGTTTGTAAGGTGGTTGTTAAGTTTAGGTGCTGGGTAGGATTAGGGATGTATAATATGTACTTTTATAAGCACTAATAAACAGCCAATATTTTAATAATAGACATGCTAATAAGCAACTAGGTAATAGTGAGATTCGGTCCCTATACTAAAGTGTTACCATTTTACTAAAGTATATGTATTTTGTGCAACCTGAAGTACAAAGGCTAACTGGTAAAACATGTCATGGCAATATTTCTACAAAATGATATTATGTATGTTGCTTCTTGCACATTTGGCGGTGCTTTAAATGTGAAATGTCCAGTGACTGGTGTTAAACAGTGAATTCTGTTTCCTCAGAAACAGATAAATGCAAATGAGGCAGCATTTTAGTGCGTTGGTACATTGGCTTATGGCAGCAGCTCTGAAATGAAACGTCTGGTGAGTGCCGCTAAAGGGTTAAAGCTTGTTTATCTACACAAAACTCTACCCTAAACCTAAATGACAGTGTTAACAAAAAAAATAACCAAACATGCCATTTTTCAATTTCAGTTCACAACACGTTTCATATGGACTTGCAACTTTCTATGGGAACTGACAGCATATAGAAAATTGCTTGTGCTAAAAACATTTGTGTTGCATGGTTAAAATGTACATCCCGTATATCTATAGAAGACAATATATCTACTTTTTGAACATCAAGTACAGATTCAAATATTTATCTGAATCTGTAATGTAGATTTCAATTCTACTGGTTTAGAAAGAGAATCTTGTATAATAACTCTGTACAGCAGAAGATAGATGAGTTTAAATTCCACCTTACACTGGTACAATTGTATCAACAATTACATGTGTTACATCTGTGTCCCTTCAAAAGAGGCATGAGATTGAATATCAGTCTGATGTGTCTTAGGTCACCTGCTCAAATATGTTTTAAATAATACGAAAAAATAAAGGTTGAGTAAAAGGTGTTTCATTTTGGGGTTTTTCATTTGGCATATGACATGCCTGACTTCAGTTCATGTTTAAAGTTCACATTTGTACTATGTTCCTTTATATAAATGAAGGGTTTCTTTGTACTGATGGTTGATTTTGAATCTTATTCACGTTAGTCACTTAATTGGTCTGTTTCCTCATGTTAGACTCTTTCCAAACTGTTAGAGAGGTACCGTCTGTAATTACTGTACAATTATAGAGGGGTCGTAGTAATTACACACTTCTTAAAACCATTACAATTTCTAAATAGTTTGCAGAGGAAGTCAGTGAATGCTGGATTTTTTAATACTGAAGTATCAGATGTATTCAGACTATTAGTAAGTGCTAAATGTCGTGCCAATTTCTTTTATTAAGGAAAATGTTGCTATGTGGTTTCTTAAATAACCTGGGAATTGCGGTTGGGAGAGAATTTCAGACAGAAACGATATGCAGTTAACTGGGAAAACATCAGGGTAGCTGTCTGTCATTACATTGTGGGCTTAGGTGACTTCTTTTGCGAAGATTGTGTAATTAGACACGTTATGTCTTGAAAACTATAGCTGAACTTTTAACTCCAGCAACAATCAAAGTTGTAATTATGGTTTGAAAAGGCATAGTTGGGGGAGGAGGAAAGATAGACTTTTAAATTGTGCCTTTTCAAATACACAAGGGCAACAGAAATCATACAGTGAGAATCTTGAAAATATCACCTTCAACCCCAATACCTCTGATAGGCTACAGAACTTGCATGACAACATCAGTGTGTCGAAGAATAAAAGATGAAGCATAAAGAAAGGATTGTGCATGTCCTCTTCAAACCCGATCCATCTGCTGAATTGTGAACCTTTATGGGGAAAAATCAAAGAGACAAAGCTGATTGTTAAATTTTAATCTTTCTTTATGGTTCAAAGCAGGTCAAAATGCAACCGACTGGATTTGATGAGATTTTCTTTCCATGCAGAGTCTGAAATCCTGTTTTGTTCAGCAAGACATTGTCAAATATTCAAACAGAGAGGTAGGCTGAAACTAACAACGCATTCAAAGTAACCACAGGGCCCATCAAATTTTCATTCAAACCACATTTAAAATGGCAAACAAATACAAATGCAAAACACTTAGTCCTTATTGACATTAAACATCTGGAAGCACAGTCACTGTTTTTAATAGGGAAATATGTCAAATTATTTATATTGAATAAATCATTTACCCACCAACAACAATAGTGTGTTTGAATTTTTGCTTATTATACTGTATGACAAATTATATTACTCGTACCAAATATGATTACAGACATCTGAAGGAATATATTAGCATTCATTATCAAAATGTGCTGCCAGGTTTTCTTTAGTTTTGGTTAATGTCCACTTTATATTAAATAATATAGGGAGCTGTCCACAGTATTGGAACTCAAATTTGGCAGGGATTGTCTGATATTGATTAACTAGATTACTGGCCAAAAAGCAAGAATCATAATTAATTCAGAAGGTCAATTCATTTGTTGACAATCATTGTCATAGTGCAGAATTAATCACAAGTGAGTCAAAAGTCAGGCACACACACACAAAAAAAACCCAGCACATATTTTCAGAGGAGCTGAAATTTCTAGATTCTTGTTTGCTTAGATGCTGTTGTTGTCTTATATCATTAAATCTTATACCAATAATACAGAGGTTGGTTGTTGTTGTTTTTTTGTGTGTGTGTGGGGGGGGGGGGGGGGGGGGGGGGTATGTTGGTAAATGTTCAGTATCCTGTTAATTATATCAGTATCATTTGTATTAGTGTATTCAAAATATTACAGTATTATTCAGTGTGCAGCTTACCTCAGATCATAAATGTATTTAAAAACTGTACTGTATAATATAGACAAAGTACAGTACATCACCATTACTGTTTACCTGCTTAGTTACTCTTTTAAAGAAATGCACTTTGTAATACTGATTAAGTTTAACTTAAAAATAAGTATATTTTAAATCCTGTTTTAAGTCATCTCTTGTGTGTTGTTATAGTGTGTTCTTTGATGTTGCATTTAGTTTATATATTTTAAATGTGCTCTAATAATTTGCACCTTCATTATTACAAATGTATAATTACAAATATATTTAAATACATGACACAAATTTCAATAGAATTAAATAAAAGTATAATAAGTAATTAAAGTATATTCTAACGTATCTTAAATGCTTTCATTAAATTTGGCAATACTCTTTGAACATTTCAAAGCCAATAGTACTATGTGATGTACATAATTATGAAATTACATGTAAAAATGTACTTAAGTCCCACTTAAGTGGGTCAAAACATTGAATTTAAAATTTAAATGTAATTGTAAATAACATTCAAGCATTGCATTCAATTCACACTTCTTTTATTATTTCCATGATAAGTTCTCATTTTAAAAGTATGCTGAAGTGTCTTTCTTTTCACAAGGGCTGTCCATGCAAAGCAGTACAAAAGAACAACTCATGAAGGAGTGATGAAGCAGAGGTGTCTCTGAGCACAGGGAGCCCAGAGCTATGACTGCAACAGTCATTGAGCCAAAGAGTTATAATTAATTCAGAAGCAGGTAAATTGAGTTGTTGACAATCTCTGTCATAGTGCGGAACCAATCATCTCTACAAGAGAGACTCGAAATTCAAATCCTGGCATGTAAGACAGCACTGGTTTCTGCAGGGGACCTGAGATACATATTCATGCCGCTGTTTAATTATGTATGCGTATGCTAATACAGGTCTCTTTGGGTCCACTCAGTCTTATTTAGGCGATAGAACACTGACCGAATATAAGCTCTTTCTCTCGACTCTCAACAGTAATGAACCGGTAGTAAATCATTGTCTGGATCACAAAGCCAAGACCATGTCAGGAGTAAGTAAAAAATGTTCTCTTGCATTTTTGTTGCTGTTCAAGGCAGACAACATTTGATGGTATTTTTTAATGAAGCAACTGCAGTCTGAGCTGGCAAAGCTTCCAGGAAGCCATCCATTTGTCTTATAAGTTATCAAAGCAAAGCCTGAACATTTAGCTCAGGTACAGGACACCAGAACAGAGCCATTGCAGTGTATGGAACATGCTGTAGACAGCTCTCACTTCACACATCATTAAGATCTTTGGGAAACTGATCCTGAAACAACTCCATGTTCATGAACCATCTGGGACGAGTGTATTTTACCTTCAGGCATGCATAGCTGTGGATGATGTTTGAATGGCAACGTTGTTGGGAATAGAATAGAATAGAATAGAATAGAATAGAATAGAATATTAACTCTTATTAACATAATAAAAAATGTGTTATTATATGAGGGAAAAAATCTGATAAATTTATTGAGGAAAGAAACGTACTCCAGGGCTCAAAGCTGGGTCCACTTTTTTTTCCATTTTTATTGATGATATTGCATTTGTTCTTTCCATTTCAAATGACTGCCTTTACTTCAAAACTTAATTTGTCTCAAACTGTAAATGTACTTGAATGAGCTGTGTTCAACCAAGTCTCTGTCTTTCTCACACTGAACAACTTCCTTGACACCCACCAGTCTGGTTTCAGAAGTGGACATTCAACCGAGACTGCCTTGCTCCAATTTGTTGAATCCCTAAGACTTGCAAGAGCGAATTCTAAATCTTATCTTGCTGGATCTGTCTGCTGCTTTTAACATGGTTAACCACCAGATCCTCCTGTCAACCCTATTGGCAAAGGACATTTCAGGAACCGCACTCCAGTCGTTTGAGTCTTACCACTCAGATAGGTCCTTCAAGGTATCTTGGAGAGGTGAGGTATCCAAGTCGCAACATATAACTACTGGCGTGCCTCAGGGCTCAGTTCTTGGACCACTCCTCTTCTCTGTCTACATGGCATCACAAGGTTCTGTCATTCAGAAACATGGCTTTTCATATCACTGCAATATTGATGACACTCAACTCTACCTCCCATTCCATCCTGTGATCCGACGATAGCTGCTCGCATTTCAGCTTGTCTAACAGACATTTCTTGCTGGATGAAGGACCTTCACCTTCAACTCAACCTTGCCAAGACAGAACTGCTTGTGGTTCCATCAAACCTATTGTTTCATCACAATTTCACCATACAGTTAGGCACATCAACCATAACTCCTTCAAAAACAGCCAGAAACCTTGGAGTCATGATTGATGATCAGCTGACTTTCTCAGACCACATTGCTAAAACTGCCTGGTCCTGCAGATTTTCTTTATTCAACATGAAGAAGATCAGGCCCTTTTTTTTCGGAACATGCTTCACAACTCCTTGTTCAAGCTTTTGTTCTGTCCAGGCTGGACTATTGCAATGCTCTCTTGGCAGGTCTTCCATCCAGTTCTATCAAACCTTTACAATTAATCCAGAACGTGGCAGCAAGATAAATTTTTTATTAGCCAAAAAAGAATGCACGTCACACCTCTGTTCCCTTCCAGGAACTCGAGCTGCGTCGAAGCACTAGGGGAATGCCCACAGCGTGACCGCGCTATGAACCAGAGTGTAACTTGTCCAATGGAAGGGCGAGACGTCATAGGCGGGTGACGTCACTGACCGGAAAGCATATAAGAACGTGCGGTGGAGCCGGCGTTTGCTTTTCGTCATTCAGCAACCGCCTCTCTGTCTGTGTGTACTGTCTTTGCATGTTGTGAGTCTTATTTAGTGTTGTACGTCCTAAAAAAGATCTCAAAGCATCATGTCAAAGAGTGCTGGTAAAATAAAGCACTTGGGCGTGAGCAGACCACATTTCAGACCGTGTGTTCCCCCGTGCAGACACTACATTACGCCGGGGGATACTCACGAGTTGTGTGTGGTCTGCTTGGGAGCGAGTCATGCTGAGTCGGCTCTCGAGGGAGCCGGCTGCCCGCATTGCGAGCTTCTTTCCCTGCATGCACTCCGCTCCCGGAATGCTCTCTTTCGCGAGGGAGCCTTCGCCTGCACTCGTGGGGTTCGCAGGTGGATCTGTTAGTGGGAGGTGAGACGGGCCAGTCCCTATCTCCTTATTTTATGCGTGTTAGGCCGCCACCTCCACGTCGGAGACTGCCGTTTTTTCCCGATCTCCACACCGAGGTGTCGAGATTGTGGGATAGACCATTCTCGTCCCGTCTCTTCATCCCCGCCTCGAATTACGGTAATATGGCAGGGGGTTGTGCACAGCTATAGAGCGATGCCCCGAGTGGAACAGACGCTTGCGAGCTATCTGGCCCCTCGCTCGGCATCGTCTCTAAAGGCTCCTTCCTTGCCTTCCAAGCCGCTGTGTACAACTTCAGCGTTGGTGGGCAAGGGGTACGCGGCTGCGGGTCAGGCTGGTGCGTGTCTGCACACTATGGCGGTGTTACAGGCATACCAGGCCGACCTGCTAAAAGAGCTAGATGAGGGAGAGGGGTTCGGGCCTGAAGATATCTCTGAACTACGAAAAACCGCTGATCTTTCTCTTCCCGCCACCAAAGAGACCGCCTGCGCCATTGGAAGGTCTACGGCAGCACTGGTGGCTGCGGAGAGGCATTTGTGGTTGACCTTGTCTGATTTACAAGATAAGGACAAGGTCCCCCTTATGGACGCCCCGCTTGCGCCTTCTGGCCTGTTCGGCAACTCCGTCAACTCGGTCGTCGACAGGTACCAGGAGGCTCGTAGGCAAGCGGCGGCGTTTCAGCGGTTTCTCCCTCGCCGTTCTCTAGCTCAGGGGGCTGCTGGGCGGGAGCAGCCCTCGTCGCGTACCAGATCCTCGTACAGGGAGGCTCAGAAACAGAGCGTTGCTACCCTCACCCCACCGAGGCGGGGTCGTGGGGGCAAGCGCTCTGAGCCGGGGACCTCTAGAGCTAAGCCGGATCTGAGGACCGTTCTTAGGTCTAGGAGGTCCTCGACTAAGAAGCCCTGACGGGCGTGGCCCGGGGCTGACGAGGGCACACACCCCTGGGGCAGAGCGGGTGCCCACTTTCCCCCAGTGCCCTCGGGAGACCCGTTCGCTAACCCTGCCAGAGTTCCAGGGCGCAGCGGGCTCCAGCGAGCAGTACTCTCAGTTTCTTTCGCCCCGAAGTGTAGCGGAGCTGAGAAGCTTGCCACCCCTGCGGGGGTCTCTAAAGTTCCTGGATACATCAGAGGCCAGTCTTGAGAGACTGGTTCCCTTAGTAGATCATTGGGCAGCGTGGAAACTACTGCCAAATGTATCTCGATGGGTCCTGCATATTGTAGAGGAAGGCTATCGTATTCAGTTCGGCGCTCCGCCACCGCCTTTCAACAGGGTGATTCCCCCAGCAGGCTCTGATTATGGAGCAGGAAGTAAACACGCTCTTGAGGAAGGAGGCCATCGAGGTGGTCCCTCCTCACGAAAGAGAGTCCGGGTTCTACAGCCGGTACTTCATTGTTCCAAAGAGGGATGGAGGCTTGCGTCCCATCTTAGATCTGCGTCAGTTGAACCGCTCAGTCGTGCGGCTGAAGTTCAGGATGCTCACGATCAATCAGGTCGTGTCTCAGATCAGGTCCGAGGACTGGTTTGTCACTATAGATCTAAAAGACGCATATTTCCACGTCTCCATTTTTCCTCCTCACAGGAAGTTCCTGAGGTTTACTTTTGGGGGGAAAGCTTACCAATTTCGGGTTCTTCCTTTTGGCCTGGCACTCTCACCCCGCACCTTCACGAAGTGTGTGGATGCTGCCCTGGCTCCTCTGCGACTCCAGGGCATCCGCATACTCAATTATATCGACGATTGGTTGATTCTAGCTCGCTCAAAGCAGGTGGCAGTTCGGCATCGAGATGTCGTTCTCGCCCACATGAAGGCGCTGGGGTTGAGACTGAACGCCAAGAAGAGTGTACTTTCTCCAGTTCAGAGAATCACCTATCTAGGCGTGGTGTGGGATTCGACCACGATGCAGGCACGTTTGTCTCCTGCTCGGATCGAGTCGGTCCTCACTCAGTCAAGAGAGTGAAGGAGGGCCAGTCACTCACTGTCAGACAGTTTCAGAAACTGCTGGGGCTCATGGCAGCTGCGTCCAACGTGATTACTTTTGGCCTGCTGTACATGAGACCCCTACAGTGGTGGCTCAAGACCAAGGGGTTCTCCCCGAGGGGAAACCCGCTTTGCATGATCAAGGTCACGTGGCGATGCCTACGTGCCTTAGACATGTGGAGCCAAGCTTGGTTCTTGTCTCAGGGCCCGGTGCTGGGAACCTCTTGTCGCCACGTAATGCTAGCGACGGACGCATCCCTCACCGGTTGGGGAGCGGTCATGAGTGGCCACCCTGCCCGCGGTCTGTGGAGCGGTCGCCATCTAATGTGGCATATCAATTGTTTGGAAATGTTGGCCGTGTTTCGTGCACTCAAGCACTTTCTCCCAGACCTAAGAGATCACCATGTGTTGGTGCGCACCGACAGCACAGCGGTGGTCTCTTATATCAACCACCAGGGAGGTCTGCGTTCGCGCCCCTTGTACAAGCTGGCGCACCAGATCCTTGTGTGGTCCCAGGGCAAACTTCGCTCGCTCAGAGCCATCTATATCCCTGGGTATCTCAATGTGGGAGCAGACATCCTGTCGAGGTAGGGGCCGAGGCCCGGGGAATGGATGCTTCACCCCGAGGTGGTGAGGCAGATATGGAGAATTTTTGGCCAGGCTCAGGTGGACCTCTTTGCGACTCGAGAGTCAGCACAATGTCCCCTCTGGTTCTCTCTAGTTCTTCCAGCTCCTCTGGGACTGGACGCTATGGTACAGGCTTGGCCGAGGCTTCGTCTGTACGCTTTTCCCCCGATCGCTCTGCTCCCGGGAGTTCTGGCGAGAGTGCGCCAGGACGAGGTCAGCCTACTGTTGGTAGCACCGTTCTGGCCGGGCCGAGTATGGTTCTCGGACCTGATTTCTCTCCTCGACGGCTCTCCGTGGGAGATTCCCGTCAGGAGAGATCTCCTCTCACTATCTTCCACCCCCGCCTGGAGTTGTGGAAGCCGTGGGTATGGCCTCTGAGGGGGCGCACCTCATAGCTTCCGGTCTCTCAACCGAGGTTGTTGAGACCATCCTCCAATCCAGAGCTCCCTCCACGAGGAAACTGTATGCCCTGAAGTGGAAACTTTTCACTTCTTGGTGTGGAGACCGCCACCTTGACCCAGTTAACTGCCCGATTGATACAGTGCTGGAGTTCCTGCAGGCTCGTTTCTCCGCAGGGGTAACTCACTCCACCCTGAAGGTTTACGTGGTGGCTTTATCGGCCTACCACGCCTTTCTCGGTGGCCTTACAGTGGGTCGACACCCCCTGGTTACACGTTTCCTCCGCGGTGCGCTGAGGCTGTGGCCTCCAGTACGCGTCCCTACGTGGGACCTGGCTGTGGTGCTAGAAGCTCTCTGTAAACCGCCGTTTGAGCCTCTCGAAGAGATCTCTGATCGCCTTCTCTCTATGAAAACTACCTTTCTGTTGGCTATCTCTTCCTTAAAGAGAGTTGGGGACTTGCAGGCCCTTTCCGTGGCCCCTTCTTATCTTGACTTTGCCCCTGGTCTGCCAAAAGCTTTTCTGTACCCTCGAGCGGGTTATGTTCCTAAGGTCCCCTCTTCTACTCCACGGCCGGTCGTGCTGCAGGCCTTCAGTCCTCCTCCCTTTCGGGAGCCTGACCAGCGGAAGCATAATTGTGTGTGTCCAGTGCGAGCAGCCCTGTGGAGAAGGATGGACCAATTGTTAGTTTGCTTCGGTCCTCCTAAGCGGGGTCTGCCTATTTCTAAGCAGAACCTTAGCAGGTGGAATGTGGATACTATTTCCTTGGCCTATGTATCTTCAGGCATCCCTTTGCCTGTGGGGCTTAAGGCCCATTCAACTAGGAGTATGGCGGCCTCTAAGGCCTTTCTGGCAGGGGTTCCTATGCAGGATATCTGCAATGCTGCGGGTTGGTCCACGCCCCTCACCTTTGTTCGGTTTTACGACCTGGATCTTAGTGCCACTTCCGGCTCTTCTGTTCTCTCGCCCTTGTTGTGCTCCCAGTGATACACACAGGTCAGGTATTTTGGAAGTCTGGTGGCGTGGGCATCTCATTCCCCTAGCGCTTCGACGCAGCTCGAGTTCCTGGAAGGGAACGTCTCGGTTACGTATGTAACCCCGGTTCCCTGAAGGGAACGAGACATCTCGAGGCCATACTTCCTGTATCCCTGCGGGCGGTTGCTTCATTCCTTGAAGCAAACGCCGGCTCCACCGCACGTGCTTATATGCTTTCCGGTCAGTGACGTCACCCGCCTATGACGTCTCGCCCTTCCATTGGACAAGTTACACTCTGGTTCAGAGCGCGGTCACGCTGTGGGCGTTCCCCTAACGCTTCGACACAGCGTCTCGTTCCCTTCAGGGATCTGGGGTTACATACGTAACAGAGACGTTCATCAATATGCACTGGCTACCAATAGCTCCTCGCATATAATTAAAGGCATTAGTATTTGCCTACAAAACCACCACTGGCTCTGCACCCCTTTACCTCAATTCATTACTTCAGATTTATGTGCCCTCTAGAGCAGCTGAGTCCCTAGTCGTCTTCAAGAATCGGCTAAAAATACATTTCTTCCATCTTTATTTGATCCTCTAACTTTACGTTCTCTATTCTAATTCTATTCTTAAAATAATAATAATAATAATAATAAATACTAACACTAGCTTTTAGAATCTTTTTGTATTCTATCTAGTTTTGTTTTTATTATACAGTTAAAAAAGTAAAAAAGACTTCTAACACTAGCTTGCTCTGTTCTTTCCATCTGTTTTTTTAATTTATTATATAATTTAAAAAAAACTTTGCTACGTGTACTGCATTAAGCTAACTGTGACTTGTAATAGCACTTGCATATCATTGCTCTTTTGTTGATTTTGATTGCTTCCATCGTCCTCATTTGTAAGTCGCTTTGGATAGAAGCGTCTGCTAAATGACTAAATGTAAATAATTACATGCAAGTAACCCTAAACAAAACCCTAATTCTAACCTTAACCATATAGTAAGTACATGTAGTTTATTAATATTACTCAGTACTTAGATGTATAATTACACTGTAACAAGGACACCTTAAAATAACATGTAACCGTTATTATTTGAAAAATTGGGTCTATTCTAAAAAATTATTACTTAAAGCAAAATCTCATATTGTGGCCTTGGTACAAAACATATGCTTAAATCAAAATCCAAAAATCCTACGAACTACGAACTTGTAGTAAATCAAATAAAACATTTAGGTTTATTGCTTGATTCTAAACATAAATCCAAACATCATATTGATTATATTTTCCTTAAAATTTAATTTGGAACCAGTGTGTTAAACCAATTTAAAAGCTGTTTTATAATGCCTCTACTAACTTTCTGCCTCCTACTGCATCGATTATAATCTTTACAGAATTGTTATTGGATGTTTATTTGAACTCATCATTGTGTTATGTATAACTTACTTAAATGGTATCCAATATTAAAAGGTGTTTTCATTGGTTGCATTTTCAAATGTGTTAAATATCCCTATTATCTTAAACAGTATCTGGTACCATATTCTTCAACATATCAATTAAGACATTCTACACAACTTGTTGAAGTTAGAAAAACAACTGGGAAGAAAACAGGTACACAAAAGTAGCCTATTTCAGTTGAGTGGAGAAACAGCAATTTTCCTTCCAGTCTTTAACAATCTTTCCAGATTGTCCAACTCCACTCCAGGGTTTCCCGTTTTCTCGCTTCATCTGTAAATTTTGTAGTAAACCGCATTTGCTTTTTAAATAGGAGAAATTTTAGTAGTGTTCCGAGAAAATTATGTACGTAACTTGACAATTTGAAATCAAGAAAAATGAACAATTACATAGTGTCCAGATGGCTGTGTTAATTGTTTTGAGACTATTAGTTTGGAAAAAATCATTTGAGAAAAATTGAGATTGGGACGTTTTAGCTGTTAGCGATACAAGGCAACTGCCTGAAGCGAGCAGATGTTATGTGTTGAGTGGGATGAGATCTTTTTAGAATGCATGATGTTGCATTTGATGTACAGAAACTGAGTTGAGGGTCTGTACCCACAGTGTTTCAGACTTACAGGTTTTTCCATTTGGTTACATGCATTTCTCAGTATACATGATGAACACCTTTCAGATAGTCTGTGCAACATTTTTGGATTGGATTTTAGTATGTTCTATTAGGGTTGGAGCTAAACTCTGTAGGACAGTGGCCCTCCACGATCAGAGTTTTTCATCCTTAATGATGTTATGTAAACTTGGCTGTCAGAGGAAGAGCAATGCATATGTTTTGTAAAACAAATGCGATGAAGACTAAGAGCTGTACTCTGAGATGAGATATAATCGACCGTAAATCAAGGGTTCAATTGTTGGTGTCAAACATGACATGTTTTCATCAAACCAACAGTAGATATAATCAGACTACAAAAACATTAAGCTCAACTGCATTTTGTATTTGCATGGGCAAAGACTCCAAAAAGAGGGAGAGGAATTTCTCACCACCAATATATCCAGGTAAGATATTTGTGGTCTGGAAAAACTGAAAGCACAAGCACTAAACAAACTAACTGTTTTGTTGTCCATGTTGTTTTAAAGATCCATAGAGACTGAAGGCAGGCAAACACTCCACACTATGATTTGTGTGCATGAGGCTGCTTTCAACTTGGCCAAAACAAGACGATTGGAAGGATTGTGTTTGGGAGCAAACCTGGATGTTAAAAATAGAAAAAAAGGGTATCCACATCCAGCCAGAGTTGATCTCATAATACAATATACAGTAAGTGCATCTGTATTATTTAATTCAAAATAGATAAATATTTTAATCCATTTGTCTTCCCTTGACCTTTTGGCCTTCATCAGGCAAAACCCCAGTACCAAATAAAGCTTTATAAAACAGATAATGGCAGCATTAGTGTCCTCACAGCAGGTATTTTTTAATCTTATTGGATATACAATCTAAACATTATCCCTGTATCCCAGTGTGAACACTGTCCATCCCAAATAGTATGCGGGATTAGAATAAGTATGTTCCGAAGCAGTTGCAAAGTGCTTGATGGCCTACTATTTTTGGTAGATTTTGGAGGTGTGGATCTGTACACATTCTATTGCCTACAACCCATTGCACTTTGGAAGAGTTTGAACTACAATCATGATTAAAATGAACTACAAACATGGCAGATGTTTGTGAGACCTTAGGTGGAGATACTTTGAAAGGGGGTGCTTTTGAGCATTAAAATCCCTTCTAAGTTTTGTTGTACATGTGTATTTGTGAATGTACTAAATATTATGTGCATTATGACATGTAAATAATACATGTAAAATATGTATATCGCATTTGCTTCTTATATAGAAATAAATCACATGACATGATAGGATGGTCATCCATCTAGGGTGTTTTCCTGTTTTCAGTCCAAGACGCTGTGTTAGGGTCTAACTTTTCCATGATTCTGTAGGACAGGAGGTTTGGAGAATGAATGAATTACACACTTTATCCACCTACTTTTCAATGCAGAAGTTACAACCTGAATTTTTTTTTTTTAAAGTTTACAATTAAGGTGGATATAACAGATAATATTTTGATAACAGGTAATGTATTCTGATATTATATTGTATTCTGTATGTTACTATTAAACACTTTTTTGCAATCAGATTAATAAAGCATTTACATCAATATCAGCATGTGATCACCTAGCAGCAGTGGATGTCCCAGGTCATCCCAGTGGTGGCATTTTCACAATCTGTGCCATAAAATACTCTGACGGCAGGCAGTTGCATAAACCTGTAATTGGGCCATACAGTACAGAGAGGCTCATTTTATTCCTGGATGACCTCAATGGGAGTCCAGGTGAGAAGAAAAACGCCAACATTTGTGATTATATGGGACAATGTGGCATTTAAACACTCCCATGCAGCCCAAGAGTGCTTCACAGTCTATCTTAGAACAATTATTTTTACCTCCCACTATATCCTCCTGAACCCTGTAGAGGAGCTTTGGCTCTCATGACCAGATGGTTCTCTTGGTGTGATGGATGCTGCTTGCTTGGGGAAAAAAAAGGAGTATTTTCAGAGAATACTCCTGAAATGCAGAGGACTTCTTTGACCAAAGGTTTAGTTTTCAACCTTTTAACGGACACCTTTTTTAGGTGTGTGCTGAAATGATGTCTTTTTGGCCTACTCATTTCAAAAGAATAAAATGAACGCATATTGAAATTCTCAACTTGTAATATGCAAGATATCCAGGATGCACTGTCCGAGCATATGAAGTTTCTGACAATAACAGACCTTGTATAAACTCTGAACCTTTGTACCTTTTGCCCCTCTCCACAATGGCAGCATAAAAACCTAGTAGAAGGTGCTGACTTACTCTGAATTTTTCTTAATTGTCTCAGGAAGTAGAATTGGTGTCTTTCTGATGAGGTGTTCTGTGATATGTTCTGCAGATATGGGTGCCTAGGGATTTGAACGAGTCTGTAATGGTAATTTGTTGCCCGTGGAGAAATAAATTGGGAGTTTGTTATGTTCTTTTCTTGAATGTCTTCAACACGATCCTGCTTTTCAGCAGATCCATGCCGGCAAATGACCTTTCTTGAATCACAGGCTGCCAACAGATGCTTGGCAGTATGTGAAGCCAGATGTGTCCAGTAATGGGGAGAGAAGACTACAAAACACACAAGCACAAAAACTTAGCATTGCATCACCTTAACACTGTCACATTTATGTTCCTGTTTAGTGCCTATTTTTCCTTATTTGGTTTAGTTCCTGTCCTCGTTATTAGTTTATTATCATTCAGTCTGATCACCTGTGTTCAATTAATCATCTTGTTTGCTCCTTTGTTTCCTGTCCTTTATAAGCCTTCAGTTTCGGTATGTTCTTTGTCTCGGTTTAATGTTGTTCCTATCGTTAACGTGTGTTGATGCTGACTAAATCCCCTTTACGTTTACTCCTTCGTCTTCGCCTCTTTCTACAATCACGACCGCGTGACAATCATGTGGAAAATCGTGTTTCTTGTTCATGGATCAGCTGCAGTCCATCATAACCAAATTCCAGAATCTTTCTCTTGTGAAAAAGTGGTACACTTTAGCATACTTTTAATAAGATTATTTATGTAAATACTACACTTATACATAAATACTACAAGAATATACATTTAAGTGCACATTGAATGTAAATAATATGTGAATATGTAAATAATAAATAAAAATATAAAGTGTCCAAAAACATTACAATTAAATAATTATGTATAATGGTTTAAATTTATATGAAATGCAATTACCTGAACTTATGACTGCTTTTTTGATGCACTTAAGTATTAGATATTCATATATAATTTAATAATTATTTATATTGTCTTTGAAATATGGTTAAAGGTCAATATTTGGCATTACAAGTATTTATGGTTTTCGTTTCTCTCACCTGTGTGGGACATTCTCCAGCTATGTACAGAACAATCACACAAATGTATGAAATTCATATACTATAATGAAAAATGTTTTAAAATATATTCCAAAACAAAAAATAAAAATTATATATACCAATGAACACAAACTACACTATATGTGTATCCACAACAGCTTATTTAAACATTAAATTAATTTTCTCTTTCATGAGTTAACACGTAGGTTTACATAAAGCTGAGCACACTATTGTTTGCACAGTTACATGTGTTATGTGTGATAGAAAAAAACATTTACCCCGAATGAATATAAAAATTTGGGGAAGTTTTTTTTTTTTTTTACATTTTTGGATGTCTTGTTAAAGTCATGCCAACATGGTGGGTGGAAAATGGGAGTGATATATTTATTCATAATATTTTTGTATACATATATTGCACATGCATGTTCCCAGATGTGAATTGTAAATACATTTATATTTATACACATACAGAACATATTTTATTACATGCACATATGTAGCCTATTTTATGAAATATATTGTTGAATATAAAATATATATGATAGAAAAATAATATACTGTCACATATTTTTCAATATGTGGAAAGCAGCAATTTCTTATGCATTATTCAATATGTTGTAATATTTTAACACGTTATTCTGTATATTTTCAATAAATATTAACAATCAATATATTAATGTATAAGGAAATATTTTCTTTACATAAAGGATTGCTTTTATACCAGTTTCAATATTCTGCTTGACCAAAACATGTACTAACACCATTCAGAACAACAAAAGCCAAACAGAACCTTGTAAACTGGGCTTCAGGGAGCCCCTATAAAATGCACAGTTGTGCTGTTCAAAAAATCCAGAGGCTTTAGTTTCCAAAAAAACTCTGAGCATTGGAGATGTTCTGAGATATCTGTAATGGCCAGCATGCTTTTGTACTAGGACCGACATCGATTTCGATCTCTTGAACAAACCAGTCGGCGCACAAGCAAGTATTCACTCGCCTTCACACAAATGCCTGTTTGATTCCACTGTGAAATGTTCCAGCTGACACTCATTGATTTTGTGGAGTGTTTAACAGGTGGTCATTTGGTCTGTGCGTGCCTGATTACACATGTGTGAGAATAGTGATTTCAAGGTGGGATGGGGGTCAGTGGTCCAGTGCTGCTCTAGAGGCCTCAACGCAGCCAGACCCTCCATGTTGAACAGCTAAACACCAGAACGGCACTGACAACAGACGAGGCTGGTAAGGAGAAATCGATGGTCCAAAAAAAAAGGAAGACTGAGGCGGGGGAGGAGAGAAATGAGAGGAGAATTTTAAAAGTGAGAGGCAGCAACATGAGGTGAACGAGGAAGATTTGGGGCCAGAAAGTCCAATTGATGAAGTTTTACTTTGTAAAATTTTACACTTATGTGAAATCTGGCACAGCACACAGGAACATTGTTTGGAATTAAGATTTTGTTCTTGTATTCTGAATGAAAACTAAAGATTTCAATATTTGGTAGAGGAGACGATTAACAATGAATAATGACTTAATTCTGTTTTTCGCACAATGCTGTAGCATGACTTTAGAAAATAACTTTTTAAGGTGCTTTTTTAGAAATGCATGGTATATCAGTACCATGTTTATCATCAGCTCATATTTATAGATTTTGGCTTTGTTTTTGACATATCATTAAAGTTTGGAGTCAGTAAAATTTGGATGCATTTAATTGATCAAAAATAATTTTTAATGTTCCAAGAGATTTCAATTAAATGCTGTTCTTATGAACTTTCTATTCATCAAATTATATATCCTGAGGGGGAAAATATATATAAGGTATGTATAAGTGTGTGTGTGTGTGTGTGTGTGTGTATGTATATATATATATATATATATATATATATATATATATATATATATATATATCACATTTTCCATAAAAAACTAATAAAGAAAATATAGCCTATGTTTGTAAAGCATCAAGTCGGGATATTTCAATGAATTCTGAAGGACTGTAGGACTCTGAAGACTGAAGAAAATTCAGTTTACTATAACAATGAATAAATTACTATTTAAAATAGAATTAAAAGAAAATAGTTTAACAATTCTTTAAATGTTACTAATATTTCATAATGTTACTGTTTTACTGTATTTTTTATACAAATAAATGCTGCCTTAGTTAGACAACCACAAACTTTTGAACAGATAGATTCAAGCTTTTTATTTTGGAGCTCTAGAGCTTTTCAACCCTAAAATTAATATCCTGTCATATTACTCTATTGGCAACTTTAAAATCTGTGCATCCCTAGAGCTTTAATGTAGGCTAGTGTTTTGTTTTAGTCAGTATGAACTGTTATGAAAAAAAACGTCTCAGGTTACGTATGTAACCATGGTTCCCTGAGAGGGAACGAGACACTGCGTCCTCTAGAGGTCGCTATGGGGAACTCCATCTACGTGACCCGTGTCTGAAGCATATATACAAAAACACCAAATTTTGGCCGGCGACAGTCTATGACGTCACTCCCGGTGCGACAAAGCATCATCCACTTCTTCGTCTGAAGCGGCATCCGAAGCATGGCCTGAAGTCTAGAGGACGCAGTGTCTCGTTCCCTCTCAGGGAACCATGGTTACATACATAACCTGAGACGTTCCCTTTCAAGGGAACTCGAACTGCGTCCTCTAGAGGTCGCTATGGGGAACGATATACCCACGCCGCCATGCTGAGGGGAGTGCATGCCATTACAAAGGCGAGCACTAAGCATTAACTCTACCAAAAAGAATAAGGGAGTTGTCCCTGGGATGAATTGACGGCTGTCAGTGACATTATCCCCTTAGGCCAAAGGCCTGAGTTGCATACCCCGGAACTCACATGATAGAGCTCCTGGACCCAGGGTAGAGCTCAAGGCTTGGAATCAGAAAAGGGATTCCTTTAAGGGGACACGACCAAGCGCTTAGGATAGTAACTAAGCCTGGTCTGTCGCCCAGGGGCTACTGCTTGCTCCTACAAGAGCTAGCTGAAGGAACTGTATCAACAGATCCTTAGTAGTAGCCCCTGTTCAAGTAGTATCACTGGGGATACACAGGTAGAGTAGGGCCCAAGGTGAAAATGGGCCTAACCGACTCAAAGAATGGGTACGAAGCCGCACTCGTAACCCATACCATACAGGATTTTAGAAAAGACCGCAAAACACTCGGTGTGCGATCTTACCACAGCGTGGCTTTCAGAAAGTGCACAAAAACTAGTGTGCGCACTTACCAAAACATGGATTTGTAAACATCGTTCTTTTCCAAATGCTCTGGAGAGAGCAGCATGCTCAAAAGTTGACCCTCTATAGTGAGGGGAGCAATGCTAGCTCTACCAAGGCAGAGCTCTGGAGAGCGGAGAACTCAACTCTCAGCATGAGAGGAAACTCAGACGCTCAAAAAAGGGAGCGGCATGCTCATAGGTGACCCTCTATAACGAGGGGCTCAGCACATACATAAGTAGAGTGGGACCCAAGGTGAGAACCGGGGCCTGACCGACTCAAAGAATGGGTACGAAGCCTCAGCGCGTAACCCATACCATACAGGATTTTAGAAAAGACCGCAAAACACTTGGTGTGCGATCTTACCACAGCGTGGCTTTCAGAAAGTGCACAGAGACTAGCGTGCGCACTTACCATAACATGGATTTGCAAATTTTATTCTCCAAATGCTCTGGAGGGAGCAGCATGCTCATAGGTGACCCTCAATATTGAGGGGAGCAATGCTAGCTCTACCAAGGCAGGGCTCTGAAGAGCGGAGAACTCAACTCTCAACATGAGAGGGGACTCAGACGCTCATAAGGGAGCGGCATGCTCATATGTGACCCTCTACAGAGAGGAGAGAAATGCCAGCTCGACCAACAAGGAGAGCTCGTGAGGGAGCGCATGCTCATAGGTGACCCTCTAAAATGAGGGGAGCAATGCTAGCTCTACCAAGACAGAGCTCTGGAGAGCGGAGAACTCAACTCTCAGCATGAGAGGAAACTCAGACGCTCAAAGGGAGCGGCATGCTCATAGGTGACCCTCTATAGAGAGGGGAGCAATGCCAGCTCGACCAACAAGGAGAGCTCGTGAGGGAGCAGCATGCTCATAGGTGACCCTCTATAGTGAGGGGAGCAATGCTAGCTCTACCAAGGCAGAGCTCTGGAGAGCGGAGCACTCAACTCTCAGCATGAGAGGATACTCAGCATATACATAAGTAGAGTGGGGCCCAAGGTGAGAACCGGGGCCTGACCGACTCAAAAAATGGGCACGAAGCCTCAGCGCGTAACCCATACCATACAGGATTTTAGAAAGACCGCAAAACACTTGGTGTGAGATCTTACCACAGCGTAGCTTTCAGAAAGTGCACAGAGACTAGCGTGCGCACTTACCATAACATGGATTTGCAAACTCTGTTTCTCCAAATCCTCTGGAGGGAGCAGCATACTCATAGGTGACCCTCTATAGCGAGGGGAGCAATGCCAGCTCGAACAACCGGGAGAGCTCGTGAGGGAGCAGCATGCTCATAGGTGACCCTCTAAATGAGGGGAGCAATGTTAGCTCTACCAAGACAGAGCTCTGGAGAGCAGAGAATTTAACTCTCATAATGAGAGGGAACTTAGATGCTCAGAAGGGAGCGGCATGCTCATAGGTGACCCTCTATAAAGAGGGGAGCAGTGCCAGCTCAACCAACAAGGAGAGCTCGTGCGGGAGCAGTATGCTCAAAGGTGACCCTCTATAGTGAGGGGAGCAATGCTAGCTCTATCAAGACAGAGCTCTGGAGAGCGGAGAACGTAACTCAGCATGAGAGGAAACTCAGACGCTCAAAAGGGAGCGGCATGCTCATAGGTGACCCTCTATAATGAGGGGAGCAACGCCAGCTCGACCAACAAGGAGAGCTCGTGAGGGAGCAGCATGCTCATAGGTGACCCTCTATAGTGAGGGGAGCAATGCTAGCTCTACCAAGGCAGAGCTCTGGAGAGCGGAGAACTCAACTCTCAGCATGAGAGGATACTAGTACATACATAAGTAGAGTGGGGCCAAAGGTGGGAACCGAGGCCTGACCGACTCAAAGAATGGTACGAAGCCTCAACGCGTAACCCATACCATACAGGATTTTAGAAAAGACCGCAAAACACTTAGTGTGCGATCTTACCACAGCGTGGCTTTCAGAAAGTGCACAGGGACTAGCGTGCGCACTTACCATAACATGGATTTTAATAACGTTTCTCTGTATCAGATGCTCTCTGGAGGGAGCAGCATGCTCATAGGTGATCCTCTATCGAGAGAGGAGTAATGCCAGCTCGACCAACAGGGAGAGCTCGTAAGGGAGCAGCATGCTCATAAGTGACCCTCCATAGCGAGGGGAGCAATGCTAGCTCTACCAAGAAAGAGCTCTGGAGAGCGGAGAACGTAACTCTCAGCATGAGAGTGAACTCAGACGCTCATAAGGGAGCGGCATGCTCAAAGTAACTCTCTAAGAGAGGGGAGCAATGCTATCTCGACCAGCAGAGAGAGCTCCTGAGGGAGCAGCATGCTCATAGATGACCCTCTAAAAAGAGGGGAGCAACGCTAGCTCTACCACCAAATATGGATTTTGGAAACCATACTGTCAGATGCTCTCTGGAGGGAGCAGCACGTTCATAGATGACCCTCTAAAAAGAGGGGAGCAATGCTAGCTCTACCAAGAAAGAGCTCTGGAGAGCGGAGAGCTTAACTCTCAACATGAGAGGGAACTCAGACGCTCAGAAGGGAGCGACACGCTCATAAGCGACCCTCTAAATAAGGGGAGCGATGCCAGCTCAACCAACAAAGAGAGCTCAAAAAGGGAGCAACATGCTCATCAACAACCCTCTAAAGTAAGGAGAGCAATGCTAGCTCGACCAACTATGAGAACAACCTGACAAGGAGGCCTAAAGAAGGGCCTGAGTGCTGAGGTTTCTGAATAACGGAGCTCTGGGAGCGGAGGCTCAACTCTGATAAGAGGAAACTCAAACGCTCAACAGGGAGCGGCATGCTCATAGGTGACCCTCTATAGTGAGGGGAGCAACGCCAGCTCGACCAACAGGGTAGAGCTCGGAGGGGTACAGCAGCAATGAGGAGCAGGTTGTTTAAGTAACAAGTTCTGGGCAAAAAACCTACTACAACAAAGAGGTCAAGGACTCAAGGTGACCCTCAACAGTGAGGGGAGCAAAAACTAGCTCTACCATGGTGAGGCTCAGACTTACTCATGAGGGAGCGGCATGCTCAAAATAACCCTACACATTCTAAGCGAGGGGAGCAACGCTAGCTCGACCTACAAACAGAAGACACCTAACAACCCGAACAAGCTGCTGGAACTAGTATCAGGATAATAGGTAACTGAACAAAAGGCAACAAGGGCTCAGGGAAACTGCTCTTAAAACCCTAATAAGGGTGGCAGTTCTAAGCTAAACCTAACATGGCCTCGTTTGAACAACAAAAGGGCCAGAGTAGAAAATGCTGCTCCTCAGAGCCAAGCATTGTAATAAAGTAGCTCAGTACCACACCTGATACCACCTGCAGTACTACTTTTTGAATAAAATTGGATCGTACTCCAAAGACCCCGCGCATAAGAACAGACCAGAGGCGAAGTAGCCTTAGGTCCAGACCATCAGTAAGGTAGGTTCTAAAAACATAGAACCTAACCAAAACATCATAGGTCCGGTGATGTTATGAAAAAATGTGAGCGCAGGAGGTGCTCACCTAACCCCAGTTAGGTGGATTGAACGGAGGTTGCAGGGGAATTAGAGAGGGAAATGAGGGCAGATGTACAGGCCCCCTGAAGGAAAGAGAGATGTCTCAACTCTCACCCTGGCCCGGTTGAGAGCGTTGAGAACGCATCATCCGGACCACGTCCCTCAGGTCCTGCCTACCTCTCTTCGACCTGCGCTTCCCTGAGGCCCTACCCGGAGGCGGGGGAGGGGCGCGAGTCGCGACATTAGCCTTCTGCACCCATCTTTGATCCTTAGATCTAGATGGGCCAGGACCCCCGCGTTGTTTGGGTTCAGACCTGGACCTTCTCGGGATGAAGGTTTTAAAAGCCGCTGAGCGCGCCTTCGCCTCCCTAAACTTTTCAACCACCGCCTCGACGGAGGTACCAAAAAGTTCGGAAGGCGAAACCGGAGCATCGAGAAGAAAGCCCCTCTCTTTCTTCCCAACGTCTGCCAGGTTCAGCCACAGCTGTCTCTCCGTTACCACCATGGCCGCCATGGACCTGCCCATAGCAGAGGCGGCCTGCTTAGTGGCTCGGAGAGCCAGATCAGTGGTGCGGCGCAACTCAGCCACCTCGTCAGGTGAAAGACCCTGACCTTTATCCAGGTCTTTCAGCAGATCAGCCTGATACGCCTGAAGTACTGCCATAGTGTGCAACGAGGCGACAGCCTGACCTGCTGCTGCGTACGCCTTACCATTTAAGCGAGATGTAGTCTGAAGGGGCTTAGATGGCAAGGAAGGAACCTGAAGAGAGGATGTCTTGCCCTCAGAGAGATAGCTAGCTAGCGTCTCTTCTATGGGGGGCATCCGCTCATAGCCGTTCTCACGCATCCCCTCAATATTAGCATAACTAGTATGCTGAAATCTATAAATACGAGAGGAAAACGGCTTTTTCCATTCCTTCTCAACCTCCGCATGAAGATCAGGAAGGAAAGGAAGGCTCACTTGAGCTGGGGGGTTATGGCCAGAAAGATAGCGCTCATCGAGACGACCTCGTGGCGCCACTACCTTGGCCCGCTTCCACGGCAAGTCAAGCCTCGCCGAGGCGCGTTCCATAACCTCCAACAACTCATCATACGCAGGGCAGGAGGATTGAGAGAGCTCAGTCTCAATTTCTTCACCCTCAGACATCTCCTGCTCTTCCTGGGCAGAGCCCAGCAGAGCACTAGCTGCTGGATCAGATGACGTCAGCGAAATCGCGTCATCGTCATCAAGCAGCTCGCCCTCGCCCGCGACTGATGAGCGCGAGAAAGAAAGCCCCTTCTCTAACTCACAGGCGAGACTCACCTGCGAGCCCCACGAGCTCATTTTCCTCCGTGCCTCAGCAGCAGAGGGTCCTAAGCCGTGGGAAGCAGATGGCTGTCCCTCTTTCCTTGAAAAGAGAGACAATCGAGAGCGGAGCTTTTTCATAGAAAAACGCTCACAGTGCACGCAAACTGCTCCCTCGAGAACGTCGCGTGCGTGCTCTTCACCCAAACAAAAGACGCAAAGATTATGCGAGTCATCAGGTGTCAGATAACGCGGACACGGATGCACATATCTTTTGAACGCCTTGCTAGTGCTCGCCATAATAAGTTTTGAAAAACCGTTCTTACCTCGTAAATGCACGCTTCAAACAAACCAGTCATTGAAGACGAAGAAGAGGATGATGCTTTCTCCCGGCGCCCTCTTATACTATGGTCGCACCGGGAGTGACGTCATAGACTGTCGCCGGCCAAAATTTGGTGTTTTTGTATAGCGATAGAGGATGCAGTTCGAGTTCCCTTGAAAGGGAACTGTTTTTGTTCCACAAATAATAATAGCAGGTATTAAATGACCTGATGGTGAAAAGTAGACTGCAGTGTGACTCACAAAAGTGTGCAAAAAACAGCATTTGTTGGGTTTGATTTGTTGGCAAGTCAGATAGCACACTCACTGCCTGCTCACGGACCATTCACGGAGCATCTGATGCCTATTACACACAAAACTAGAAGCACTTTCTCAATCTGGCAGCTCTAATCTGATTGGCTGACTTTACGCAAGTTACGGGAGTCATTATGCACAGACTGTTCCATCATCTGAGTCTATCCAGGTTGTTCCATTATTGTGATGTCAAGTATTTCAGATTTACTCTCCCTGATGGCAAATAAAAATGAAATGAATAGTTGGTTGGTTGTAAGTCACACTGGATAAAATAATCTGCTAAATGCATAAATGTAGATGTAAATGGTCACTTTACCAGTCAGAAAGTTGGCTGCTAAGTGGGCGGTTCTTAAGGTACAGTCACAATTACACAATGACAATCACAATTACCACTGTTCTGCAAATTTTCAGGGATGAAATACAGACAATTCGATAGGAATCCATGCAACCTGTATTTTTTTTCCTGTGAGTAAAAGATTTATCCACATAGACTTTGAAAAAGGGTTCAAGTTGGACATGCATGCAGATTTTCAGCACTCACCAGGTTGCTATGTTTGAAAGTGATATGTGTGTGATCAACGCTATCATACTGACTAATAATATACTATTAATAGAGTGCTGCAGGCATGGCATATCTTTGTAGGCTCAAATCTAGAAACGAGTTAGCTTCTTAGCACTTGCGGTTCCATCATCCTGAAGTCAGTGGGTTTTTGAATGGGTTTTTGGTTAAATGCCTGAAATACAGTAAGTTCTATGTAGCAAGTTCTCAAACAACTTTCACAAAAGCCCCTTTCCTCTGTCACACCTCACGCATTCTTCAACACAAACGCAGCCCTTAAGGGTTTATAAAAGTGAAGAACAGGTAGAAGTAGGCTACTTTCAATAAAAAGAACCGGATTTAAAGTTTAGCTTAACTGTCAAAAAGAAACTCTGCAAGTTTGTCTTATAAACTGAAACCCAAACATTCCATCACATTCCTTCATCTTGTAAAAAACACAGCCAGTGTTTACCATTGTTTTACCCTGTTGTCTGTCTCTGTGTATTGTGGCAAGTCTTTGAGTGTTGGCTTGCACTTCTGTAATGGACTCTGAACTTCCCTATCAGTCGGTCACTCCGAGTCACGTCGGTGACCGACGAATTGGGATCTCGCTTAGAGAGACCAATCCACTTCGAGTGTAACTAAACGAGCCAATGCACATTGGCATGCGATTATTGCATCCAGCTGCCGCTAATCACAGCGTGAGTATAAGTAGGCAGCAGGTGCAGCGCATATTCAGCATTTCGCTTCGGAGCCGAGCGGTTACATTGTTCTGCTCCTGACCTCTGCTGACGAGTGAATTTAACGAGTTAAGCACGCTCTTTGGGAGACTCTCGTGCTGGCGGTACGGCGTTTCAGCGGCGGTGGTTCTTCCTGTGTCGAGTGGATTGGACACATCAGGTTGCACTACCCCCTGATTGTGTTGCAAGCAGCCATCTCCCCTGTGCGCTTCAGCACACTGAAAAGAGTGATTTCTCTAAAAGAGCATTCACGGGTGCGTCTTTTTAAAGACGACGTTGCATCTGGCAAATTCGACGTTACGTCTTTGTAAAGACAAGTTGGGTCTCGCTTCAGACAACGTGTCACCCGTGCGTTTCTGGATGCGGTCGTTACCTGGCGCCGGGTGATGGTCACGATCGTTGCCTTTCGTGTCTGGGCACTAATCACGCTGAGGCGGCTTTCGTGGACGAGTCATGCTCCCACTGCGTGAAAATGACCGTCGCGGAGTTGCGGACCAGACTCCGTTTCCTGCAAAGGGACGGAGTGCCTGTGCCTCTGCCTAGATCTAGGGCTCCTCCTGGCGGCAGCCGGGGGACCACTACTTCTGACAGTGGCCGGACTGGTCTTACGGTGACAGTGAGGAATTCCCCTCCGAGGAGGGCTCCTCCTTCCGCCGGCACTTTGCAGCCTGTGGAGCTGCCGAGGGAACATACTGGACCCTCTCATGGAGTACCAGCTGTATCCTTTGGTGCTCCCCTCGACGACCAGATGTCGATCGCTGCATCGGAGGGTGAGTCAAACCTCTCTGGAGATGATGATTCGGCACCGCTGCCACCTTCTGGGCGGCCAGCGATTCCGGATACGGATCCAGAGATGGTGGCTATGCTTGCCCGGGCCGCTGAGTGGAATCCTCCACCGCGTCCCGAACCCTCTAGGTTGGACGATTGGTTTCTCGGGGTGGCTCGCGCTGGTTCTCAGGGCCCCACCCCGGTGCCTTTCTTCCCAGAAGTGCACCTTTCACTGCCCAAAATCAATCTGGTGGCTCGTCCTCCCTCACCACCCTTGATGGTGGGGCAGCGCGGGGGTATGCGGGTATCCTGCCGGTGGAGCGGTCAGTTCCGATGCAATTGTGTCCAAATGCCGCTACCACTTGTGTGAATCCGTTGCTCCCCTCCCGGGCCTGTAGGCACTCGTCGGCCCTGACCGGCAGTGCGTATACGGCCTGTGGTGAATCTGCTTCCGCCCTACACGCTATGTCGTTGTTCCAGGTTCATCAGGCCAAGGCACTGAGAGACCTGCACGAGGGTGGCCACGACCCAGAAGTTCTCAGAGAACTTCATACCGCCACGGACCTCGCGCTACGAGCGACGAAGTTTACGGCGCGGTCTCTGGGCCGTGCGATGTCCACTATGGTGGTCCAGGAACGCCATCTCTGGCTGTGTCTGGCCGACATGAGGGACACTGAAAAGACATGATTCTTGAATGCCCCTGTGTCCCAGACCGGCCTTTTCGGCGACGCGGTGGAGAGCTTTGCCCAGCAGTTCTCTGCTGCACAGAGGCAGACTGAGGCCATCAGGTACATCCTGCCCCGGCGTGCAGCTGCTGCCTCCACCCGGCCGCCGGTGGCAGCGCCCCAGCCTGCTTGTCGCCGAGGGCGGCCCCTGCGTCCGTCCCCGCTCCCGTACCGCATCCGCAGCAGCCTCTAGAAGCGGTGCCGTTGAGCTGGGTGTAGGCAGGCCACCCTGCCCGTCCTGGCCCCCGTCAAACCTGGTGGTGAGCAGAAGAGCAAGAGGAACGGGACGGGCGACCCAGAGAGAGAGAGAGAGAGAGAGAGAGAGAGAGAGGACTGCTTCGGGAGGTGGCGGATGCGCCTCCCTCTCCCCCGGAGGAGGGCCAGGTGGAGATTCTCCTGTTTCAAAAATCTCGACAAGAAGCGGTTGTCTCTGCCTCTGGGTCCCAAGAGGGCATGGAGAGTCACGGATGGACCAACTCCGGACCGCACTCATCCTCCTCTTTCGCCAGCTGGAAGCAGTGGGCGGTTCGAGAGCGTCATCAAAGGCCCTACTCACGCACCCTCTGCCAAACCTCGGAACCAGGTAAGCGTGCACCGCACACTCAGACCCCTTTGATCCACCACGGGCCGTGTTCCTGTGTTCCACCTCGCTGCCCCACCGCGGGTACGTTGGTGGTCCCGCTGGTCCGCTTGTACGGTGTCTGCATGCCTGCGACTACCCAGCCCGTCTTGCTGGCTCCGGTGGACCATCTGACTCGGCTATGCGGTTCAGTTTCCTCCCAAGTTCAGGGGCATCCACCTCACAGCAGTGAAGGCAGCTGATGCTCATATCTCGTGTGGAGAGATCGCGGTCCTACTGGTGAAGGACGCAATGGAGCCGGTCCCTCCAGCCGATATGAAGACAGGGTTTGCAACCCTTACTTCATTGTGCCCAAGAAAGCGGTGGGTTATGACCAATATTGGATCTGCGCGTCTTGAACTGGGCCCTTCACATGCTTTCGTTCAAGATGCTCACGCAGAAACACATCTTTGGGTGCATCCGTCCCCGAGATTGGTTTGCAGCGGTTGACCTGAAGGACGTGTACTTCCATGCGTCGATTCCTTCCGCACCACAGGCCATTCCTGCGGTTTGCGTTCGAAGGACGGGCATGTCAGTACAAGGTCCTGCCCTTCGGCTGTCCCTGTCACCCTGTGTCTTCACGAAAGTTGCGGAGGCAGCCCTTGTTCCCATGAGAGAACAGGGCGTTCGCATTCTCAACTACCTCGACGACTGTCCCATACTGGCTCAGTCTCAGGACCAGTTGTGTGAACACAGGGATTTGGTGTCACACCTCAGCCAGTTGGGCCTTCGGGTCAACTGGGAAAAGAGCAAACTCTCCCCGACGCAGAGGATCCCTTTTCTCGGTATGGAGTTGGATTCGGTCAGTCAGACAGCACGCCTCACGCAGGAACGTGCTCAGTCGGTGTTGAACTGCTTGAATACGCTCAAGAGCAGGACAGCGGTCCCACTGAAACGATTTCAGAGGCTCCTGGGGCATATGGCAGCTGCAGCGGCAGTCACGCCGCTGGGGCTGCTTCATATGAGACCGCTTCAATACTGGCTCCATGGCCGAGTCCCGAGGTGGGCATGGCAGCGCGGCACTCACCGGGTCCAAGTCACACCGGCCTGCCGCCGAACCCTCACCCCGTGGTCAGACCTCTTGTTTCTGCGGGCTGGAGTGCCCCTGGAACAGGTCTCCAGGCATGCTATGGTTTTCACAGATGCCTCCACCACCGGCTGGGGCGCCACGTTCGACGTGCTTGCAGTGTCGGGGGTTTGGACGGGTCCCCAACTGCACTGTCACATCAATTGCTAGTGGTACGTCTGGCCTTGATCCGTCTCAGAAGGCGCTTACGAGGCAAACACGTACTGGTCCGCACAGACAACACTGCGACCGTTGCGTACATCAACTGACAAGGTGGTCTGCGCTCCCGTCGCATGTGGCAACTCGCCCGTCACCTCCTCCTCTGGAGTCAGAAGCATCTGAGGTCGCTTCGTGCCATTCATATTCCGGGCTTGCTCAACCGGGCAACCGACGAGCTGTCACGAGCTGCGCTCCCCGGAGAGTGGAGACTCCATCCCCAGACGGTCCAGCTGATTTGGAGACGTTTCGGACCCGCTCAGGTAGACCTGTTTGCATCTCTAGAAACCTCTCATTGCCAGTTGTTTTACTCCCTGACCGAGGGAACACTCAGCACGGACGCACTGGCACACAGCTGGCCGCGGGGCCTTCGCAAGTATGCGTTTCCCCCAGTGAGCCTTCTCGCAGATACTATGCAAGATCAGGGAGGATGAGGAGCAGGTCCTGCTCGTGGCGCTGTACTGGCCCACTCGGATTTGGTTCCCAGAACTGATGCTCCTCGTGACAGCCCCTCCTTGGCAGATTCCTCTGAGGAAGGATCTACTGACTCAGAGACGGGGCACCTTATGGCACCCACGTCCAGACCTAAGAAGCTGGAAACTTCATGTCTGGTCCCTTGACGGGACGCTGAGGTTCTAGGTGACCTCCCCAGGGGGTAGTTGACACCATCACTTCGGCGCCGTCTACGAGACAGGCTTATGCCTTGAAATGGAACCTGTTCGTCGAGTGTTGTTCTTCTCACCGAGAAGACCCCCGGAAGTGCCCGATCTGAGTCGTGCTCTCCTTTTCGCAGCAGGGGTTGGAGCGAAGGCTGTCTCACTCCACCCTTAAAGTCTATGTGGCTGCGATTGCCACCACCCACGACCCCGTGGAAGCGAAGTCGGTGGGTAAGCATGACTTGGTCATCAGGTTCCTTAGGGGGGGCAAGAAGGTTAAATCCTCCACGGCCCCCCTCTTGGGACCTGTCTCTAGTGCTCAAAGCACTACAGCAGGCCCCATTCGAGCCTTTGCAGTCAGTTGAGCTGCAGTTTCTTTCAATGAATACTCTGCTCCTGCTTGCATTGGCCTCCATCAAGAGGGTAGGGGACCTGCACGCATTTTCGGTCGACGATTCGTGCCTAGAGTTTGGGCCGGCTGACTCCCAGGTAATCCTGAGGCCCCGGCCTGGCTATGTTCCCAAGGTTCCCACTACTCCCTTCAGGGAACAGGTGGTGAGCCTGCAAGCGCTGCCCTCGGAGGAGGTAGACCCAGCCTTTGCTTTGCTCTGTCCTGTCCGGGCGTTGAGATGCTACGTTGACAGGACACAAAGCTTCAGGACCTCAGACCAGCTCTTTGTCTGTTACGGAGGCCGGCAGAAGGGGAAGGCCGTCTCCAAGCAGAGGATAGCCCACTGGATAGTGGACGCCATCACCCTGGCTTATCAGGTACAGGGTGTGCCCTGCCCATTCAGGTTGAGAGCTCATTCTACTAGAGCTGTTGCATCCTCCTGGGCGTTGGCTCGTGGTGCCTCGCTGGCAGATATTTGTAGAGCTGCGGGCTGGGCGACCCCTAACACGTTCGCTAAGTTCTATAGCCTTCGTGTGGAACCGGTTTCCTCCTGTGTTCTCACCTCAACGGGTAGAAGCACTGAGAGGCTTCGTTTTCGGGTTGGCTTGCTAAAACTGCTCCAGAGAGTCCGTACTGTAGACCCTGTCAAGTTCCTCCGTCCCCTTGGCAGTCAGACGTGGCGGAGCGTCTGACGCCAGGCCCTCACTCGTTGAATCCATGAGAACCGGTAGAGGGCTGGGTTCCATATGAAAGGCCTAGTTGGATCTCATATGTGTATAGTCCACGGTATAGCCTGAGGGCCCGTGTTTCCCCGGCAGGTCTTCTGCCAATTTCCATGAGGTACAATTTCCTCTAATTTTCCATATGTGCCTAAAGGTTGATCATATGCGTAATTGCTCCGAACCTCCTTCGGGAAGGGCGAGCTTCCGTAGCGTCTGGTTCCAACTGGAACGGGTACGTTTTTTCCCAGTGTTATCCAGTCTTACTGAGTGGGTAGTGCCATGGCAACAGTAGCTGGTCTCTGTGCTAGCCCTGACCTGCGCCAAAAAATAGGGGCTCAGGAGGCTTCCACGGCACACTGGAAGGGGCAGTATCCGTGGCCCTTTGGTAGGGATCCCAATTCGTCGGTCACCGACGTGACTCGGAGTGCCCGACTGATAGGGAACGTCTTGGTTATATATGTAACCCTCGTTCCCTGAAAAAGGGAACGGCGACGTCACGTCCCGTCGCCACGGCTGCTGTACCACCGCTGAGCGGGCGGGTCACCGGCTCGGCTCCTCAGCGAAAACCTGAATATGCGCTGCACCTGCTGCCTACTTAAAAAAATGTTGCTTACCGTAGCTTTAACACAAGCTACTCAAGATAATTTCACATTTTATTCTATGACATATACTGTCAGAAAAAAAAGTGCAAAAATTGCACCTTTATGGGTACAACAGCTTGTAACTTTGTACCTTCTTTACACCCAAATTGTAAAGTTCCCCTAAGAGGGTACTGCCCCAGTGGCAAGCTACTGTATAATTAAAGAACACACTGTTCCGGGTGTGTGTTCACTGCTGTGTCTGTGCACGTTGGATGGGTTAAATGCAGAGCACGAATTCAGTATGTCACTTCACTTACTCACTTAAAGGTACAGTTGTCGAAGCTTAATGGTGGTGATGTTGAAGTCATGTGGCCATGGTGTAGTTCATTTATAGTTAATATTTAGCTTTTTACTTCTGGTCATTGTATTTAGGCTTCATTAAAGTTAATTTGTGAAGATTATCATGAAAAACAAAACATGTAAGAATCATGTACTTTTGCTTGCGAAAGAGCTTATTTTCTGTGATCGTCCAAAAGCCAATGGAAAAATCTTACTGGGTTTTGGCGAGGAAATCAGGGTGATGTGAACTGGGTAACTGCAGCGCCTTTTTGACAAATGACCATTTTGCCCATGAAATTTAAAGAGAATAATAACAATGTTTAAAAGCCTGGCTTTGCAAGACTAGTTGGCAAATAGTTGTTTTGAAAGTTGGAAAGTATACTTTTGATTCTATACAATCCTGCATTTTAATTTATGCATAAGTGTAGGAGACAAACTTCACAACAATTATCTAGAGGCATATACTGTAGCTCAATGATTAAAAAGTATCGGCGCACATGTCCTCTGGGAAATGGGTGTACAGACTCAAAGCATGAGCTCCACTGTGACACTGTGAATAAAAATGCTAATATGCAGCGGAGAGAGATGATGGGACCTTGTATATGAAATGGCTCTTCATTTATTTTACAGTCGTCTCCAGAGAGCGATACTGAGCCACTTTCATTTATTGCTGAAGATAAATGCCCCTGTACCCTACTCCCAAACATCATCTGGGCATTTACAGGAATAATGTTGACTCGACGGCCAGCCAACCAGCCCACATCCCTCAACACACAATCATGTATCCCTGCGCAAGAGATCTGTAGATACACTTGGACTATTAAATATAAATACAAACTGGGCAGAATCAGACTTATGTATGGCACAGAGCTTTTGTTGATTTGTGTGACTGACTGGGTTTTGCATGTAGCCTGACAGCCTGGCTGAAACAGGATTCAAGGTCAGTAAACTATACAGACACTGTGAAAGCAAAATATGCATTTTTGAAATAAAGAAGGCTCATATGATCAAGGATCACAAAAGAGTACACCTTTGTACCATATTTACTCCTAAAGGCTGTATATAAGTACATTAAAACTACAAATTAGTACCTAAAGCGTATATACAAGTACCTTTTCTGCTCAACCAGAACTATAAAGTAGAACACACATAACTTGATAACTTCAATCACAAAGCTATTTGCACTGCTAATACCCAGTGCAGAGATGAGATGTATGTTCAGTTGATTGACATCCCATTCCTATATACACAGAATGACAAGAATGGTAAATTATTGAATTATAAATCGAAGAACTTATTCACAGCAGAGGAATTTCATTACGACAGAACATTGTTCAAGAACAGAAATGTCTTGTGTTGTGCCACTTAAAGTTTTCATCCTAAGCTGCTTCATAGTCGATTTTGATTTGAAAATCTTCAAAAACTTGACAATAAGGTTTCATTTTTAAACATCAGTTTACTACATTAGTTAACAATAACATGAACTGCTACAATTGTTTTTTGGTAGTTATCTAATGCATGCCTTAAGTAATGTTAAAAAAATGAGACCTTATTGCAAGTGTTGCCTGTATATTAATGAAATATACAGTGTAATGATTAAAAACACATTTCTATATTTGGTATTCCAAACAGTTATATTATTTGGAAATAGCCCATATTGTGTGTAATGACAAATGTATTTATGAATTTATGAAAATACATGACGCATGGCATGAAATAATATGAAATACATTCAGTATTCTATAACGTAACATTTTATATCAAGTGGCCTTAACGACTATGTACTTACATTTAAATTAATTGTTTAGTACAATTGTTATGCGTCGGGTGGTTGTGGTGAATAAGGCGCTCGACGAAGGAATCAAACAAAAGGAGTATTCTTTATTAAGTGGCATCAACACACTTCTAGACATTACTAACTTAAGAACGGACAGAGGACTAAGGGAAAACTCAAGACTTATAAAGGGATCGGGCAAACAAGGAAACAAGATAATTAATCTAACACAGGTGGGGAAAATCATTAATTAACAAAACTAGGTCAGGAACTAAAACAGGAAGAACCAAATATGGGCAAAACCAAACTGAACAGAAACTGAACAGAAACAGAACCGTAACAGATATCGCCCCCCTCCCAGAAGGTGCCTCCAGGGCGGATCAGGAGACTCAGGGAGCCATGGCGGGGCTGGAGACTCGGGAGGCCATGGTGGGTCAGGAGACTCAGGGAGCCATGACGGGACTGGAGACTTGGAAGGCCATGGCGGGTCAGGAGACTCAGGGAGCCATGACGGGACTGGAGACTTGGAAGGCCATGGCGGGTCAGGAGACTCAGGGAGCCATGGCGGGACTGGAGACTTGGAAGGCCATGGCGGGTCAGGAGACTCGGGAGGCCATGGCGGATCAGGAGACTCGGGAGGCCATGGCGGATCAGGAGACTCGGGGAGCCATGGCGGATCAGGAGACACGGGGAGCCATGGTGGATCAGGAGACACGGGAGTCCATGGCGGATCAGGAGACACGGGGAGCCATGGATCAGGGAGTCTTGTGGCCTTGGCCCTAGGCCCGGCCACGCAGGCCAGTGGAATATTTTCCCCTCTAGGAGCCACATCGGAGGAGCAGGCTCTGTAGAGCACTCAGGAGGAGCGGACACTTGGGGACGCTCTGGAGGAGCGGGCTCTAGGGGGAGCTCTGGAGGAGTGGCCACTTGAGGGCGCTCTGGAGGAACGGGCTCTGGGGGGCGCTCTTGAAGCGCGGATTCTTGAGGGCGCTAGGGAGGCGCGGAGCTGGACGGGACCAGCGGAGACGCAGGAGAGCGCTCTTGCAGCGCGGACTCTTGAGGGCGCATGGGAGGCGCGAAGCTGGATAGCACCAGCGGAGACAAAGGAGAGCTGGACAAGACCAGTGGAGACGCAGAAGGGCGCTCTTGCAGCGCGGACACTTGAGGGCGCTCTTGCAGCACGGATACTTGAGGGCGCTCTTGCAGCGCGGACACTTGAGGGCGCACGGGAGGCACGAAGCTGGATAGAACCAGCGGAGACGAAGGAGAGCTGGGCGGAACCAGCGGAGACGCAGTAGAGCTGGACGGGACCAGCGGGAACTCGGGAGGGCTGGACGGAACCCGGCACTGGCGAGGAGCAGGCACCGGAGGGCACTGGCGAGGAGCAGGCACCGGAGGGCACTGGTGAGGAGTAGGCACCGGAGGGCACTGGTGAGGAGCAGGCACTGGAGTCCAAGACATTCCCTCATACACGATCAGTATTCCCACCGGCACCTGAACTTCCTCCCAAAGGTTCGCGGCATACGGAGGAAGCGAGCTGAGGATCTCCGGAGCTCTCTTCCGGGGAACCAAAACTAACCTCCTCCTCATCATGTCTTCGGTATTGGTCCGTTCTTCTGTTATGCGTCGGGTGGTTGTGGTGAATAAAGCGCTCGACGAAGGAATCAAACAAAAGGAGTATTCTTTATTAAGTGGCATCAGCACACTTCTAGACCTTACTAACTTAAGAATGGACAGAGGACTAAGGGAAAACTCAAGACTTATAAAGCAATCGGGCAAACAAGGAAACAAGATAATTAATCTAACACAGTTGGGGAAGATCATTAATTAACAAAACCAAATATGGGCAAAACCAAACTGAACAGAAACAGAACCGTAACAACAATGAACTTATTGTGTACATACATGTTTTATATTGTATTTATATTTTAAAAATGCCTGCATGTAAGTACATCTGTAATTAATTTCTGCAATTACATTTATAATTACACTGTTGACCTATCCCTTACACCTTAACCCACCCTTAAACCTACCCATACTACCAAACCTATCCCTAACCTTACCCGTATCCCACCTCAATAGGCAGCAGAAGTGTTTTGCAATACAATATGAACACAATAAGTGCATTGTACTTATTTTTTGATGTAAGTCGTTAAGGCCACTTAATATAAAGTGGAACCCACTGTACAAATGTGAAAATGCAGTTTTATTTATACATATTTTGGCTTGCTGTGCAGATACATAAAGAGTATGTCTGTGTTGTTTTACTTCAGGAGCAGACCTAGCATCTAGCTATGTCTGCTCCTGTATGTGCTGTTGCTTGCTAACAGCTTTGTTAAAATTCAGTGATGTAACAAAATATGTATCGTTGACTGAATTATATCCTGTCATGAAACCATATAAAACCAATCTCAAACTACTCCATTTAGTCACTTTAAAAGGGAAAAAAGTAATAAATTTGGTCCAAAGCTAAGTTTACATGAACATAAGAATTGGATTGGACTGGATCATTAAAAATTAGTGCATCAGTATAAACATACTTACTTATAATAACGCATCTAGACACTGACTGCAAATATTGATTGCTGTTTGGAAAAAGTATCCGTTGGCTGTAGAATGTATGTCTAATGTCTCTCTGTGTGTGTGTGTGTGTGTGTGTGTGTGTGTGTGTTTATGTGGTTTATGAGGACACAAATTTGTATAATGACATGGGTATGACAGAGGTATTACAATATGAAGGTGGTTGCCTATGTCCCCGTAATGCAAAAGGCTTAAAAAAAATAAAACACACACTAAATGGTGTTTTTTTGAAAATCTAAAAATGCACAAAGTCTCCTGTGAGGGCTAAGTTTAGGTGTAGGGCTGGTGTAGGGCAATAGCACACACAGTTTGTTCAGTATAAGAAACCATTACGCCTATGGAGAGTCCCCATAAACCACAAAACCAGCGTGTGTGTGTGTGTGCGCGCGTTCATGTATGTTTCAGTGTCACATATTGACATACATGCCATGATGGTTTAACCCTTATGTAAACTATTCTTTTAATCACACTTCAACATACAAAAATGCACTCTTTCATCTTTCCATTTGAAAGCACACACTGAGCTGCTCAAAATTGCCCTCAGGTGGGCATGCTTCAGAAACATTGATTAAAACTGTAAATAATTTATCAACATATCCTTAAGGACTGTAATGTACGAGTATAACAAATCCTGCAAATGAATAGCACTGTAACTAATAACCGGCTCAATGCAACTCAGAATTTTTAAAATAATAATAATAATTTTTAAAATAATAATAATAATAAGAATAATATTTGTCTGAAAAGTCCTTCAAAAAAAATATATCACCCAGAAAATGAAGCACGCAAGTTGAAGCTATTCCCAATCCGTATAATTTTCTGTAAGGTCTGTTTTGGGTTTTGTTTCTTGTTCATGTTTTCATGTCTTTTATTTTGAAGTTTGGTCATGGTTCCTGCTTGTGTCATGCTTCCCTTGCCCTCATATTTCATTGCTATTGGTTCCTTTGTTCTATGTGTCATGTTCTGATTGGTTGTTCTTGTCATGTGACCCTCATAGTTTTGTATAAGTTTGCTAGTTAGTGCAATTGTGCCTTGTCGTGTATTATTGTTGTACCTGCTGTTGGTGAGTTTAGTTTGTTCATGCCACGTCTGTCTCATGCCATGTCAAGCCTGTTGTCAAGTCAAGTCTGTTTTAAGTCGAGTCTTCGTTGGATTATGTTTGGATTTGGGATTTAACCACTTTGTAAATAAACTGCACTTGGGTTCATACTACACTTGCCTTCAGTGGACTCCCTCGTTACAGAATACACGACCCTCACAATGAACCCAGCAGTTGCACGTCTCCTCTGCCTGCGTCAGGGCAACCGGGCTATAGAGGAGTATGTTGCTGATTTTTGTGAACTTTGTCAATTGGTAGATTTTAATGACGTGACCCTTAAAGACATTTTTCGTTCCGGTGTTAACGAACCCCTTCGTTCAAGTCTGCCTGGGGGAACAATTTGTTGGTCACTGGAACGATATATTGACTTTGTTCTGCTTTTGGCTGGGTCCCCTCTGACTGTGGGAATTGCAGATGAGGAGCCCTGCAATTGTGCTGTACATCCACCAAAGCCTGCTAACCCAGAACCTGCCAACATCACGTCTGCTACGCCGAGGCCTGCTCACGTCATGCAGATTACTCAGGAGATTCTGCTATTCAAGAGCTCCACCGTAAGAAAATGGACGCAGTTCTAAAGTCTGCTCGTGTCCTGCCTGCCCAGTCAGAGTCTGCTCGCGTCCTGCCTGCCCAGCCAGAGTCTGCTCGCGTCCTGCCTGCCCAGCCAGAGTCTGCTCGCGTCCTGCCTGCCCAGCCAGAGTCTGCTCGCGTCCTGCCTGCCCAGCCAGAGTCTGCTCGCGTCCTGCCTGCCCAGCCAGAGTCTGCTCGCGTCCTGCCTGCCCAGCCAGAGTCTGCTCGCGTCCTGCCTGCCCAGCCAGAGTCTGCTCGCGTCCTGCCTGCCCAGCCAGAGTCTGCTCGCGTCCTGCCTGCCCAGCCAGAGTCTGCTCGCGTCATGCCTGCCCAGCCAGAGTCTACGGGGCCTGCTCATGCCACGCCTGAGTCCCCGGCCACGATGGCCGCCACCAAAATCTCCCGAATGAATTTTTTTTGGGGGGGCTATAGTACCCAAGCTCCTGCTAATGCGGAACTTGGGTCTGGATCTAATGGACGCATGGCTGGCATCTCTGACCTCCCTCTGAATACTGCACTGCCTGTGATGGCGGTTGCCATAGGGTGCATGTGGGCTGCACACTGTGCTCCTGAATCCTTGTCCTGCCTTGTCACAGCTATGAAGGCCGTTTGTGAATCCTTGTCCTACCCAGTCACGGTTATGGAGGCCGTTTGTGAATCCTCGTCCTGTCCTGTCACGGCTATGGAGGCCGTCTGTGAATCCTTGTCCTGCCCAGTCACGACTATAGAGGCCATCTGCAAATCCTCCACCTGCCCTGCCACGGCCATAGAGACCGTCCATGAACTCTCGACCTGCCCTGTCACGGCCCCTGGGACCATGGGGACTCTCTCTGTGTTGTCTGTCTCTGCTCTCCCTGTGTGGTCTGTCTCTGCTCTCTCTTTGTTGTTTGTCCTTGTTCTCCTCAGATCCCAGATACTGTCATGGTTTCCTGCCCAGTCGGCTTCCCTGCGGTGGTCTTCCGCTCAGGTCTGGTGGTTTTCTGCTCCGCCCTAGTGGGCTCTGGTCCCGTCTACTCCGTCCTGGTGGACTCTGGTCCCGTCTGCTCCTCCCTGGTGGGCTCTGGTCCCGTCTGCTCTGCCCTGGTGGGCTCCGGTCCCATCTGCTCCGCCCTGGTGGGATCCAGCCCCATCGTCTCCACCATGGCTTCCTGCCTTGCCTGCTCAGGCCTTGCCTGCTCCGCCATGGCTTCCTGCTCTCCCAGGCCCGCTGTTGCCCCATGCTCCGGGTCCTGTTCCCCTTCATGGGCCTGGCCCACCATCCCTCCCCTCATTCTGCCTCCGCTTCACCACCCCCCTGGACTTTTTTGGGGTTATTTTGGGTTTTTGTTTGGGCGTCGGGAGCCGCCCTTAGAGGGGGGAAAATGTAAGGTCTGTTTTGGGTTTTGTTTCTTGTTCATGTTTTCATGTCTTTTATTTTGAAGTTTGGTCATGGTTCCTGTTTGTGTCATGCTTCCCTTGCCCTCATGTTTCATTGCTATTGGTTCCTTTGTTCTATGTGTCATGCTCTGATTGGTTGTTCTTGTCATGTGACCCTCATAGTTTTGTATAAGTTTGCTAGTTAGTGCAATTGTGCCTTGTGTATTATCGTTGTACCTGCTGTTGGTGAGTTTAGTTTGTTCATGCCACGTCTGTCTCATGCCACGTCAAGCCTGTTGTCAAGTATGTTTTAAGTCGAGTCTTCGTTGGATTATGTTTTGATTTGGGATTTAACCACTTTGTAAATAAACTGCACTTGGGTTTATACTACACTCGCCTTCAGTGGACTCCCTCATTACATTTTCTTTTTTTTGTGAAACATGAAGTGTTTTGAAGAAAGAATACAGTGAAGAATGTTATGTGACCCTTGTCCACAAAACCAGTCATAAGGGTAAATTTATTGAAATTGAGATTTATACATCATCTGAAAGCTGAATAAATAAGCTTCCATTGATGTTGGTTTGTTAGGATAGGACAACAGTTGGCCGAGATACAACTATTTGAAAATCTGGAATCTGAGGGAGCAAAGAAAATCTGGAATCTGAGGGAGCAAAAAAAATCTAAACATTGAGAAAATCACCTTTAAAGTTGTCCCAAGTTGTCCAAATGAAGTTCTTAGCAATGCATATTACAAATCAAAAATTAAGTTTTGATATATTTAGAGTAGGAAATTTACAAAATTGTAACCATGTTCTTCATGGAACATGATCTTTACTTAATGTCCTAATTATTTTTGGCAGAAAAGAAAAATCAATCATTTTGACCCATACAAGGTATTTTTGGCTGTTGCTACAAATATAACCCAGCGACTTAAGACTGGTTTTGTGGTCCAGGGTCACATATAGGGAGTCGATATAAGCTTTAGGTTTTTGTTTATTTGGTTTTAGTCATTTTAGTATTTCAACTAAACGAAAATGAGAAATAATGCCTTGACAGTTAGCTGAAATTAAAATAATTTGTGTGCGTTTTATTTCAGTTAATGTTTGTAATGGTGGTGCACCCTAACGATAGGAATTTTAAAAATAAAGTATATTACCAGTTTGGGCGCCAGGTAGAATTTAGTCCACCACATTGAATTAATAGAATTTAATTAACACTTTCTTAGGCCAGGATAACTAAAACCTCCAGTTACACACAAGAATGATTACATACAATCATTTGATCAAACGTTAAAGAATCAAGCCATCCAAAAGGTGTTGCTGCAAAAATGTAATTATCAACCAATTCACACTTTAATCAATTGTCCTTTGACATCGTGTCAACATCAGTAGTTCAAGTTCGCTTTCAAGGAAGCACAACAATATAAGACTTCAATAATCACAGCAATCAAGTCACAAGTTAGAAAATTAGAAACTATCAGTTCCCAAAACAAAAAAATTTAAGTAAGAGTAAATGTAAGTTTGTTCGTTGAACGTGCGTGTTAAGTGTTGGTGTTTATGTGAGCTAGATCCAAATGCTGCTTGTCGGCTGCGTAGGGAGACTTGTGGTTAGTCGAAGGGGAATACGTGGGTTTGGAGAGTACCTGCGATGAGTCGTTGTTGCTTTCGGAATCAGCACGTAGAGACAGTAGAGCTATTTTATTTCAAGTAATGGAAATGTTTCTTTTATGGTTTTACTTTAAGCTAACAACAATAGCCCTGAGTAGCCCATATAACTTCTATATTTCAAGACAAACAGTTTTGGCTGCTTTTAGCCATAATTACACCATCTGGCAGGAAAAAAAGCATCTTTCTCTCTTAAAGACAATTAATGTTAGTCCATTGTTTGGAGTACATAACATCCAGATAATACAAAGTCTGAAGCAGATGTTGATACAGTCACAAAAAATTTAAAATATAAAAAAATTCAGGCCTGAAAATTAAATTAAAATGGAATATATGTGAAATATATTTGTTACTGTTATATAAGATATCTGATTAAGATATACTGTTATATTTCATATATTTGATATCTTTGTTGGTTTGTTTAATGAATGGTTAATTTATTGAATATTGATCCATAAATATTTAATAATGATTGCAGAATGTAGCTCACAAAGTGGAACTACACTTCATAAGTCACTCTAATCTATTGTGCCTCTATTGCAATCTTTTTGTTTGTTTGTTTTTGTGCATTGGAGCAAATCAAATGCCGAAATTATGTTTGTAGTAGTTTCCGTTCACTATTATATAAGTTTAGGCATATATTATAAATGCAACTATGATGAACTTCTGTTTCTGGGAATCCCAAAAATGTGAAAAGGGTCCATTGTGGATCTTCAATTTTGAAGATCAGAGCTCACTGCTGAACCAAAAGGCTTGTTAAAATTTTGACTTTTTCTTATGCATTGCAAACATAAAAGCAAACACCATTACATTGCCCTTCTTTGTATATTGTGACAAGTCGGCTGCCTCCCCCCTTATTATCATCACCACCCCGTCCCGTATTCGCCGCCCTTCACCAGGCTCCCGACGGGAGTGGGTGTGTGAGAGAGGAGGGGCGCTGAAACAGCCAGGGCTGGCGGCGTGTGATGAGGCGCACCTGATGTGAATAGAGCCTCATCACCGCCGCCGTTTAAATGCCGAGCGCGCCTCTCCTCGAGAGACCAGTCTCTTCCCCGTGCATGCACGCTGGTGTCCTCGTGGGTCCAGGAAAGGAGCGTCGAGGGATTCCCCGCACCTCCAGAGACGTGAGCTGCCGGACCCGCAGTCCGGAGGAAAGCCAGCACCCGTTAGACGGCTGATGGGCCAGGATGCCGGGCCGTCGAGTCCCCCGGAGGAGCCGCGGCCAGCAGATGGATTACGCCGCTCAGAAGAAGCCGCCGCCACTCGCGCCCCGGCCCCCGAGAGGGGAGTGCGTGCGCCCACCGGACTCGGCCCCTTGCCTGGACCCTTCCCTCCTGAACACTGCCCTCCTTCACGTACCTTGAAGCACGACGAGGACACCAGATCCCCTGTTTATTGAGCACACCAGATCCCCTGTTTATTTTGGACACTTTTTTCCCCTTGGACACTATTCTGAGTTTTATTGTTTAATAAAAACCTCTCCGAGGCCTGACGCCACGCCCACTGTGTCTGTCGTTTGCTCCTCCCGCCACACTGGTGGAGAATGCGGGCAGGCAGAGCCTAGACAGCGCAGTTGGGCAACACCTGATGACGTCATCCCCTCTCGCTCGCAATAAGCCGTGGAGCCCGCACTGGGACAGAGGAACAACGGGGACAGCCTCCCAGCCACCAAAGGGGTAAACTAATACCCGCTTTCTCTGTCCCGGTTCGGTTGCGAGAGGGAGAGTTGCCCGGAGAGGAATTCCTGCCCCGTCCACTCCGACGGCTGGAGCCAGGTTGAGGAAGGTAGCACTCCTGCGTGGGCGGCGACCCTAGGACGGGGATGTCGCTTGGGGGGGGGGGGGTTGACGAGTCGGCTGCCTCCCCCCCTTATTATCATCAAACCTAATATCATCTGGTCTTCGCTGACGTTCAGGGCTGCAGAGGTCATCTCTAGGTGCTGATCCACCATCTGATCTGGATACGGACTGGATCCGGGTGGCTGCAGTGACCATCTGATCTGGATACAGTCTGGATCTGGGTGGCTACGGTAACCTCGGAATACGAAAAAAACAGACTAATGTTAGCGTAGATGCCATTCTTCTAATAATGTAACAAGTACATCGGGTGTTTTTGGAAGTGTTCCCAGTTCCGATTGACCTAATTAATGCAGCCTAGCAATCCTTTAATGGATTTGAATTATAGAAATGTATTGTGTATTATGTGTAAACCAGGTTAAAGAGATGGGTCTTTAATCTAGATTTAAACTGGCAGAGTGTGCCTGCTTCCCGAACAGTGTTAGGTAGATTGTTCCAGAGTTTGGGCGCTAAATAGGAAAACGATCTTCTTCCCGCAGTTGATTTTGATATTCTAGGTATTCTCAAATGGCCAGTGCTTTGAGATCGCAGCGGACGTAAAGGATTATAGTGTGATAAGAGCTCACTCAAAAACTGAGGTGCCAAACCATTCAGGGCATTATAGGTAATTAGCAAGATCTTAAAATATATACAATGTTTAATAGGGAGCCAGTGCAGTGTTGACAGAACCGGGCTAATGTGGTCATACTTCCTGGATCTAGTAAGAACTCTAGCTACTGCATTTTGAACCAGCTGGAGTTTATTTATTAAACGTGCAACCACCCAATAAAGCATTACAATAATCTAGCCTCGAGGTCATGAAGGCATGAATTAATGTTTCTGCATTTGACATTGAGAGCATAGGTCGTAATTGAGATATATTTTTAAGATGGAAAAATGCAGTTTTACAAATGCTAGAAACGTTTTTTGAAGGAAAGATTCCTATCAAAAAGTACGCCTAGGTTCCTAACTGATGGCGAACAATTTACAGAGCAGCCATCAAGTATTAGACAGTGATCTAGGTTATTACATGTTTTATTACAAGTTTTTGGTCCAATAATTAACACCTCTGTTTTTTTCAGAATTTAGCAGTAAGAAATTGCTAGTCATCCAGTTTTTAATATCAACTATACATTCCGTTAGTTTTACAAATTGGTATGTTTCATCGGATTGTGAAGAAATTTAGAGCCGAGTATCATCCGCATAACAGTAAAAGCTAACACCATGTTTCCTAATGATATCTCCCAAGGGTAACATGTAAAGTGTGAAAAGGGGCCTAGTACTGAGCCTTGAGGTACTCCATACTGCACTTGAGATTGGTATGATACCTCTTAATTTACTGCCACGAATTGATGGCGGTCTGATAAGTACGATTTTAACCATGCCAGTGCACTTCCTCTAATGCCAACATAATTTTCTAGTCTATTTAAAAGAATGTTGTGGTCGATGGTGTCCAACACGGTGCTAAGATTCAGTAGCACTAATAGAGAGATACAACCACGATCAGATAAGAGCAGGTCATTTGTAACTCTAATGAGAGCAGTCTCAGTACTATGATATGGTCTAAAACCTGACTGAAAATCCTCACTTATATAATTTTTCTCTAAGAAGGAACATAGTTGTGATGCTACTATCTTTTCTAATATATTTGACAGAAAAGGGAGATTCGAGATCAGTCTGTAATTATTTGGGGTTAAGTTGTGTGTTTTTTTTTTGTGAGAGGCTTAATAGCAGCCAGTTTGAGGGGTTTTGGGACATATCCTAATGACAATGATGAGTTAATAATATTCAGAAGAGGATCTACTACTTCTGGAAGCACCTCTTTTAGGAGCTTAGATGGAACAGGGTCTAACATACAGTTTGTTGTTTTAGATGATTTAACAAGTTTATACAATTCTTCATTTCCAATAGAAGAGAATGAGTGGAATTGTTCCTCAGGAGATCTATATGTAACTCTCCCTTCAAGCAGGGGTGACCACAAAAAAAACTAATAATCAGACTTATCACAAAAATAAATGTATTAATACAAATAAACCAATATAACAAAATAAATACAAACAAAATACATTGTAACAGACATTCATTTCCCCTTGAAAAGGGATAATAATAGCCAGCCAACCCTTCATAAACCCCAACAAAATCCATACTTATCCACACAAAAATAATCCAAAAAATAAAGAAATTACATAAACACCCTCCAATTCTCACTGAATGTAAAAAAAACACCTGACTCAAAAGAAAGTACTCCAAATCAACGGTTAATTTCACTGCAAACATAACCCTCATGCAAATAAATAATTAATGTGTTTTAAAGCATCAACAGACATAAGGGGTACAAAGGTTGGCTGGCAACATGAGACTGGGAAGTGATACACAAACTAAAACAGGAAAAAAATTAAACACTCTGCTAGCCAGTCCGATTCACAACAGGCATCAAGTCTTAATTGCGCTGGAGGCATACCGACTAGCTGAGAACTTGTAACAAACACTGGAGGAACAGCGATCAACTAAACCTAATACCAAAAACACAAATGTAGGATATCAGAGACTGAATCAGACAATTTTAAGATGCATCAGAACACTGAAACCTGAGGAGCTGGAATGCAGAGAGGCCTCAAAGCTGTAACATGACAACGCCATAAATCGGATTCCTGCCTCCTAACCAGCGAGCCTCTTTCACCAAACAACTTGCAACACTGAGACAAACGAACACTTACTGATAATTCCAATTCAAGAAGGAGACTGTCAAATTTGTTGCAAGTAATCAAGACTGATGTTCACACGTAAACCTGTGATAGAAAATCATTAGCTACAGACTCTTTTGGGCGTGTCTCCACACATAAAAGACCGTCCAAACCAACATTCCTTCTCTAAAGAACATGCATTCGTTCTCCTTAGAACTATACAAAAACTTTCTTCTCCATATGCACATAAAATCATCCTAAAAGGACATTTTTATGTTGTACCCACATATCATGTTTTAATCAAATAATATGTATGTCTTTTTAATCATTATTGAATAGCTCGAGCCTTAAAGATAAATATTGCATATTTAGTATGTATGAGCTCGAAAATTCATGCTGTGAATGTTTCTTCCAATCAATTCTTTGTCAAATGCATCATAGTCTTATTATGAAATCATGTTCAAAAAGGTATACTTTGCCAAAGCCTGTAAAGTTTGGACCTCTGACTGAACAGATAACAAGTTGATTTATGATTTGGTGGAGAAACAGACCAACACCCCAAGCAAGGACAGTATCTGATTGGTCAAGACATCCAGAGGGGATGTGTCCAGAAGCGAGTTTAAGACTGTTGTCCCTCCTCCATTCTCTCTCTCTTACTTTTTACTCTCTCTCTCTGACTCTCGTACCCTTGTCCCTCTCACCGCGTGCGTGCTGCCCTTTGAGCATGCTCTGGCCCACGTGCCGTAATGAGAAAGAAAACAACTTAGTTTTTACATCCTTTTTTCATTCTTTTACTTTAGTTTATTTTCTTTCCGTGGAGTTTCGTGTTCTAATGTAAGTTTGCTACAAAGTCCAGCTCCGACCCGCTTCAAACTTCAACCAGAAAGAACTCCGCATCCCCAGCCAACGCCCAAGAGACATCACTTCAAAGACTACTGAACTTCCAGCCAATCAGACACTTCAGGGAACCCCCCTGTCTGCAACGAGGACACAACCCCGTTACACAGGCAAAGCAAGCAACACACCTCCAGATTCTAACAGGTTCTAATTGGTGTATTTAATATAAATTTTAGCCTCATTGAGAAACTCAAAGCGAGGGTTAAATAAGTGATTGATGGTTGTTCAGGTCTATGCAATTGAACATATTGCTGTAAACTTGGGATTTCACCTTTCCATTCTCTTAAACTCATCCTTTCCTCACTCTCTCTCTTTCTGCAACGTGTGAATGTGTGAATGCTTGTGTTCACGTGTTAGATTAGTTTATGTCTTAGGTTTATATAAATAAAATCTGATTTATATTTTAAAAGAGAAGTATCTTGTGTTTTCTGCTCACAAGTTAATGCCTTAATCTGTCGATTTCGTTACTGTGCTATTTAATAGTGTTTTCACTATATTTTGGATTTTAATATCCAGTGCAGAGTTTGTCATACGGCTCGTTCATTGAATCGCCGTAACACTGATTCTGTTCAAATCCCTATAAAATCATAAATGATTCCCTTTGAGCTAAATTAAACTATTTCTTTAAATTAAATTATTAATATTATAAAATGTAATAAACCCCTACACAAAACACAATTAACAATATATTTCAAAGGAAAATAACTCCAATACTTAATTTATTATTTTAATAGAATTAAAATAATGAAAACAAAACACTAACAAACCCCATAAAAAACCTCTGCCATTACCTGCAGCACCGCCATCAATCCCAAACTACTTTCCAAAAGGTTTTCCAGAGCAAAGGATAAGGAGCGTGACCATCAGCACACAAATCCACAATGCTTACATCTTCATTAAAAACATAATACCCTATTTTAATAAAGCAAGGCTTTATTAACAAAACAACCAATGTTCGTTTAGCCCACCTGCTTGAACGGACCATGTGCACAATCAAACACAGAGGTACAGAGGACGATGTTTGTCTGCATTAAAAACAAAATAACCTAATTTAATAAAAAGCCTTGTGCACACAAGGCCAAACAATCAATATTCACTTAGCCTACCTGGTCACCCAGACCATGTCCATGCACCAAAGAACAGGGGTTCTCACACAAAAAGATCGGACCTCATCTTCAGGCATCCTTTCAGGTGCCTGCTTAAAAGCTCAAATTACCTGATTGGCCACGCCCCTTACTACTAGTCATCTCCCTGGCTACATATAGCGTACTATCTGATGTGATACTGTGGCTGACAGCTGCATGGTTACAATTTTATCTAGTTTCGATCTTGGAAGTAAAGTAGTTCATAAAGTCATTACTACTGTGCTGCTGGGTAACATCTGCACCTAGAGGTGCATTAACAAATATAATAACAAACAAACACTCGCAAAAAATCTTGATGTCTTGACTGGATTGGTACTTGGTACTTTTATAATGGCTTTTTTTTTTTTTTTTTTTTGAGCCAGACAGTCATTACTAGCTTCCATTGTATGGAAAATAGTCATGTGTGGACCATTCCAATAAAGATTGTTGCTATTAAACCTTTATCTAATTAGCATGCTGGCTATCTTTGTCTAGCTCTCATACATGTACAATGCATTATACAATCACCCCCAAAATATTATTTCAACAGCAGATATTCCTTTCTAATCTGGCCTTGTTTTTTCTTTGTGAATGTGAGAATCAAAGGAAGCTTAAAGCCAGACAGATCTCTTTATGCTTTTCAATCCCTAACATATCAAAGCCTCACAGTTACACAATTACAGTTATATCGGAGCAAATAAGCACCTCAGTGACAATCAAAGAATCATATTTTGACACTCCTGGCCGATTCTTTCAAAGTCTCTTTAACACATATTTCATTTTATTCTTGTTCTGGATATCATTAGTGTATCTGCGTCAATCACATATTTATGATGCCTCATACACAGTTATTATAGAAAATTACAGTGTCTGTAAAAACCTATTAATATATAATATTACATTTGATTTTATCCACTATAAACATATATAATGCTTTTCAACCGGTGTCTCAGTGTAGTACAGATTGCTAGAAGCGATGCAACAGACAGTCCTAGTGATGAAATACAGTAAAGGCCATCCATAAATGCAATTTCTTTCATAAGCAAAGCTGCTCTGGTGACAGTCATGTGTTTGTGAATTTCATAGCGTTGTCTGCAGGTGCTTTGTTTGAAGTGCCCTTAAAAAGAATGGATTATCAAGGGGCCTGAACTTATTACTGGCTCTCAACAAGACTTTTGGAAGCTCAAATAAAGTGAAGTGTCATTTCAAATGATCTTCAAGTACCTTTTAAAAAGACACAACAAAGTTTATTTAAATCTTGTTTTCTGAGTCAAAAAGCCTGCCAAGAACATGCTCAGGTCAAAATCAGGTAACTTGTATATGCTTTAATATTTTCAGATACGTAATTGCATATTTACAATTATACAAAAATGGGTAATACTTTATTTTAAGGTGTCATAATACAGAGTAATTACCTAATTAAGTACTTTGTAGTATCTTATTAATATGTAGTAGCTTTTGTAGTATGTACTTATCATTGTAATTATTTAGATGTAATAGGCAGCTACTGTTACACATATGTAACAGACCAAGTCTGTATCAGATACTTGTACACTTAAGTAAAATCTTGATACACTTTATTTTAAGTATATGCCTGTATACTTATGCCTGTGTCATAATCTGTAATTTTACTGTAATTAGAAAGGTATTACATGTATTTTAGCTGTGTACTGGTGGGTTAAATCAAACTAAGGTGCAGCTGGATAAGGTGTACAGTATAGATACACTTGAAGTACACTTAAGTGCAATCTTGATACACTTTATTTTAAGTAGCTTATGTCTGTGTCATAATCTGTAATTTTACTGTAATTAGAAAGTTATTACATGTATTTTAGCTGTGTACTGGTGGGTTAAATCAAACTAAGGTGCAGCTGGATAAGGTGTACAGTATAGATACACTTGAAGTACACTTAAGTACAATCTTGATACACTTTATTTTACGTAGCTTATGTCTGTGTACTTATGTTGTATAAAGTCTGCAACATATATGCGTAACAATCTTTTGGTTACACAAGTAGCTGTGTAACAGACTCGGCCTGTTATGTGTAACAGTAGCTGCCTATTACATCTACATAATTACAAACTGTAAGTACAGGCTGTTCCATAACTTGGTTACATGGTAAGTACATTTTGTTTCATGTAAGTACAACGGCTACTACTAAATACTTAACTGGGCAATTACTCTGTATTATGGGCATCTTAAAATAAAGTGTTACCCAAACATTTTTATATTTAAACATTTAAATATTAAATGCAGTTAGTTTAACTTAGTGTTTTGCCACTCTTAAGCAGGATTTAGGTACATTAATATATAATTTCACAATTCTGTTGTCTCTGAAATATGGTTAAAGTGTACTTCTAAATGTACTGACAGGCATTTGTGGTAAACTACAATTTATCTCAATGTCATTTCCGTTGAAACTAAATGTCATGGTGAATTTAGTACATTTAAAATATAATAAATTAAAAATTTATATGTAAAATCAAATAATACTCTACAGTTAAAATGATAATAAAGTACTTTACATGTGTGTAACGGGGCGAACAAGATGTGAGACGTGCGAATCCATTTGCAAGGCTTTATTCAAACAAAACAAGCAAGATTCATGCAATGGCAAACAGGAAAATCACAGGTAAGACAAAGAGTAATCCTAGGGCAAGCGTGGGTTGACGATCGGCGAACAATATCCAACAGGGCAAGGCAGAGAGACAATCCAGGAAACACGGGCAAGAATCAAAACACTAGAAAACACACAAGACAAGGCAAGACTATGACAACTGCGTGGGCTCCGTAGAGTAGCTATCGCTAGGAGAGTATACGCCATACAATACTCGGCAGAGAGGAAGTGGAAGTCCATGGTTTATGTAGGGTGTGTGATCAGTGCAATCAGCTGTGTGTGTCTTCAGTGCAATGGATGATGGGAATTGTAGTCTGAGGTGGCGTGCAACAGTTAGTGTGGTGCAAGAGTCCATGTGGTGAGCGAGTGACCTCTGGTGGTGAGTTAAAGTTCATAGACCAGATTCCTGACAATGTGCTTAGTCAACACATTAAAATAAGTGTACTTCTTTAGAGCATGACAAAACAACAATTTATAATGTACTTTAATGTAAATCTTTTAATTTGACATTACAAAATACACTTTTTAAAAGTGTACTTAAGTGTGTTATGAAACGGTCATAAACAGTCTTTTTTTCTCGTAATTTAATGTTTATTCTCAACATTTTCTCAATTTTTTTCTCAAAATTTAACAACTTTTTTCTCGTAATTTAATGACTTTACTCTCAACATTTTATCTCTACTTTTTTTCCTCAAAATTTAATGAGTTTTATCTCAAAACATATCTTTATTCTCGAAATTTAATGAGTTTAATCTCAACATTTTATTTAGCCATTTTTCATTTAAATTTAACAAGTTTAATCTCATGTTAAAATTACTTTTATTTTATTTTTTTATTATTGCTTGGTCATAATCCTCTTCCGTACTAGTGGTTCTCAGTGTCTTTTATTTTAATTATATTTATTTAATTTTTGATAATGAAATATTCTGAAATATTAAATATTTTTGTGCCCACAGTCCCCTTCAGCCTAATTTTCAGTATAAGAATATGTTTGCTAAGCATAGTGGCAGTGACGGCACTCAACATCATATAAGGAGAAGGTGATGAAGGAAAGAAAACAGCACATATACCACATTGGTTTTCATGTGAAACCTTAAGTCTTCTAATCTCCATAGTATCCATAATGATCTCAAGAGTTCTCTTCTAAATCTACAGTTACAGGGAACCATTGAAAAACTCTTATTTTTAAGTAAAAATGTAAATAAGTCAACAACTCACAGAGAAAAACACTTTTAAGATGGTGCTGTCAGCAAATTGTTACCTGATAATCTGTTTGGGGAGTAAAGGGGTGAGCTGTGAAACACAACAGTTGTATCAATGCACATCATGCTGAGAGAAGAGACACACAATGAATGGAATGCAATTATCTTTCTCGGAAGATGATGATGACGGTATGTGGTAACTACTGAAAAATGAAAGCGAAAAGGATGGAGGAAAACACAGCTCCATCTAACGATCAGCCAGACACAATTAAAGGCAATGCGTGAATGTGGCCAGTGGGAAAAAACACTGCTGACCTTTGCCACCTCAGTTGAAGAGCTGCTGAAATGGTATTTGGCATGTCATTGGAGTGTGCATTTCCATCCAGACACGCATCCACTCAGCTATTCACATCAAAACACTAATTTTCACTCTCTGTTCTCACACAGGTTTCACCGAACCCTCATTCTGAGCACACACATGCACACCAGTGATCAGGCAAATCGATGGCTAGTAATTGGACTACATGGAGCTCTGAACACACATGCATGCAGTGCCCAGCAGTGTGAAATGAAACAAATGAGAGGTCAGCAGAGAAGCAGATGACTCTTAGACTGCAGAGGTCAGGGGTCAGTGCTTCTGGCATGTCCCACCTCTGTAGCAATTTTTTTTTATTTATTTTAATTAGATTTTGTGTTTGTCATGTTTACTCAAATTTCTTTGTCATCTTTTTTTTTTTTTTTTTGCTGTAAAAAGCTGCAGTTATATTTTAAATAAGTGAAATAATTTTGGTGCAGTGAAATGAAACTATAATACGGTCAACACCTGCCTGGAATTATTTTAGCTGTGATTTACTGAATTTTTTACTGAATAATTTACTGAAAAATTGCAACATTTACAACACCTGTCAACCAATCAAAATCAATCAAACTACCATGGGGTAGAGCCCTTTTAAAATCCATTCAACTTCTGCTAATGCATTTTTTTTCTATTGATTTGTTGTCTGCAAACTATTATCAAGCTTGATGATTATTTGAATGATTATTTTTAGCGACACATTTGTGGCAATTTTGCGTTTACCAGCAGATATATATAGAAGAAATGCCTCTATATCTAAGCCTGTTTCTGCAAAGAAAAAAAAAACTGTTTATATCTTGAAATTATCTTTTTTGTTTTTTTTTTATAATTCTCTGCTTTTTGTTCTTTCTCAATTTTTCGTTTTCTGCTTCCACCACAGAATAATAAAGGTAATTGTTTAAAGGTAATAACTTTTTATCCCACAATTCTGACATTTGTTTATTTATTTGTCTTTGTCTTATTTATTCTTCTTCACAATTGTGAATTTATATGTCACAGTTCTGGCTTTTATTCTCAGATGTCTATATCTTAAAATTGTAACTTAATATATTACAGTTCTCATTTTTGCTATTCTTTTCTCAGAATTGCAAAATATTAACTTGCAATTACGGGATATAAACATGCAGTTCCGAGTAGAAAAGCCAAAACTGTGAGATATAAACAGTTGTGAGAGACAAAGAAAACATGAGATAAAAAGTCTGAATTGTGAAAGTTGCCATTGTGGAGAGAGTATCACGACGCATGTGCTGACTTCCGTTTCATGTAAACGACGCATGCGCATTTCATGATACTCTCTCCACAATGGCGGCGCACCTCAGCTGATGGAATGAGGTAGAAAAGAATTGTTGAATGAAGTCATTATTTTTGTGTTCTTTGCACACAAAAAGTATTCTCTTAGCTTCGTAAAATTATGGTTGAACCCCTGACACATGGACTATTTTTACCGATATCCCCGCTATGTTTCTGGACCTGGGGCAATTTCAGTTGTGTCATCAAAAACATCATAATTTGTGTTCCGAAGATTAACCGACGGTCTTACAGTGAATGACCTGAGGGTGAACAATTAAAGAGAGAATTTTCATTTTTGGGAGAACTATCCCTTTAATGTAGACATGTTTTCTTTTTCAGACTTGAAGAGACATTGTTTGCTGCTGGAAAATGAATGTGAAGCGCCTAGAGAAAGAGTGAGAAAACTGCATATTATTATCATATTTTTCAGTCTCTCTGCAATGGAGACATTTGCATGCTAATACAATGAAAACGGGAATGTTTGGCAAACAAAGAACAAACACAATCAGTAGCTTGCAAATCTTTATTAAATAATACAGTTTCAGTCAAAGTTCTCCTTCAGACCTTTGTCAGATTTATCTTACCTTTTCTACTTTACAAAACCGTGTTAATTCAAACTGTGTGCCAGCTACAACTGTGTGCAGGACGACTTTTATTCTTTTGCACTGCACTGATAAAAAAAAAAAAAAAAAAAAAAAACTGCATGACAGGATATTTTTGGCATAAATATCCAGTGCATGTCAGGGTGTATGCTAAGATTTAATGAATTGTGACAAGTGTCACTTTGTAGCAATATGGGCAGCTCAGGGTTTTGGCTCGTGGGCCCTGCAAAATGTGGCTTCATTGGCACCATGTGGAAAGAAACTGCTACCATCGATTCATCCTGTGTCACTAATCCCCTCAATGAAAATTTGGTTTCATTCGGGCTGGTTTCGCTCTGACAGGCGTGAATCCACCCCAATTTACCCTCTACATGGGGTTTCCCTGAATGCACCCACCCCTCGCGGGTTTGATCTCAGCTCGCGTCCTCGCATCAATGAGGCGCTTCATTAGTTTTAATATGTGAAGTGTGCCAAGACCTACCCAGCCACAACACATCCAGGGAATGAATAACCCCCTCCGTGAGCGAAATGAATCTTCTTTTGTTGCTCTTGAATATTGCAGTACGTGGAGTGTGTGTGTGTGTGTGTGTGGGGGGGGGGGGGGGGGGGGGTTCTGTGCTGGCGGTGTGTGTTCTGTGCGTAATTGGATTAGACTGAGTGCTGCGGATGTCGTCTGTCAATTAGACCTTTATGAATTTGATTGCCTGAGAATATTTCATGTACAATGAGCAGATTATATGAACAGAGTAAAAAGCACATGCATTATTGCAAAAGTCATTAGAAACAATAACCAAGTTTATTTATTGTAAACTAGCTAAAGTAATGAGTAATACAATTAAACAAATTATTTGTTTGGAGCTGACTGTTAATATATGTTGTTAGTATCATTGCTCTTGTAATTTCAGTTGTGTAATAAAATGCGTGCATGTTATGGAATAACATACCAAATATTACAAGTGGGAAAAAAGTTTACTTTTCAGATTACGATACCATATTTTATGTATCATCCCTCTGGTGCGGTTTTTACATTTTAGTTATTTAGATTTTATTTTTCTTCGGAATGGTGTGAAACTTGGTTAGTGTTGTTGGCACTGGCTTTCTGAATGTAAAAAAATAAAAAAATAAAATAAATAAAAAACCCTCATGGACATGATTTGAAAAATAGTCACACTTTCACAGTAAAAAATGACTAGTGAATTTCATCTAGGAAAAATGTTTGGTTCTGTGTCCAAACAGAATCTCACTGAAAGCTTATATATATATATATATATATATATATATATATATATATATATATATATATATATATATATATATATATATATATATATATATACACACACATCAAATTTGGAATACAACTTATTTATATTCATGGCTTTAATGCAGTTAATAATTTAATAATTTACTTTATATATGGATGGATAGATAGCTTTAGCATATAGAGAGATTTGTTATACTTCCTATAGCTTTTAAGCAGTGGCAGAAAGGCAGGGTTATATATATTCCAAAATATAATATTTTAATATACTGATATTATTACCAGTTTAGACACGTTTGAATTTGTTTCTGATGATCTTAAAACACTTCAAAAGGTAAAAGCTTTAGTTTGCACAATTATGTTAACTATAAATTTTAAATTCTCTGTAAATTCTCAAAAACTGTTTTTAATTTAAACTTTATAATTAAAACAATGGATAAGTTGGACTGAACAGTGAAAGCAGCTGCCAACAAGTGTCATTTATGTCATTTCATAGCTTTGTACCACTCTGAAAAGTGTAAAGTATTAATAAAATGGTGTGTTATGCAAACAAATATTTGTTTATTGATATGTGTAGTTGTGGCAGAAAGACAGCAGTAATCTGTGTTTACCTCTGAATGTCAGGAGGCCGTTCAGTGATCACTCACACGCATCTAATCCACTTTTGATGAACTGGGTTAATAGACTCCCTGTGGTCATTATCAAAGAAACTCATTTCTATTCATTTCTCAGCGCACACGACCCTCACACACCCGCCCCTCATTATGTGTGGCCTCTCCTCAATAAATACAGCTCCTCTGTTCTCTGGAGGGTCAGTTCATCCTCAAGTGTTCAGCATGCCCCGTCCGGACGGCTCTTACGCACAGTTCATCTGGAGAGGGGCAGACAGAGCCTGCTCGGACCCGCGTTCCGGAGCCGCAGTGGGATGGAGGGAGGAAAGGGTGAGCTGTGACCCATGTGCTCTGGTCCAGCTCCGGCTGTCCGGACTCACATATCCCGATGAAGACCAGAGCGCCATCGCCCGAGCCCGGAGACGCCGCAGACTGGCCGCCAACGCCCGCGAGAGGAGGAGGATGCTGGGCTTGAACGTGGCCTTCGACCGCCTGAGGAGCGTCATTCCTAATGTGGAGAGCGACAGGAAGCTGTCCAAGTCTGAGACGCTTCAGATGGCGCAGATCTACATCAGCACTCTGAGCGAGCTGCTGGAGGAAAGAGACTGCGACCCGGAATTCAGTTACCCGATGTTAGTGACGGGCATGCAGGATCAGGTCATCGTGAAGGGTTCAATGCCAACCGAAGAGACCAAACCAGAGCAGAAAACCTTTCCAACCTGCAGGACAAGATCATATGCTGGGAATTTTGAGCATCCCACTTGCTGTGACCCCAAAACACCTGAACTCTTAGTGGACTCTCACTATATGGAGAGGAGCAATGGAACAAAATGACACTGATATCGCCTTTTTTTTTTTTTTATTATAAAAATTTCTGAATTAATGTTTGGACATTTTGTAATGAAATATAAAATATTCTGGAATATATATTTAGCTTTTTTTATGCTATACAAATAAATATTTTCAGAGGAAAAGTCTTGTCTTTTTCTCTTGAGCTCATAATAAAATTTATTTTGATAGTCCACTTCAAACATTCTACTAACTATAACTAACTTACAATGTCAACTAACTTTCATTAAAGTATTAGTAGACTGTTTAGGGTTAGTAGATACATACTTAGAAAGATACGCAGAAGAAAGTCTTTTGGGGAACCATCAAAATAAAAAACCTGTTTGCAGGTTTAAAGCAGACAGTTAACCGATACACTAATGACTTGTAGTTGCAAAGTTAGTTACACTTAGTAAAAAGTAGGGATGTACCGATTTGACGATAAATCATGATAAAATTCCCCACGGTTAGTATTACCATTTCATATTTTAATTATCATTAAAACGGTATTCGATTACCGTGATCTGAACAACTGACGATAAATACATACTGTCCAACATAAAGCAGTTTTCAGTAACAGTCTCACGTGCGCACAGCGTGCAGAGTAGTTTTGTTTTGAGTGAAAATAGGGCGGAAAAGCTGGGCGGGTTTTAAAAGAGTGCTTAGGGAATTATACAAATGAATACATGAATTAATTAATTTATATGAATGTACCTCTGAAGGTTCCGACTGTCTTCAGAAAAGATTCGATGGCACTTTGTTTTCATCTTTGCTCCATGTAATTCCTAAAGGAAGTGTTCTTAAACACAATACTGCTTTGTTCACGGGAATCAGCTGTAATACAGCTTTTCCATATAAAGCAGATTCTGTCTGGCCAAAAAACGGACCAAATTTGCATGCCCTGCTGTAAATTTTAACCGGTTGATGAAAAACAAGCTTTCGTGGATTCTACACATTTAAACAATTTGCATAAGGTATCTAGAATTATTTATGGAGCAGATAAAATACATAGCCAATAATCATTTATAATTTTGACAACCCTTTTTCTTATTTACAGTCTGAAATGTGAGGTTTACCTTTATATGAAACTTTTTCAAAGCTTTGTTTGAACATTTACATTAGATATTTGAACACGCTATTAAACTGTTGTCAGTCGTCATTTAAAATCATTGGTTATGTTATTGTTTTAGTGATTATGCAAACAAAAAGTCACTTTAGAAACAATTTATTTGCTGTTTGTTGATTTTTAAATATAAAACTTGGTTAAGTGATTTATGTGTCGATACTTTTTGAACATTTTATCAATACCGTGAGAATAATGATAATTGGTAACTAAATGATAACTTTGGTCACTATAATCGTGATAAGAAATTTTCATACCCTTACATCCCTAGTAAAAAGTCTAAAGTGGACCCCCCAAGAAGTGTTTCCTAAATTTGTTAAAAAGTTGATTTAGTAGCAACCAGTGTTGGGGAAAGTTAAGTTTTAAAAGTAATGCAGTACAATATTGTGTTACCCTCTAAAAAATAATCAAGTCACTTATTTTCTTTCTATGCAAAGTAATGCATTCCGTTACTTTTTAGTTACTTTAAAAGAAAAAAAAAAAAACTGGGCAGGGCTTCCTTGTTTTTAATATAAAAGTTCTTCTTTTAGAAATGTAAAAACCCTTTCACACCAAAAGTGAAATGAAGGAAATGTAAATTAATGTCTGTACAGTAGAGGGTGCAGCTCAAACAAACTGCATGAAGAATATAACACAGGAGAAGAATGTTCAACACTATTCAGCAAAAAAAAAAAAAAAAAAAATGTTTTTGCTTATAGTATGGTTGAACTGGATCATCAACGGTCAGTACCAAAAACACTGGTTAAAAAATTAGGATTAAATACGTAATTATATTTGTCTTATTTAACGTATTTAATGATTGCTGGTTTGTATAATATTCTGAGTTTGCATTTGACTGTTTTTATTCAGTTTGAGGAACACCGAAACAGCGCGCACAACGCCTCTGCACTTACTCCCGATTTCTCTCAACATGGCAACACGAGAGCTGTCAGTCAATACATGGGAAAAAGTAAATGGCAATACTTATTTGAAAAAGCAACTCAGATATTTCCTTCTAAATTAAAAATGCGTTACTTTACTAGTTACTTAAAGTAATCTAATTACGTAACTGGTAGCAACAGTAATAGCCTTGTAATATGCCAATCAGACACCAAAAATGACAAGTAAAAAGTACTGAAAGTAGCAATTTTATTTGCGTTAAAATTATGTACAAAGTAACCAAAGACATTATTTTGAAATTGGTACAAATTTCACGTTCTGCAGTTGGCTTTTCGATAACTCTTACCTCAAAAAACAACTGAGAAAAATGCGGTATAAAATAAAACGATTGGATTCAGAAAAGTAGTCTATCTAGTTCCCCAACAGCCAATATTTGCATGAGTATTTACAGTTTGTGTTGCTTCATTCAGTTCCCCGCTGTGTGAATTCAATTCCGTTGCGATGTTTGGAGCTCAGATACAGACTGCAGGACTGTGCCCAGAACAGCCCAGAAAATACTCACAACTCATAGTGTTCCGTGTAACAGAGTGAACCAAAACAGTTAAGCGGTGAGGGGGAAAACGATCCCTAGCTTTGCTTTCGTTAAGCTGTGTGCATTGAAGTTATTTTTGTCTATTTCAGTCATTAACGGCAACAAAAAACGTCTGCTGAAGGCGATCGCTTTAGAAGGCAAACAAACAATAGAGCGCTTCAGAAAACGACCTTGAGAAGATCAGAACAAGTTTGGGTCAAAATTGGAATCTACTGGCCTTATCAGAGAGATGTCAAGTGCTAAATTCAATCTTGTATTCCAAAAACCAACCAAAAACAAAAGAGGACTTATTCAGTACGTAGTTTGAGACATAAACTCATGAAATGTAGGGTGAAAGTTTGTTGTGTGGCTCTCTTTAACACTTGAGCATCCAAACCCAAGGTCACGGCTAGACGGATACCAGCATTCATCGAAACGGTTATTGCATTTATCTTTAATTCTCACAGCAACTTCGGCTCTAACAAAACCTCAATATTAGCATATGCAGGAGAATTTTTCGCTGAACTCAGGGTTACCATGTAGTCACGACCCAAACCCATGGATGAGATTTCCTGGAGTCAAAAACACATTTGAATTAATTCAAATTCCCAATCATTTCTCTCTTGCAGAACACTGCAGCCAAGCATAATTCTGCATATTGCACGATTTAATAAGTCTGACTGTTGATTTCGAACCACATAAGGTTTGGACATCAGGGTTGTTAACATTACGGTTATCGTTCTGGCATTTGAACAAAACGGTTAAAAATCACGACTACTAAAACATTCTAAAAACGCTTTGTCCCTTTTCCTGCCCTAGCAAAATGGAAAGTGATGTAATTTATCACTTTTATACATTTATCAAATTTATACATCACGGTATCGATTAAAAACTAATTTGTGCAACACAAAGGGAGCACATCCTGAAGCGAAGAGAATGGATTTGAACCAGGAGGGCATGTCTTTGCGGCATTTCAAAGAGGACCAGAATTTCGAATACGGTTTTGGATTCACCCTCCAATCATTCAGATCAGTGTCCAGCTCTTTTAAATTCACAGACTTGAGAATGGAATAAAACAAACAGAGGGGGAGACATCCGTTAACAGGTTAACAAGTTTTATCAAAGCCCCTCTCTCCATTTTTTCCAATGAAAACCAACTTCCAAGGTGACTGATCAATAGACGCCAGATTAGGGAGGATTGTAATGCGAGGAACACAAATATGTCGCGATGAAAACATTTTAAGACGAAACGGGTGACAAACTCAATCAAAACAGCTCCTTTTAATAGAGTTCTGTGAGTATGATGTGCTTTAGATTTAATTCTTTACAGTCTGAATGAGGAAGGTACTGGTCGATGATAACGATGGTGGGTTGTTTTCCAGGTGTGTTGGTTGGGCAGCAGAGATCTGAGGTCTGTGTGAAGAGCTCTGCAAACACACTAGCAGTGTTCCAGATAATCAATGACCCTGGAGATAGACTTCTGTCCCGCGGTGCCCACATCACACTGTAAGGAACAAAAAAACACAACTGTTCAGTCAATAAGCATATCTTTATTGGTTTTCCTTATAAAATGAGGTAGAACATTAGTATTGACATTACAGCAGGATCACGCATATACTTGCCTACTTGTTATATTCATGTCACATAATTTCTATTCAGCCAATTAACAGAAGTGGTATTTCTCCCATGGGTCACACTTTATTATAATAAGTCCTTATTACAATGTAATTACACAAATGCTAATGCTAACAATTACCTTCTATAGGTTTAAGGTTTGGTTTAGTGTAAAACTTTGTAATTACGCATAATAAGAGTTGGACCACATAAAACATATTACCCTCTTATGTAACAGTTCCAAAAACAGAAAAGCCTTGTAGATGATTGACTAATAGACAACAGATGCTTTAATTTTAGTTGTTTTAATTGTTGATGTAATTAATTTATCATTAAAAAAAAAAGTTGTAGTTGAGTGAATAGTTGCTACTGCTGTTAAACACCTGAAAAAAAGTCAAGCATTGTTTACTTCATTTGTATCTTTATTTCTACTTTCATTTCATTACTGAATAAAAACTAAGGAAAATTCAAATATATACTGTATACACACACACACACACACACACACACACACGCATATATATATATACATATGTATATTTAAATACACATTTATTTGATATATAATAAATAGTTATTACTTGTACTTATTGTAGATATTTTATCATTTTAAAGAAACTGTGTGTGTGTGTGTATTTTATTAAAGCATATAATAGAGTTATGCTGCAGGAAATAACAGCACTTTTTAATTTAAAATTCTATCGTCCCAATGGGCTTTTTGGTCTGCTGTCAACAACCCAATATTTTCAGGTCTTAATCTATGGACATGAAATATATCAGTAATACCCTCGTGTATTTTTTTTTTTTTTTAAAGCTATTTCTTGTCTTAAAAAAAGTTGGTTGCTAAAAAGTGGCTAAATGGGACTAAATAGGTTATTAAAGAGTTGTTTCTACTCAAACTATCAGAACTTAAACTTTCCAACTTGTGATCAGAACCTTGATGGTGACATGGAAGTGAAGTGAATGTGGTGCATTCTGTTTAGAGCCTAGGTTCAGCTTTTTACTTCTAACAATTCTATTTAGCTGGGTTAATTTGCAAAGATTCTCTTAATATGTAAGAGTTTGTCTTTTCCAATAAAAATTAAGGAAAGTCCTATTGGCTTTATGTCGAGGGAACCAGGCTGATGCTAACTTCCAGGACTGCCACCATGTCATCCCTCACTCTATCATTCTCTAAATGAATTGTGAAATTTTGAGCATCATTTACTGAAATTGATATTGTAGCAATAATATGCCACCCTATACTGGTTAATTGCTAACTCTTGTGCACTTACTGTAAGGTTCATAAAATTCAAGAACTTCTTCAGCATCTCTGTCATGACTGAAAAATCCCCTTTTGGCAGGTTTTCCCTCACAGTAGTCACAATCATCTGAAAGAGAGACACAGCATTAGCAGCTCATTCTTCCCGTGAGGTTACAGTGCACTTCAGGCCTTTTTTTTTCGATGCTTTTTAGTCTCCATGGTACTCAAGCTTCAGAAACAGATCCAAATAAAATATTTCCCTCCTCTGATGCCCCCTAAGATGCGCCTTCCTATAGAAACCCTTTGAGTCGATCTGTTTTACTAAAACAGAATCAAACTTGGCTTTCAAAGTGTGCAAACATGCGTCTAAACAAAAAGTGGGCGAAATAAAATGCCATCTCTTTTTGTGTCTGTGACTGGGCTGCATTTATTGGTGAGACAGATAATGGTCTTGTATGTCAGTCAGAAATCAATGGAGTGGTATGAAAGAGAAACAGAGGAGTCCATTACAGGCGATTCTACAGCCCAACTATTAAAGTCCTGAAAATAAATCCATTAATACTGGCAGACACAACACAGCCAGCTTTCTTCTGATACCTGCCCTGAAACTTGAAAACTGCAATTTAGACAAACAACACTCAAACTCTGCAAAAGGAATATTAACAACAAAAACTCTGTACCCTCATTGGTCTAGCCTGGATTTGTCCTGACCTTAAAGTGACTGTGGCCTCATCCCACTACTGAGGGCACAAGCGGCACTTGTCCAGGACAGAAAGGGTATCTAGCCAAACAGTAGTAGTCTTGGCAGAGCTAAACGCATACCTGATATTAATAATAAACAATACTCTTCGTACTTTGTGAGGAAAATGCTGGTTCTGAGCAGACAAAGCCACAAGACATGAATCAAAAATACAAAATGGGAAACATCGAGGTGAGGTGAAATAAGTGTTACTTACAGGGCTCCCCTGGCACAGACAACCCAAAAGCAGTGCAGTGTATGACGCCACAATACTGTCCTCCATGTGCTTGCCAGCATGCTGAAGAGCTGGAGAGAAAAATCACATGACAGGCTACTCAAAATGGGCCTTTTTCATTTGATTTTTTTTTATCTCATTAAAAAGGAACATTCTATGTTTATTTAAATAAAGTTTAAACTTTTTATTCACTACTTTTTTAATTACATTACTGGTCATCAATTTAGAATAATTGAATTTATTAATACCTATTATTAATATTATAATTTAAAATAAACAGCTTTTGCTGTTGATATATTTATTTGTGGAAGCAGTGATGCATTCAAAACCATCCAAATGTTTAGGACAGAACTTTTGAACTTCTCATCAAAAAGTCAACACTATTGAGTACCGTTATTACTTTTTGAGCACCAAAAATAACTGATCACCACATGAGCATATTATAAATGACTTGTGAAGCATCAAGGGCCATTGCAGAAATATGTTACCAGTTCTTTTAAATTGTAATATTTCAAAATATAACCGTTTTTGCTGCATTTACGATCAAAGAAATGCAGCACTTTGGAAACTTTTTAAAAACATTAAAAACTTAGTTGCTCCAAACTTTTCACCAGTTATTTATATCCACAAGCATACATTATACCCTGTAATTTTTTGTTGTAGTAAGCAAAAACATGTAAAAAATTATAGCTGCAAGCAGCAATTACGGGGCCAAGCACATCAGCGGCAAAATGAGGAGCTAAGCATAGCATGGAGCATCAGACCAACTGCAGAAATAAGTAACTGAAGCCATTTTAAGATTATTGTAGTCCAAATGGCTGAAAAATCATTTAAAACTACTAGTAATATGATTGAATGACTATTAACTTTTGACCAACAGGTGGCACCGTTATCAAATCGATGTGGTGTGTTCTGTGTGAGGTGACAATGGCACACACAAAGTTTGGTGTCAATATGCCAAAGCATTGCAGAGATACGGCCTCAAGTGTCATTTTGGCATCATGCCTCAAATTCCATGTTGTGGTATGTGAAGACTGTTTTGTCTATCAACACGAAATCCATAACTTTTTGTCCGCATGATCTGAAGATGATATGATTCGATTTTGGTGAAAATCGGACCAACGGTCTAGGAGGAGTTCGAAAAAGTAGTTTAAGAAAATCAAAAGGGCAGAGAGGAAGTTTGGCTGACTACGGCAACATTGGTATCACTGTTCTTAGCATGACCCAAGGAATCTATTAATACCAGTCTCATTACAATAAGCAAAATTCACAGAAAGCTATTAGCAGCTATTTGACATTTCATTGCAACTTTTGACCAAAAGGTGGCACTGTCTCAAAACTTTTTGAGTACTTTCATGTCATGGTCTCCATGGTACATATAAAGTTTCGTAATGGTACACCAATGCATTCGTAAAATATAGCATTTTATTCGACTTGGCTGTTTGCCTATTGTCCTGTAGCCCATCCCAGCCTTGTGCAGGTCTACAAGACAGCTCTTTGGTCTTGCCCATAGTGGAGAGGTTGGAGTGTGATTGATTGAGTGTGTGAACAGGTGTCTTTTATACAGGTAACAAGTTCAAACAGGTGCAATTAATACAGGTAATGAGTGGAGGATAGGAGGGCTTCTTAAAGACAAACTAACAGGTCTGTGAGAGCCAGAATTCTTGCTGGTTGGTAGGTGATCAAATACTTATTTCATGCAATAAAATGGAAATGAATTATTCAAAAATCACACAATGTGATTTTCTGGATTTTTTTTATAGACTCTCTCACAGTTGAGGTCTACCTACAATGAAAATTACAGATCTTCCCATTCTTTGCAAGTGGTAAAACTTGAAAACTCGGCAGTGTATCAAATACTTATTTGCCCCACTGTATATAGTATAATAATTGTATTTTTGTTCTTTATTAATTATCAATTTAACATTTCTAGATTACTACGATATTTACAAACAACTTATTTAAGAATTGTCAGTGGTTCATAAGATCATTTAGAAAGTGTATTTTAAATTTTTATTATCCAATGAAAGGTTAGATTTTTGTGAATTTCTAAAATAAAAGATCAAACGGATTAACAATGCAGATTAATTTTCACAGCCTTCTTTGATCATATTTACCAAGGGTGCCAATATTTTTGGCCATGACTGTAAAACTTTTGTAACACTTCAATAAGTTTTTAGTTTTTAACATTAAGTTATCATGAACAGTATTTTTTTACAGTATCATTTATGAATCTTGATGTTTAAAATTGACTACTACATTATTAATTAAAATTTCTAGTTAATGTACATCAGTTACAATACCATGAACTAAGATAAACAATTGTTTACTAACTAAAATAAACAGTAAAAAAAAAATGTTATTCATACTTAGTTTGTTGGTTTTGAATTAACTAATGTTAAAATCTATATTCCTGAACTATACTAGTTAACATGAACAATGATTATATAACATTTATTAATGTTAATTAATGTCAAGCCCAAAATGTAATTCATTATTAAAATTCAAAGTTGTATCTTAACATTAGTTTATATACGTGAATTAACAAAAAAATTATATTTTTAATGTTAGTATTAACTAACATTAAAAAAAGATCTAAAAATAGATTGTTCATTGTTAGTTCACGTTAGTTAATGCATTAAATAATGCTAACCAAAGAGAGATTATTGTAAACTAAACTTTTGCATCTATATTTTTTAACTTTGCTTACTACAACAAAAAATTACAGGGTATAATGCATGCTTGTAGATATAAATAACTGGTGAAAAGTTTGGAGCAACTAAGTTTCACGGGATGTCATAGGTCAGTATCAAATTAGTTTCAAATTATTATTTGCAGCACAAAAATGTATAAAATGCATTTTGTATGATCTCTCTTAAAGTTATTCACATTTTCACAGATTCTGCAAGGGGTTCCCAAACTTTCGCATGCAACTTTATATAGTATTAATGTTAGTTAATATTCAAAACTTACACATTATTAAGATTTAAAGTTTTATCTGTTAACATTAGTTAATGCACTGTGAATTAAACATTTTGATTAACATCAACAAACATTAATAAATGCTGTGAAAATATATTTTTCATTGGTAGTTCATGTTAGTTAATACATTTACTAATATGAACAAATGAGACATTATTATAGTTACCTGAGCTTTTAATAATTTTTTAGTATTCTAAGCTTTTAAGTATTTTTTAATGATTTATTTTTCCATGAACTAACATGCATAATTTTTACTAACACAAAGTAAAAATATATTGTTAATAATTAATGTTATTTGTGAATTAACCAATGTTAAAAAACAACATTATTTAACTGTTGTTAGTTAACATCATTAATAATTATATACCATTTAATGTTGATCAATATTAACTCCAAAATGTGTTAATATATTATTAAAATTTTGAACATGACTATTTTTCTAACATTAAAAATATTTTGTTCATTGTAAATTCATACTATCAATGAAGAATTAACATGCTGTAAAAAATATATTTTTCATTGTTAGTTCATGTTAATTAATGCATTCCCTAATGTTAACAAATGAGACCTAATTACAAAGTGTTATCAAAACCTTTAATGATTTATAAGCATTTTTTAACGATTTTATTGAAAAGTTTAAACAGACCCTCTCTCTCACCCACCACCTCAACACACACTCAACTCACACAGAAGCAGAGTGATATCAGATGTCTGATAAGTTTTTTAATTTTCTGCTCTCCATAGTTTATTGTAAATTCATGGAATTAATCACATTTCCTCAGAATGACTTGTTCTGTGTATGTCATTTTTTATGAAGTGTTTGGAAACTGCTCTTAAAAGATACAAAACAATTACTGCTATCTTTTTTTATTGTTAATTTAATGAATCACCATCACCACACCGTTGGAGATATCCTAAATCCGTTCGCAATTTAACATCTTCGGTATATTGGCATCATGTTGACAAAGTTTGGTGTGAATTACTTGTTTCTGCTTGGAGGAGTATGAATTTATTTACAGCCTGATAAAAAAAAAAAAAACACATTAAAATAAATATAGCTGACTTCCTGTTGGTCGTAGCTAATGATTGTAAATTAGAAAGTTGTCCGGCTTAATTAGAACAATTTATGTACAGAGTTTGGTGTGTGTACCTAAAACTAACCCCCCCCATTTTTGACAAAAAGTGGCGCTATAGAGTGCCTCCTCCACGCCCGTTTATGAGCTTTATCCAGTGTCTAACTATCATTAATACTGATATGTGTGTTGAGTCCATGGCAACAGAGTTTTAGATATCAATATTCCCTTCACAGTTTTACATCGGCCGTGTTTTGACATTATTCTGATGAAGTTTGAAGCAAATACAGTAAAAATAAGATGCTGAATTCAAAGCATTTTGAAAATGACACACTTCCTGCAGCCAGTTGGTAACGCTATAACTTTGACTCCTAATAGTCACATCTATGCGATCGGCATCATGCAACAAACAAACCACTGAAGTTTGATTAAAATTAGACAATGTATGTGTCTGTTATTAGGCATTTCCAGTTTCTCATTTTTCGCCATAACTTCATCGCCTCGCCATGGGCAAACCGTTCGAGATATGAAAAATCTCTTCGCAATTTAGCATCCCCAATGTCTTGAGATCATGTTCACCGAGTTTGGTGGCAATCGTTTGGAAATCCTTATAGGAGTATATCAAATTCCAGAGCATGCGCTTTTTAAACAGCCCTGAATAGCCGACTTCCTGTTGGGCAGAGCCTATGACATGCAGTCTGAAAGTTGTTCGGCTCATTGAGTTCTATAAGTGTACCGAGATTCATATGAATACGTGCAAGTATGTGAGAGCTATACATCAAGTTTTCTGACAGTTTTCCAGGAGGCGCCGTAGAGCCGCTGTGCCAAGCCCAGGTCCCAGCCTCTGTGGCGTCCTAATGGCCGCGGATTCCAGCATGTGTGCCAATTTTCAAGAGTTTTTGGGCACGTTAAGGCCCCCAAAACCCCCCGGATAGTCGGAAAAAAAATATTTTTTTAAATAAATAAATAATCCTTAGAAGAACAAGAGGCCCCTGCGCCTTAGTGGCTTGGGCCCTAACAAGAAGAACGCTAACGGATATAATAGGTGTCTACACACCTACAAAAAACAATAGGTGCCCAAGCGACTATGTTTGTTGAACACCAAGTTCAACTGCAAAATTACTGACTGCGGACTGCAGATGACAATTACATAATATTATCCTTGCATTAGACTACCTTTGTATCTTAAGGCAGAAAAAAATAACTGGAATTGTGCAAATGTCAGAAAAAGAATTGTGTGCATTTGGATTCTTGACGCAGATTCTTGAAGATCGGGATGAACAGAAGTTAGAATTGAAGGGAAGCCACTCATCAGCTTCTCCATATGTTCCTCCAATTCTAATCAAATATGCTACTTGAACATTAGTGTGCTATAGTGTTCTTTCATTGGGTCTCCGAACTGAGATTAGTTGCCCACCAAAGTGGCTTATACATTAAGCAAAATTAATTTCCGTGGCAAAAAACAATTTGCATTTGTCTAGTCCCTGGGTGTAATGTCTACCTTTGTTGAGATCAAGTTCTTCATCGTCCTCTGCCTTCTTGTCCTCTGTGTTGTTGTTTTCTGAAGCGACCCACTGGATCTCTTCATTGGTCTCCTTCCATTCTCCACTCTGGTCCAGTTGGGACTTTGGCGGATCATTGATGAAGTCATCTGTTTCCGCCTCCGCTAACATGGCTGCATGCTCTCTCTGAAGAAAAAGCTATAAAGCAGACACAGAGACAAACACAATGTAATTACTAGTGTTTTGCTTGTGAACCAATCAGCGCTCGAAAATAATTTTGTTGGACATGCTCAAAAGTGAAATGATTATATTGCACGTGCAGACACATTAATGATCAGCTTTAGCATAAATTTCTACACCACACTGTACACCAATGTATCATTTTATCTTAGAAATTAATTTCATGCAAACCATGCACTGATGCAATATCAACATGACCTAACAGTAGACATGGAATCTGAGAACTTCCTCAAAATCTGATAACCAGTGGTCTACAATTCAGACACATCTTACTACCAGGTGTAAACAGCGAAGTGTTTTGAGTGGCCACTTGTGATCACGTCACACCAAGACCTTAATAACAGGTGTAATGAATGTAGGCCCTGTTTTCTGCAAGTGTGAAGTGTGGCCATGCAGCAGTTGTTTTTCTCTGCGTGTGTGTTTATATACCTTCACCAGAGCAGCGACTGCGCTGAGAGATCTCTCAGTCTGCAACTCATCTTTTTCAGACACACACATGGACTCCCAGACTTCACCTCCCTCCATCTGCAGCTCCACCAGACAGTGTCTGTTCCTCGCGCTGTACTCCACCAGATTAATGAGCAAGCCCAGACCCTAAAAACACACACAAATACAATGAAAAACACATCATTTAGATCAACAGGACACAAGACAGAAAACATGGTTGCACTTTGATAGTAACGTCACACACAATCGGTTTGCACAAACAAAACAAAAAACAATTAGGATTGGACAAAAAATATTTTCAACTTTTTTTTTTTTAGATGTGCAAATTATATAAATCATACTATTCAATATACTGTATACATTTAAAAACTAGTTAAACATTTCTTCAATTTAATCAAAGTATGTTTGATGTTTTTTTTTTTTTTTTTTTCATTTTTGCTATATTTATTTGCAGTTTAACATTAAAAATAATTAACTTACAGTCTCAGTTCCTGAGACAACTTCCCCCTACTTCCTATGCCGTTATGCTGATGCTATTTGAGCACTGTTCGCTAATCTTATTAAGCTTTGAAGTAGCACAAGAAACAAGAAAGCAGATTGAGGGTTATTTCCCATAAATGAAGGCAAAGCTAAATGAGACATTGATTATAAAGTGTTTATGGGATGATTATAGTAAGTTTATTTAGTCTATAAGGTTCATTGTGTTCTATAACTATTGTTGAATGGTTATATTTAGACACTTTATCCTCAAAACCTGAAGAAAAAATGCATTTAACAGATACTAGTATTGGCAATATAGCCTTGGATAATACTTGGAAAAAATATACTTTTACAAATATTATTTGAAATATCTTTCCTTTATGTTGATTGTAAATTAATTTGTGGAGGTGCAATTAATTGTAATGAACCACATAAACCTGTACGATTAATTAGTTAAAGTCATTATTCACATCCCCTCAATAAACAATACATAGGTCCATAAATATTGGGACATTGACACAATTCTAACATTTTTGGCTCAATGGATTTCAAATGAAACGAACAAGATGTGCTTTAACTGCAGACTGTCAGCTTTAATTTGAGTATTTACATCCAAATCAGCTGAACGGTGTAGGAATTACAACAGTTTGCATATGTGCCTCCCACTTGTTAAGGGACCAAAAGTAATGGGACAATTGGCTTCTCAGCTGTTCCATGGCCAGGTGTGTGTTATTCCCTCATTATCCCAATTACAATGAGCAGATAAAAGGTCCAGAGGTCATTTCAAGTGTGCTATTTGCATTTGGAATCTGTTGCTGTCAACTGTCAAGATGAGATCCAAAGAGCTGTCACTATCAGTGAAGCAAGCCATCATTAGGCTGAAAAAACAAAACAAACCCATCAGAGAGATAGCAAAAACATTAGGCGTGGCCAAAACAACTGTTTGGAACATTCTTAAAAAGAAGGAACGCACCGGTGAGCTCAGCAACACCAAAAGATCCGGAAGACCACGGAAAACAACTGTGGTGGATGACCGAAGAATTCTTTCCCTGGTGAAGAAAACACCCTTCACAACAGTTGGCCAGATCAAGAACACTCTCCAGGAGGTAGGTGTATGTGTGTCAAAGTCAACAATCAAGAGAAGACTTCACCAGAGTGAATACAGAGGGTTCACCACAAGATGTAAACCATTGGTGAGCCTCAAAAACAGGAAGGCCAGATTAGAGTTTGCCAAACGACATCTAAAAAAGCCTTCACAATTCTGGAACAACATCCTATGGACAGATGAGACCAAGATCAACTTGTACCAGAGTGATGGGAAGAGAAGAGTATGGAGAAGGAAAGGAACTGCTCATGATCCTAAGCATACCACCTCATCAGTGAAGCATGGTGGTGGTAGTGTCATGGCGTGGGCATGTATGGCTGCCAGTGGAACTGGTTCTCTTGTATTTATTGATGATGTGACTGCTGACAAAAGCAGCAGGATGAATTCTGAAGTGTTTCGGGCAATATTATCTGCTCATATTCAGCCAAATGCTTGAGAACTCACTGGATGGCGCTTCACAGTGCAAATGGACAATGACCCAAAGCATACTGCAAAAGCAACCAAAGAGTTTTTGAAGGGAAAAAGTGGACTGTTATGCAATGGCCAAGTCAATCACCTGACCTGAATCCGATTGAGCATGCATTTCACTTGCTGAAGACAAAACTGAAGGGAAAATGCCCCAAGAACAAGCAGGAACTGAAGACGGTTGCAGTAGAGGCCTGGCAGAGCAACACCAGGGATGAAACTCAGCGTCTGGTGATGTCTATGCGTTCCAGACTTCAGGCTGTAATTGACTGCAAAGGATTTGCAACCAAGTATTAAAAAGTGAAAGTTTGATTTATGATTATTATTCTGTCCCATTACTTTTGGTCCCTTAACCAGTGGGAGGCACATTTGCAATCTGTTGTAATTCCTACACCGTTCACCTGATTTGGATGTAAATACCCTCAAATTAAAGCTGACAGTCTGCAGTTAAAGGACATCTTGTTCGTTTCATTTGAAATCCATTGTGGTGGTGTATAGAGCCAAAAATTTTAGAATTGTGTCGATGGCCCAATATTTATGGACCTGACTGTAGATTATGACCATATATGTTGAACTAAAATGCTTTAAAACTTGAAAAATGACAAGTGGAGAATTTTTGTGAATGTTTATAATGCAAACCAATTAATCTATAATTTGTTTGCATTCTAACAATATTCGCAAAGAATTCTGTGTAGTGTTTTAAATTTTTTTAAAGCATTTTATGGGAAATTATTACAATTGTTAAGTAATTAATTTGGGTTACACTTTATTTTAAGGTCTCCTTGCTGCAATGTAATTATACAATTCACACGCATTGTTTTTTTTTTATATAATCATCAAAAAAAACTTAAAAATAAACATTGCAAAAATTTGATTAGTAACAGCCCTAATACAAATGCAAATTTCAATTTGTAATGCAGTTACGAAAGCACTCAGGAACTCCTAGCAGACACTGCTGGTCCCCACTGAATGTATCCCAACACTGAGTGATATTAGTAGATCTGTGTACTCACCAGGACTCTGATATCGAACCTCCGCTCCTGCGGCAGGTACTGTGGGACCCTGAGCACACAGTTCAGCGCCGTGATGATTAAGTCCTCCTGCTCGCCCGTCTTTGTGCTGCCCCATTCTACAGACAGAAAGAAAACGCAATCAATGGCTGCTGCACACGCGAGTTCAGAGTCAGTTAATCAGGGATTTTCTCTGACTGTTGTTCTCCAAGCTGCTCACATCTGGCTTATGACGGAGTACTCCTGAATTATGCTGAAGGGTTTGGCAGCAATACTAGCGAGCAACTAGCCAAAGCAGCACCGCTAACAGAAATCCATTTGGCACATCGAACAAAGGCAATGCAAGAAAGCCAAAAGACTCTTACTGACTTTAAGCCTTTTAAAAGCAAAATAACAAATGGTCTATAAGGCATAATGCAATGAGACAGCCACTGCAGCCCAGTCGCCTGATTGTTCAGTTGAACAGCTTCCAGCGCATATTACATTTATTTCAGTGTTGGGAAGTAACTACCGAAGAGCAGCAAAGTTATTAAGTCGGTAATGACTAATCGATATCTAATAATGAATTTTATTACTGATTAGTTGGGTCTCAAACTGTCTAAAGCTCAAAGTTCACTTCAGCTTTGACGCAAACACTTGGAATATGCGTATAGTCAAGTGCATAGCATTTCTAAATGTACTCTATTGGCGTGCATGAACACAGGCCTGTCAAATAATCATCCTTTTCCAGTGTCTGCACTATTTCTCTCCAGATGTTATGGGCAAAAAAAAAAAAAAAAAAAAAATCAAATCATTTAAACTGGAGTTGTGGGAATCTTTTAATTCCCTCACACAGGTGCTCATCAACACATGCGTCAATTGTTGTTGCGCCTTCAATAGGTTTTTTTTTTTTTTTTTGGACTGGGAAACAATGGCCTGGTCAGTAACACTTTATTTTAAGGTGTCCTTGTTACATGTACTTACTATTATAATAACAATAGGTTATGCATAATTACATGCAAGTAACCCTAATCCTAACCCTAACCATATAGTAATTACATTTAGTTGATTAATATTACGCAGTACTTAAATGTATCTGTAACACTGTAACAAGGACACCTTAAAATAAAGTGTAACCGCCCGGTCTAATGTTGCTACCTTGTGGACCAATAAAAAGTGCAAAGAAATCAAGGCACAAGAGTGATCTGAGGGTACAGAGTAGACAAGTTTAAAAAAAACAAAGCTGCACACATTAATTTATGCATACTAGGCTGATGACAACATTTGCATTACAAACACCATGCATACCATTGCGTTAAGTATACTTTGGTATTTACAGTTCAGTGCTGGGGAGCAAAGAACTAAAAGCAGCAATAAATTGAATAGAAATTCATGCAAGCATTTTCATAATCTTTTAAATACTTCACTGAGTGAGAACATTACTGCCGTGCAAAAGCAAACCACCGTAACTTCGATTTTGGTCAAAAATGCGTTATTGATATTTTTGGGACATTCAAGACATCCTTTATCATGTGCATAAGTATCTTGAGCCAATTTTGTTGTTTTTCTGAGAAAATAATGAACTATTCCTTTATAAGTAGCTTTGTAAGTTATAGTTTCAAAGTAGCTTTCTTTTTTTTTTTTTTTTAAACACTGTTACTTTTACTGTGAATTCTTTCACAGTCCAAGTGGAAGGTTTGTTTTGTTAAATGTCCTGGTCTTTGTACTGACCGTTGTCATGTGTGAGATTTAGCAGGACTCCGATGATAGCTCGCATACAGTCTTCTACAGCTTTGCCCACGTTGCTGTTGCTGCAGTAGGGCAGCGGCATGCCCGATGAGCACAGGCCTTTGTTCACCTCTCGACTGTACCTCTGGATCATCTCCTCACAGTGCCGTAATGCTCTAAAACAAACAGACAAAACAAAACTGAAATGTCCATTCGAAGAACTAGAGCAATTTTTTGTTTTAGTATCTAAAAACATCTTGAAGGGACAGAGTGCTAAAAAAATTTAAATTCTTACATTAGTACTCATCTCATCTATTTTCTTACACAAAAGTTATTATATTGCTTCTTTAGATATCTTGTGTAGTGCACAAGTCAAACAGCTTTCATGGTGCTTTCCCCTTTTTATTCACATTCATTATTTGGAAAAGAGCAGCGTGAACTATGACTGGGCGATAAACGGTACATTGAGAATGCAATAAAATATGCCAATCAGTGCATGTCTCTAATAAGTCTGCATGTTCTGTGCGTGTTTGTGGGTGCCGTCTCAACAAATGAGGGCATGAACTTCATCTCTAGAGTTGTTCTAAGAGTCACTTCACAAGATTTTCACCATTTCATTTGAGAAAAACTACCATCAAATAAACAAACAAAATACTAAAATGTACTTCTCAAAGAAGCAATAATATTATTTAAAAGGAATCGAATACAACCATGCTATTTTTTTTCAGTAAAACTGCAATATTTTGTTGTACATTAATATTTAATTATTATTTTTAATATGTACATTTTACATTTACATTACAGTTGATTACAATTTAAATATTTATTAAATTGATTGAGTTTTAATTCTAAAGCATTTCCTTCCCCATTAATGGTAATGGAATATAATGATAAATATCGAGTGATATGGAAAATCATTGTCATAAAATTTTTGGACATACTGCCCTGCCCCAGAGTGAATATTACTCAAAAAAGATCCTTGTGTTTCACAAAACAAAGTTAGTCATACAGGTTTGAAACACCAAGTGAATCAAAAAAATTAAGAATTGTGAGTAGTGGTTCTCAACTGGTGGGTCACTGTCCTGTTCTAAAGGCCGTTCACACCAAGCACGATAACGATAAAGATAACGATAAATATAGTTCTAAAAATCGTTTTCAATATTAAAGAATACCAGAGTCCACACCACAGCTATAACGATAATTCACAGAGAAACAATATCGTTGGAATCACTTTTAGAACGATTTTTTCAAGTTGATGAATGATAAAAACACTGAGCTGGAGAATTTAAAGCGGCAGACTAGCGTGCGCTTAGAATAACACACAATATAATTTGCTGGTGTGGACGTTAATACAGTTATCTTTATAGTTATCGTTCTTGGTGTGAACGGGGCTTTAAACAATGATAAATGCAAAAAATAAAATTCAGCCATACAAGCCATATAAGCATATATAGTTAGCAGAGTAAAATAAAGGGCTCTTCATTTAAAAGCAAGGAGAAACTAAAAGGTTTTGCTGTCATTTAGAAAAAGTCAGTTAAATTAGATGGATGCCAACATTGATAGGTTGCATAAGATGCCCTCGTCCTCAAAAAAAAAAAAAAGTTAAAATAAAAAAAACACACAGTGTAATAGAAAATGAATACGACTCGAACTAAATTCAATGCACTTAGAACTTGGACAAAATCTGTGTCCTGCAGCAAAACCGGCTGAGAAACACTACTTTAAGGACTTTTGCAAACTCCATATATTACTGCAAGCACAAAAATAATGGCCCTTGATTAATCAAATAATAATTTACAGTCTATCTCAGGGCATCAAAGCCGCTTAACAGATACAGTATGCTTAGGATCATAAGCAGTTCCTTTCCTTCTCCATACTCTTCTCTTCCCATCACTCTGGTACAAGTTGATCTTGGTCTCATCTGTCCATAGGATGTTGTTCCAGAATTGTGAAGGCTTTTTTAGATGTCGTTTGGCAAACTCTAATCTGGCCTTCCTGTTTTTGAGGCTCACCAATGGTTTACATCTTGTGGTGAACCCTCTGTATTCACTCTGGTGAAGTCTTCTCTTGATTGTTGACTTTGACACACATACACCTACCTCCTGGAGAGTGTTCTTGATCTGGCCAACTGTTGTGAAGGGTGTTTTCTTCACCAGGGAAAGAATTCTTCGGTCATCCACCACAGTTGTTTTCCGTGGTCTTCCGGGTCTTTTGGTGTTGCTGAGCTCACCGGTGCGTTCCTTCTTTTAAAGAATGTTCCAAACAGTTGTTTTGGCCACGCCTAATGTTTTTGCTATCTCTCTGATGGGTTTGTTTTGTTTTTTCAGCCTAATGATGGCTTGCTTCACTGATAGTGACAGCTCTTTGGATCTCATCTTGACAGTTGACAGCAACAGATTCCAAATGCAAATAGCACACTTGAAATGAACTCTGGACCTTTTATCTGCTCATTGTAATTGGGATAATGAGGGAATAACACACACCTGGCCATGGAACAGCTGAGAAGCCAATTGCCCCATAACTTTTGGTCCCTTAACAAGTGGGAGGCACATATGCAAACTGTTGTAATTCCTACACCGTTCACCTGATTTGGATGTAAATACCCTCAAATTAAATGTAAGAATATAAGGTGCATCTTGACACGGTAATGTCACATTTGAACATTTTAACACCAAGTCTGGTAATATAAGTGCTCTATCAGCATCTAAATATTGGCCGTTCAGAGAAACACTCAAGATGGAAAAACAGCCCGTAGATAACAGATGCAGCGGGAAGTGCGCACAACCTAATGGATTGCATTTACGCCACAGCCAGGGTCAGCAGACACTAACACAAGCTGCATTAGCTTTCTCTAGAGAGGGAAAACTTAGCTCTTCCTCTCTATTAGTCCCCAAGACATGTGTGAGTGAGATAACAATAGAGAGAGGGAGTCTGCATCCACAGCACATGTGCTACAGTACAACCAGCTTCAAAATGCCACTAATGCACTTAGCATAATGAAAGGTCATTAGCGAGCGAGATGGGAAATGGAGGTAGAGGTTCATGTATTCATATATTAGTGGGGCCATCATTAATGCAAGCCTGCCGTACTCTAATTGAATTAGAGCCAGCTGAACGAGCCCTTCCAGCAGTGCGTGTGTGAGTCGACTTTGTTGACTTATCTAGATCCTCTTCACAGTCCTGAGCACCTGTGTTTGGTTCGCTGTGCACTCTGAAGGGTCTGACCCCGTCTAGAGAGCTGGGCCAGCAGAAGAAGAAGAGGCCAGACCGCCTCAAGCGGACAAGTATAAGCTAGATTTACCATAACAGATGCCTAAATGTGCTTTCACATGGAAAGTCGATTTTTGCATTTTCTGAAAATGTGAGTGGTACTTGCCCACGCAAGTTGCTGCTGGGATGCTAGGGTGTTATAGATGCTTGCCAGGGCATTGCTTCACAGCTGCTAAAGTTTCTATCTGAGTGGTTTTTAGTGCTGCTATCCGGCTTGCTAAGTACACTGTTAGTCACCTAAATCAAAAGAGCCAGTAAGAATTTAAAAAGCATCTCTATAACATTCTGAGCTCTAGATAAGGTTTTGCCTCCTTTAATGTAATTTTTTAATGCAACTTTTTCTCCTGTTTTATCAACTGCCACGAAAGAGTTCAGATTGCTTAGAAAATAACATAAGATATCATTCATGTATGTAGTACAAAAGGTGTGGGGAAGTTACCTTACAAAGTCAACACATATAAAAATATCTAAGTCATAATAGTGATTTCTGAAACCAAGGACAGAAGAAAACAAACAAAAAAAACTTTTATAACATGATGAATGGTACAATTATAAAATAAGAAAGATAAAGCATTTCTGCAATAATTATCATTGTATATACACTCTACTGTGTTATTGGGTTCTGCAAGTGAGTTTCTTTCTAACTTGGTATACGTTTGACTTCTTTCTCCCATCAGACATCCATAATCCATGCTTTTTAGAAAGCTGTGGAGAAGCAATAATGGATTTTTTGTTTTTGCTGTTGGAACAAATTTGCTCCCATGTAGCTCTAAAGAGGTTTACCCTGTAAAATAAATGTGCAAATACACTCCAAAGTCATCTGAAGCAATAGCTTTGTGAGAACAGATTAAATGCAAGTATTCAATGTCTGATAACTCAAAGACTATGATCAAATATGAAGCATGAAGCTGTGTGATATCAGATTCAGATGGACAAGCTTTATTGTACCTGACGGCTCCTGATTACGGCATGTTTCATTGTTTGCAGAGTGAACATTCTGATGTAAGAAAGTAAATCAGGGGAGTTAGGAATGACAAGAGGGACTAAATGACTATGGTTGACTATACTTTTAAGTGGTTTGAAGTTGGACACTTAAGACAGTATTCAAGTCTCATTAAGGTTTGAAATGATTGGCCTCTTTAGGAAATGTCAGCATGGCTTGAGCCGTATCAGAGGGTGTTCTCTGGCACAGTAGCTCTGCGCTTATGGTCTTGGCAGCTGGTGTTGTTGATAAAGTGTTCCTGTTGCTGTTGGGGTTGTTAATGAGTCTAGAGGCTGTCTGCTGTAATGAGGAAAGCTAGCGGTTAACCTGCACCCTGTCTGACCACACACTACCAGGGGCTTCCTGCCAAAACAATCAGGAAAACATGACAAGTGTACTGCTACATTACTGTAAAACTACAGCTAGACAACTGCTTTTCCTTTTCTTTTGGAGGCACTTACTTCGCTGAAGACACTATGAGCTGAGAGTCCTTGTACGCGATCAGGTAGGCCTGGTTTTCTGGATTGTGCACGGTTACCTGTATCGATAAATATCAAATTAAAAATAAGTTAAAAAAGATCCACTATGTAAAAAATAATCCTCTTCTAAATTGACTCAGCAGAGATAGACTTTGTTGTTCAATCTACAGTAGGTTAATATCAAGGTTAATGCAGTCTGTTTATCCTTTAACGAAAGGACTCCCTCTACCAAGTACAATAATCAGCTTTCCCTCATTAAAAAAAAAAAAGGTCTATAAGAATAAGGTCTAAAGCTATAAAGCTATAGTAAAAGATTAAATTGTCACATGACCAGAATCTTACTAACACTTAACTACACAACCATTCAAAAGTTTGGGGTCGGCAAGATTGTTTAAAAATGTTTTTGAAGCAAGCCTCTTATGCTCACCAAGCCTTCATTTATTTAATAAAACATTAAATGTATTTAATTATTACATTAAATATAGTAATATTGTGAGATATTGTAATTCAAAATAACTGTTCCATTTTGAAAATTAAATATTTAAAAATTCACTCATTAATCCTAATAAATAAATTCAATTATGGCAAAGCTGTATTTTCAGCAGCCATTACTTCATTCTTCAGTGTCACGTGATCCTTCAGCAATCACTATAATATGCTGATTTAGTGCTAAGTTAAGATGTTTGATATTTTTGTGGAAACAGTGATCCTTTTTTAATGATTTTTTGATTAATAGAAAGTTCGAAAGAACAGCATCTGAAATGGCAACGTTACAATAATGTTACAAAAGATGTCACTTTTGTATTCATTTCTTTCAAAAAAAAAAAAAAATCAGCTTACTGCCCCAACTTACATGAGGTAGAATGTATTTTATTGTAAAAGCCATATGAAAGCAAATATAATTCTCATTTTCATATTAATGCTGAAAAGTAAGTGGATTTGGATTGAAATCTTTGTATCACAAGCAAATGGATTTGCATGTTCAAGGACAAACAGTCTGGATTCACATAAGTCAACCTAATTCAGAGTACTTTATACTGCACGCGTTTACTTTTAAATTGCATATGCATGACAATCACAACTCAAATGCATGGATGAGACTTACACTTTCTAGAACACGCAAACATCTCTCAGCCCCCCACAATGACGCCACTAGGTTCTCCTTATCCTCTCGGCTCAGGTTCTCCACACACTCTTTAACTGTGGGGAAACACACATGCATGTTAAATCACTCTCACAAGTATCTTCTTATAATATGCATGCATGTGAAACCCAGGCAAATGGAATCTTCATGACATAATACAAAACACAATATTAACATAATATCAAACTTCTATAACAAATAACGGACAACAATCAGAGCTTTAATAATATGCAGGTAACTTTGGCAAATACTGAGCAAAAATAGAAGACCTTTATCTACAATGTGGTCCAGGCCTCCCAGAAGCCGGAGTTCTTCTTTAAACCAATCCCCCGCTCTCTTCGACGTCAAAGACAACAATGTCTCCATTGCTAAATGTCCCGACTGCCGAGAAAAACACAATGCGCAATCAGTTTCAAAGATATTATAAATGATACATTCAGCTATAATGACTCCATTATGCAAATGTAAAAGTTCTATTTGCTAAAAAGAACATTAAAACAAATGTAAATAGAGAAATGCAAAGAACACAACTTAATATAAAAATCTCTTGATCTGGCTCTGATGGCTAAAGCAAAAACATGAAAACAAGTAAATATTATAATAGTATAGCAAAGGGTGTTTTAAATGAATTTATGTATGAATATAGAGAAAAGTTCTTGGAGAGGGTTTTATCATGCTGTGTTTCACTGTGCTAACAATCACACAGGATGCATTATGTTCCGTCGGTGTATTTTTTAAATTGGTGGTCTATGTGCACATGCTCCAGTCAGATTTACATTTACCAGTGCATCATGTCTCTGTTTCTTGTTTTTTCAATGTCAGCATTTTCAGTACAATTTAAAAACAGTGCGTCAAGTAACAGCTTAAGTTTTAAAATCCTTGAATTCTGTTTCAGTCTGATGTGCTCCACCCAGCTGTTTTTGAACTTATCCTGTGAGAACAGCTTATAAAAACTACACTGTCAGCATCACGCTAAACCCTCTCTGAGAAACAACTTTTTTGCAACATTTGCCATGTTCAAATCTACTTGTGAGAAATCTGCATGATAATGAACACTACAGTCATTTTATTTATTTAACATTTCATTAGAATTATTGCACTATTACATAAGCACAAATCGAGAGAATGCATGGCTTGCTTGCAGATTTAGTTTAGCAAACAGCACAAACGTGAACACGGGGGGTGGGGGGGCAGACTGGCTGTATTACACTTTTATTTGAACAAAATATCTCAATAGATAGGCTATTACTAAATAGCAACTAATGTTTTCTGGGGTTTTTATGTTTTGTTTTTTTTCCCCCAGCTCATTAGCGCTTTTTCCATAATGTAGAGAGAGCGCGCAATCCTGGTTGGGAAGAAAATGTATACATTTAAGAGAAACACTCCGACTGGGGGATTTTTACTCCTAACATCTGGCAAGCGTAAACTATTCTTTAACACAGTTGTTGTGACTAGTAACAACAATACACTGACTGATACATTTTTGAAACATCCTTAAAATGTGCAACACAAGCAATGATGTGTATCCACTAGAGGGAGCAGAATCTGAACCTTTCTGACCACAAATGAACACAATCGCTCATCCACATGATCTATCACATTTTATAATAAAAAAAGTGCAAATCCTTGACAAGAAAGTTTGCAAATGTAAACAAACTAAAAAGATGTAAACAACTAAAACTAAAAGATGTAAACAACGAACTACCGCACTGAAACAAGAAACACCAGCCAATTACAAAGCACAACTGGTCTTGAGCTTACCGTGATATTCTCCAAGTCGAGATGCTTATTATGGACGGTTTCACAGAGTTTGCGAATCTTTTCTTTTACTTTGTTCATCTCTTTTGTCGTTAGCTGATCAGCAATGGATTTGTCCTGTTCTAATTCCAGCAAACGAAGCATTAGATCCAGACTGGCCCGATCCAGGTCCATGTTCAAACGGTCTCGGCTGAGAATGTACATGAGAGAGGCCGTACACAGAGCTAGATTCTGAGGAAAAGGGCAAGGACAGGAAGTACAATCGATTAGACATAAGAAATCAGACAGTGAATGTTTCTAAAAAGTCCAAACATCTTTTGACTTACTGGATGTTGAGGTGCATCATTGAGAGTTTTAAAGACCTGAGCCACTTTCCCACGAGCCCTCAGGTGCATCCTGAAACTGGGCATGGCACACCGTGTGGCCAAACTAATAACACTGCACAAAAATGCAACAGAATTGTAATGAGAAAACACTGAGCCTGTTGCAAATACAAATATCAGGCCATATTTAAAATATTGGAGAATGGTTAGAATATACACTGATGGAAATTTTCTGCACCTAAGGCAACGTGTGTTAAGGGGTTGACCAGTCTTCAGACCAGTGGCAAGATACTCAAAGTCATCGGTGAACTCCTGATTCTCGCCAAATTCCACCACGTCATTGAAGTGCTTCACGTGCTGAACAACGGTGAACAACTGTTGAGAAAGAGAAAGCCAGTGTTTAATCTCATGACGGAAATATTCTTTGATGAACAGTTTGGTCTTTTTAGTTTCAGTGAATATAAAGAGAAGGCTCACTTTCAGTATATAACCATTCACAATTCATATAAGCTTTATATTCCATGCTGCGAAGCATGCAGAAATGATCCAGGACTAACAAGAACTGCATGTTCCAATGCTGGATTGAATCTTTAAAAAAAAAAATAATAATAATAATAAATAAAAATAATTTAAATAAATAAATAAATATACACACATACATATATATATCTATATATACATATACACACACACACATACATATATACATATATATATACACACACACACGTATACAAATATCAGGGAACGATTGCAGAGAATTTCCAGAGTTGTATTATTTTAGATGTTTATAAACGAAATAATGGTTATATAGTAAGTGTTAATACAATTTAGGGTGCTTCAAAAAAGTGAATCTTGTTAAAAGTTACATGCGGTGGCCGAGCTGAGCATCAACCCGCTGAGTGAACTGCAATATGAAAGCGGCTTCACGAGACTGATGAGCATATAGACAACAGAGAGAGAATTAAATTCAATGCTTTTATTTCCAACATGCAATCATTCATGGCTGTATTATTTAATTCATGCAGAGTTACGTCTTTATTGGGAGAGGACTTGACGGATTATCTACGTGACTCCGACTTCACAAGACTAATAGACCACAGAGAGAGAATTAAATTCAGCGCTTTTATTTCCAACATGCTCTAATTCATGGCTGTGTTATTTCAGGCAAAGTTATAGCCTATCTTTATAGGGACAGGGCTTGACAGAGTATCTTATTTATCATATTTCTTAGAGCCAAGTTGCATAAACTACATATCAGGCATTTATGTAATACATCTAATTTGTGCATTAATGACTGTAATATTAAATAGTTTACTAACTACAGCAAATCAAGTACCTGCACGCCGTTGTTGTTGTCTCATCTCCCCTCGGATGCGCTGCAATTGCGATCCTGCACGCAATTCTCAAAACGCGTGTTTATCGGGAATCCGATATTACAAAACCGATATCCGATTATGGAAAAATGCTTAAATATCGGGAAAAATATCGCTAAATCGATATATCGGCCGATCTCTAATATATATGTGTATATAGATGGCAGTTTGAGTAGCCTATAGTTCTGTGTAAATGCATAGATAAACCGTGCTGTCAGCAACATAATTTAGAGCATGCCAGTTGAGAAATGCAATAAAATACAATGCTTGTTATATTCCAATATTCCAGAGAATATTCCGTGAATTAACATTATCCAGTGAATTATTCTTCACTCTTTAGCCTATTAAACCTACTAAAATTGTAGTTAAAAATGAAGTTGATATGACTCCTGTCCTTTATTTATTTTTTCCATTTGAAAACATTAGACTTTCTACGTTTATTTTGCTTACTGCTAATATTAGTGTTGCTGCTAAAGCTTTTTATAAATAAAATGTTTTTATTGTTGTAATACGAAGATTAAATTTAACATGACAGGGCTCTAGACTGCGACCAAAATGGTAATTTTTTGCGAGTTAAAATTTGACGTGGTCGCATTTGTATGAGTGCCTGGTCTGCGCTACTCCAAAGCGTCTGCTTCATACAGCGCACACTGCCAGCCGCAGCACATTATAGCAGGAGTCAGATTTCACTGATCACGTGAAGAGAGGTGCTTTCAGCACGATCGCTTCGTGGGTAGAGCCTGGTTTATACTCGCCGCGTCAGCACAAGCGCGAAGGTGCGCGTCGCAGATGGAGCGCAACGGAGGATTTTGTTTTCAAACTAGTAAAAGACCGCTTCTTAAACCAGAGAAGGTGAACATTCTGGTGTTCTTGTAGAAAAAACATGCAAGTCCTGTCAGCTACAGCCAGTTTAGTTTTACTTTTCTTTTTGTTTTCGTTTTGAGAAGCTTGTTATCTTTGCTGTTTACCCCACGTTACACTATGGAGGCTTTACTTAATTTAAAAAAAAAATATTAATATTTATTTGCTTCCTAAATGTTTAATTTGCTAAATATTCTGTAATATACTCTGTATATAATACAGCATGTGATGTGTCCTGTGCCATGCCTCGTCTTATTTGTTTTTGTTAATAAATGTTATGTAAGCTAGTTTGTCATTGTCAACGTACTGTTTTATTGTTGTTGTGCTTTTTAATTAAGAATAATAATGAATCCATCTTTTGTTTTAGTCTTAAAAATGAAAGGTGTATAGATATAAGCAAAACAGACAATTATCTTTTCTTGTAAAATGTGACACCAAGATTGCGCATTTGAAAGTGAACGAAAAAAGGAATTCCTGTTCACAAAATTTAAAATCACAAATAATACCGATGAAAAAGAACGAGCTGAATGTTGAACACTTTCATTACCATATAACTATACACTATGATAAAAGTTCATCAGCATGCATTAATTAATCAAATGTTCAAATGTGCAAAAACAAAAAAAAGTAATTGCAACCAAATTATGTGCTCGTGCGAGAACTGGAACTGAGAAAGTTAGTGCAAAAGTAAGATCAGTGGGAAGAATGAGTCTAGAGCCCTGCATGAAAGACTGCTAATTCTCAAAACATTTTTTGTTAAGATGACTGAAAGGAGGAAAAACCAAAGTGAAGTATGGACTTGCTTCACGCAGTCATTTATTTACTTTCTAACAGTAAATAAATATTGGTTCTGCATATCGGTTATTGGGCACATAAACATACAAATAATTGGTATCGGTTATAAAAAAAATAAAAAAAAATAATCAGTATTGGTCGATCACAAATATATATATACACATACATACACATACATACACACACACATATACATATATATATAATCTGTTACACTTTTAATACATGTCTATGTGCTGCGCTAACATTTGAACTTTAAGCACAGTGGATAAATGGCCCGCGTGTTGCGGTTGAAACGACTTTCGTTCCGCTTTTGGTGCATAAACATTATATCGAACATTCATAGACCAGCCCTACTGGAATTGGTACAAACCACAAAAATGTCTAATCTAATTACTGTCATATTAAAAATAATAAATAATGATTTAAAAGTCAGCTGCCTGAAGCAGATTAAGTTTCGTTCCACACGGCGCGCACAAAGAAATGTAATCTCACGAAGCCAGCAAATATTACGTTACACTTCACTTTTCATTATTCGTTGATAATGTTATCCTGCAGTCAAACATAAAGACCACAAAACAGAGTTATAATAAAATGAGGGTGGTCTGGAAACAATTCGAACGGTTTACAGCTTGCAGCTTAGATGAAAAGCGATTCAATGGGCAAAGTAAAAGGTGAGGGTTGTAACGTAGGTGGGCTTGAACAACTGTTTAACACCCACAGTTAGAATTACTCCACAGAACATCAGTGCTTTCTGGACCCCAGCAAAAAGATCTTTTTGTATAACTATAATAGTCCTTATGATCATGCCAGCATTTTCAATATGCTGCCACTGAGACTTTCAAATTCAAAATTCATTGAAAAACAGCTGCAATACTTTTTATGCATATTAAGATTAAAGCTTTATGCCTTTATTATTGGTTCCATGCCACTGACTTTCAAATTGAATTGGCTCCTGCTCGGGCCTTCAGTATAAAGTTGCCAAATATTCAAATGTATAGTGCATTACAAATCATTTAACTCAGCAGTCTCTGTACTTAATATAAATTAGCCATTTTTTTTCAGAAGTGATGGGGGGAAAGAAAAAAAAAATTGGAAAATTATCATTTTTATTTCCAAGATAATAACTAAATATCACTTACTGAATTAAAGTGACAGCAAGCATACTACATCCAAAATGTTTAATACTGCATTGTGTATCATGCGGTTTTGAAAAAGTAGTAGCTCATATGCATGATTTGCACGGTAAGCAGCGAGGTACTGCGTGTGTCAAATCAGATGGTGTTGTGAAGTGTTTGCACTCACCTCCTTATGTTCTTTCCTACATTTGAGTGCAGTGACCATGTCCTGGTAAGGTTCTGTGGGGACAGTGACGGACTTGATGACTTTGGGAGGAGGAGCTGGAGCTTTGAACACTCCATCGTCCTTGTGAGAGTTCGACTCTTTACTGCCTCCCGATGAAGCAGCCTGTGCAAGAGCAACAACTCGGAATTAAAGCATAACAGAGCTGATTCACATATAGCTGCCAACAACTGACCCACTGCTGATTATGTAACATGACGACTAAAGATAGTGCTGCAGAACATTATAGATTAATCATGCTGCAACTACTAAAAGGCCAAATCCACGACCAACAGCAACGCTGCTAAATAAAACACTCCTAAGATGGCCAAGCGCCAATACACATATTGAATAATGCAATGTTTAGAATACTCTAATATCTGTGATCTTGTTTATGGGAACAGTAGAAATGGAGGCACTGCGCTAATGAGAATCCTTACAAACAGTTCAAGTGAAGTGTAAGCATGTCTGCCAGTGTGCATATTATTACAGTGGGCTTCACAGGTGGCAACAGATGCAGGCCTGCTAAGTTGTATGGGATTGATTGATTGTGTTTGGATGGCACATGTAGAGAGCGCGGGAGAGGCTGCTAGTTGGAAAAGAAGTGCATAATGGGGTCGTGTTTGAGGCACATCAAAATACACTATTTACTTTAATATACATTCCTGCTTTAATGGTGAATGATTCATCAGGGTCAGTTAGACTTGTTTCGGAATCTTTCAACGAAATGTAATAACTTGCTTCACCACCGAAAATACTTCACCTAGGCTGCACCAATCTATTGGTTAATGTTAACCAAGAGCATAATCAATAATGGTTGAAAGCTTTTCAAACATTTTCATAAAAAAATGTGTCAAATGGTATGACGTAACGAAGCCTTGTTTGTTGAAATCAGTTTGATATATGCTCCGAAACAGTAATTTGAAAAAAAAAAAAAATTGCAAAAGAAGCTTTAATTCTTTGAAGCTTCTTTGAAGCTTTATTAAGCAGGGTTTCGAAAGAACCCATTAGAAGTCTACCGATATGGCTATTTCTCTGGCCGATGCTGATATTTAGAAATCAGGGCAGCCAATGGCCGACATATGATGCCGATTTTTTTGGCCGATACATTTGGCCAATTTTCTTTTTTTTCCCCCCTTCACCTCATAAAAGAGAGTTTGAGTAAATGTTTATTGCAGGGTACAAGATAGTAATAATACATGGCTCAAAACTTAAGCTCTTGGAAGCTCGTGTATCCACTGGACACAAATAGCGTATATCAGCCGCACCACACGCATACATCTTCTACGTTCTTTGATGTGAATGAAAACAGCGTATCTGTGTGGTGCGGCTGACACAGAACAGCATACGCTATTTGCGTCCAGTGGATATTCTCCAAAATGGTGCTACGGTGATGCAGATGAGACGAATTGTTGAATAAAGCCATTATTTTTATTTTATTTGCGTACAAAAAGTGTTCTCGTCGCTTCATAATGTTCAGATTGAACCACTGATGTGGCAGATGGACTATTTTGACAATGCGTTTCATACTTTTCTGGGCCTTGACAGTGTTATTAATTTGGAAGTGAATAGGGCAGTCACAAGCCTCCGGGTTTTCATCCAAAATATCTTAAATTGTGTTCTGAAGACGAGCAAAGCTTTTAAGGCTTTGGATCGACATGGGGGTAAGTGATTAAATTGACTAAAGTGACTAAATTTTCATTTTAGGGTGGAGTAACCCTTTACGATATCACTGCTCAACGTCTCTCACACTGGGGAGACACCAAAGCAAAATGTGCAAAGTGGCATCAAAGAGGTCAGAGTTTTTACACAAAGGTGACTATAAACATTGTGGTGATAGCATGAGAGGTGCCTGTGCTAAAGGCGCTTTCTAAAGTGGGTTGTGACTGCGTGTAGGAGTGTGTAGGGTTTGGTCGAATATACTGTGTTTGGCGTTGTACTCACTGGAGGAGCCTGAGATCGTGATGGAGGCATGGGCAGCAGCTCTTCTGGCTCTGGCTGGTTCCAGTGTCTTGCATTATACACAGCTTTAGTAGGCGACTGCAAAAAGAACAGGCAAACACTGTTACACTGAGGGCATTGTAACATAATTTTGGGGTTCATTAGGTTGGCATGGCTTGCATCAAGAACAAAATCCATTTTGAGACTGAACAGAAGTACCAGTTTACCTTACATCAGTTTCACTGAAAAAAATGTAGCACATATATTTACCGGTGGTCCTTAATTAAGGAGCTGGGGCCCTAAGGGGACCCTAATTATTTTAAAAGCCTGACTTCTAGACCTGGAAACGTCATGTAATTTTTAAAATGCCATGGGCACTTTTATAATGAACATACATTTTTCTAGTCTGCCAAGCGCTAAAGTATTTTATTTTTACTAAAACATTTTGAAAAATCCTTTTCCTTATTTCTTCAAATTACAAAAGGGGAGAGGGGGGTTGAATATTGTTGTGAACCACTGATGTGAGTATTTGAATTCAAATAACTTTGTGAATAGACTTGAATAAGTGTTAAAGATGGCCTAAGATGGCAGCGCGCGCAGTCGCAGCAGCTTCTCTCTCTCCCGACAAACCGGTGTTTTCGTGTTTTTTGTCTTGTAAGTCGCAATGTTTTTGCACATCTTTGTCTCGTCTACCTGTCTTTAAGCGCGCATACAGTCGTGAGTTTCTGCTCGAAGTCAGCAGAACCACATTTTTAGAGTTAAACTCCGCGCACACTGAAGAGTTGCGGAGGCCTTCTCCATCACCGACCCCCACTACTGCATCTCGCCCACAGCGGAGGCGCTACAAGCGGCGTGAGAGGAAGCAGAAGAGGGGTAAGCGCGGAGATATCCGAGCTAGGCTAGCGGCCAACCCACACAAGCCAGCTATCCCCACCATCGTACTGGCGAACGTACGCTCTTTGGACAACAAACTGTACTACATCCGACTACTCCGCTCGACTCAGAGGACTGTAAGAGACTGTTGTGTTTTTGTGTTTACGGAAACATGGCTTAACAACAGCGTACCGGACTGCGCCATACAGCTTGACCAGCTAACATGCTATCGAGCTGACAGAGCTCTCGTCGAGGGAGGTAAGATCCGCGGCGGGGCTTTGTGTTTACATCAATGATGCGTGGTGTCGCGACGCTGTTGTGGTCTGCAAACACTGCTCACCCCTGGTGGAGTTTATGATTATTAAGTGCCGGCCGTTCTATCTACCGAGGGAATATTCAGCCATACTGCTCGTTGCTGTATACATCCCTCCCAGCTCCAGCAACAACAACAGGAGTGAGGCACTAAATGATCTGTACCAGCACACCAGTGAGCAGCAGACAGCCCACCCAGATGCTTTTCTTATCTTGGCTGGGGATTTCAATCACGCAGACTTAAAGAGTGTGTTCCCAAAAATTCACCAACACATAGACTTTCCAACAAGGGGAAAAAACACTCTGGACTTTGTTTACACCACCCAGAGAGGAGCTTACAAGGCCCTCCCCCTCCCCCACCTCGGAGACTCAGACCACATCACTGTCATGTTAATGCCTGCATACAGACCGCTCGTTAAAGTCACCAAACCAGTTCACAAACAGATTCAAGTGTGGCCGGAAGGGTCGTCAGAGGCACTTCAAGACTGCTTTGACACCACTGACTGGAATATGTTTAAACAGGCTGCCACATACAACAATACTACAGACCTCCAAGAGTACTCAGAGACTGTTACTGCCTACATCTCCAAGTGCATTGATGATGTAACAGTCACAAAGTCCATCACTGTCCGGGCCAACCAGAAGCCGTGGATGACAGGGGAGGTCTACAGACTTCTGAAGGCTCGGAACGCTGCCTTTAGAGCTGGAGATGAGGAGGGCCTGAAGACAGCTAGGGCCAACCTATCCCGCGGCATCAAAGAGGCCAAGAGACAGTACTCCAGGAGGATAGCCCATCGTTTCAGCGACAGCAGAGACACGCGGAGCCTGTGGCAGGGGATACAGACCATTACGGATTACAAGCCCCCACCACAGACCTGTGACAACACCATCCCCCTGCTGAACGAGCTGAATGCCTTCTTTGCTCGCTTTGAGGCACAAAACAGCACCACTGCACAGAAGACTCCACCTCCTCCCGGCGACCAGGTGATGACGCTGTCCCCGGACAGTGTGAGGAGATCCCTCAGCAGGATCAATGCACGCAAAGCTCCGGGTCCTGACAACATTCCTGGGCGTGTACTGAGAGACTGTGCAGTGGAACTCACTGAGGTCTTCACAGACATCTTCAACATCTCACTAAATCAGGCTGTTGTCCCCACATGCTTCAAAGCTACCACCATCATTCCAGTCCCTAAGAAGTCATCTCCATCCTGCTTCAATGACTACCGTCCAATAGCACTCACTCCCATCCTCATGAAGTGCTTTGAACGGCTAGTCATGCACCACATCAAGTCTGTCCTCTCCCCCTCCCTGGACCCCTTCCAGTTTGCATATAGGTCCAACCGCTCGACCGATGATGCCATCACCACTGCCCTCCACCCAGCCCTCACACATCTGGAGAAAAAAGACTCATATGTCAGGATGCTGTTCATAGACTTCAGTTCAGCATTCAACACAATCATCCCTAAACAGATCACTCACAAACTGGCCCAGCTGGGGCTCAATACCTCACTGTGCAACTGGCTGTTGGACTTCCTGACCGGGAGACCTCAAGCAGTACGGGTCGGCAGTAACACATCCAGCACCATCACACTGAACACTGGGGCCCCCCCAAGGATGTGTGCTGAGCCCCCTCCTCTTCACTCTGCTGACCCACGACTGCACACCATCACACAACTCCAACATTTTCATTAAGTTTGCGGATGACACGACTGTGGTGGGTCTCATCAGCAACAGAGATGAGACAAACTACAGGAGCGAGGTGAGCCGCCTGGCCGGGTGGTGCAGTGACAACAATCTCTCTCTGAACGTGAAGAAGACGAAGGAGATTGTTGTTGACTTCAGGAGAGTACACACTCAGCATGCCCCTCTGACCATCAACGGTGCGACTGTGGAGAGAGTGAGCAGCACCAAGTTCCTGGGTGTGCACATCACTGAGGACCTCTCCTGGACTAACAACACTGTAGCACTGGCCAAGAAAGTACAGCAGCGTCTCTACTTCCTCCGCAAACTCAGAAGAGCCAGAGCCCCGGCCCCCATCATGTGCACCTTCTACAGAGGCACCATCGAGAGCATCCTGACTAGCTGCATCACTGTGTGGTATGGCGCTTGCAACGCATCCTGCCGCAAGTCACTTCAGCGCATAGTGAGAGCAGCTGAGAAGATCGTTGGTGTCTCTCTCCCCTCCCTCCAGGACATCTACAGCACCCGTCTCACCCGCAAAGCCCTCCGCATTGCAGGCGATCCCACCCACCCGACACACATCTTCTTCAGTCTGCTGCCATCAGGGAGGAGACTGCGGAGTCTCCAGGCGAGGACCAGCAGACTGAAGGACAGCTTCATACATCAGGCTGTCAGGAAGCTGAACTCCCTCCCGTCCTTGCCCCCCCCTCCCCTCTTTCACCCCCATTTAACACAGCAACACACTAGGAACTCTGACTCTGTGACACCCCCCCCCCCCCACCGACCAACAAACTGTGACCGGCACATGTCACTTGTGCAGCATTGGCTGATCACTACCCATCCAACATTGACTGCAAATTACCTCTTCGGATAGTCTGACAAAAACTATCCGAACAGTCACTTCGACTTGTCACTTTAACAGACTGATAAGCTCTTCTTGCACTACACTCATAACAAAACAAAACATCTGCACAGTTTTGTTTTTGTTTTTGTACATTCAACTGGTTTGCACTCCATCTATTCTGCCATGTGCCTTATGCACTTTATCTATCTCTCTTGTTTTTATTTTCTACAATGTCCTCAGACTGATAAGCTCTTTTGCACTACAAATATATCTACACAGTGTTGTTTATTTAACTGGTTTTGCACTCTATCTGCCATGCGCCTTATGCCACTTTATCGATCTAATTCTTATTTTTTTCTACAATATCCTCATTTGTATAATTGTATAATTGTATAGTTGTATGTACATATGTTTAAACTGTATTTATCTGTATCTGAACGTGTTTAATGTTAACTGTATGCACCAAGGGTCTGAGAGTAATGCAATTTCAATTCTCTGTATGTATGTACTGTACATGTGGAAGAATTGACAATAAAGCTGACTTGAACTTGAACTAAAGGGGTCATGAACTTAGAAACCAAAATTTCCTTGATCTTTTCACATATAAGAGGTCACTGTACTACAAAAATATCCTGTAAGTTTAAGAACTCAAAACTTTCTCATAGCCTATCACTTTTTAGTCAAAAAACAACTTATATTGAAGCCAGTCTGCCATAATGACAGCTTGTGGAATGTACCACACTATGATGTAATAGTGTGGCTAAACACCTCCGCAACAGATGATCAACACCTGCTTCTACATCGCTGCCTGTTCAGCCCCATGTTTATGGGAGAGGTGAACACGCAGGTCTACGCAGAACTGATCAGAACCTTAGGAAAGAGTGGATGAAATTAATTTTTAATGAAGTTCCAGACAGCATCAGTAAGAACTTGGTCCTTTGTTCATTTCATTTTTCCGGATTCGTTTACAAACAAGGCACAATTCGACGCAGGATTTTCAGAAAGATTTTAACTAAAAGATCATGCTGTGCCGACTATATTGGATCCAACAGTAAAGTCGCAATACACAAGTCTGAGTAACTGTTTTTACTACGTGGTCACTATTGCTCTGTCTGTTAAACAGAGCATTTGATAGGAGTAGCCTATATGATATGTGGTTTTAACCTAAATGACAGCAGTGTCCATCTGTCAAGGATGTAGGCTGTCAAACACAAGCAGTAGCCAATCATTGCAGTTGGCATTTACTTGCGAGTGTACAATTCGCCAGGCCTATTCAAATGAAGCGTTCTGATGAGAGGGGTCAAAAACAGGACAGAGAATAGCCTATTCTAAATTATGATGTTTTTTGATGTAAAAGTCTTGTACGCTACGCTCTCTTATAGACCATTTTCTGTGCCTTTCCGGGTGTCCACAGATCACGATAAACTAAGGAGAGTGACAGCTTTTAATAATTTTTAAAGAAGTTTGCAAATGTGATATTGATTTAATACAAGTTCAATAAACATGAAGTTAATATTAAGTGACTTACGTTGTCTGACTATAACACCACTGCCTGTTTTTTGGCCATTTCATCAAGGAAAATAGTTCCAAATGAAGTAACAACTCAGTTAGTGATTCATGATAACCCATTCATAAAGACAGTCACTTCCTGAGCAAACCAGCTGTTTGAACGAATCAATTGAATGAATGATTCAGTGATAAAATTAGTGACTGGCCGCCACCAGCTAGCGGTTTTAGTTTAATTTTTAATGTATAATTTCAGTTATTATAATTCAGTACCTATCTATTATAGTTACAAAACTGTTCAAATTAAAGCCCTGTTAATTTAATTTGTATCTTGTTATTGTTTTTGCTATTGATTGTCATTCATTTATTTGCTCTTATGTTATGATTTACTATTTGTTCAATTCTGAGTGCACGCGATTCTTGGGTGGGAAGGGGGCGTGGTCCATGGGAAATAGTCCTGCCACCACAGCTGGAAAAAATCCTAGAGGAAACACAGAAATAGTTTAATTTTTATGAATTTGAATTCTATGACTTGTGATTTAGCTATGCTGTGTCGTGTCTTGTAGCCATGTCACGTCTGGTGTGGACAGACAAATAATTATTGTAATTCTTATCACATTGTGTCTGGTGAGGAAGTGAAGTAGATGCTAGAGCAATACAGGATTGTAAAGGACAGCTGGGATTTGAATTATGGTTGCTCAAAGTGCAATCACACTGCACGCTATTAGTTCCAACATTTTTGCAACTTTTAGAAGTTGTGCTTGTCAGTCCAAAACTACTCAAGTATAACCAAAAATAAGAGCAAAGCTTTTCTCAGCAAACCACAGTAAAAATGCGAAGCCATCCATTTTTGGCAGTTACCTACAGTGGTTAAAAAAAAAACCCCGTTGTTAATACTCATGTTAATGAAGCAAACATATAAGCGTTCTGAGCCAAGAAACGCATTGTGAAAACAAACCTGTGAGGGTTGGGAGCAGAATCGCGTAAGGGTTCAAGCAAAGCAACCAAAACAAGTGTGAAAATTGAGAATATATCCAACAGCCAAATCTACGCCAGTCATGAAGATAATGATCTGTAAACATTTTCAAGGCATAAGCTTCTGCTCCACTTTCCACAAAGACGGCTATATTCCTTCTTCAACTGTAAATCACATTTGTAATTAAAACTCATTAAGAAATGCTACATTTCGCAGCTTGTGTGTGTTGGCAGAGTGTGAATTGAAGCGCAGGTCATTTGTCTCAGCGGGAGAGCATTCAAAGTAGACTGCAGGAACACTTTATATATGAATAACTCGCAGAGGATGCCAGATCAAGTCAAACTGCAGGGACTGACAGCACACAAACAGCCAAAAGGGGATGGGTGGTAAAAGGGCACTTGGCTACAGGAGGTGTAGGCACAGTCCACTGGGCAACACTGAGGCTGGGTTATTATTAATAATGAAGAGAAAGATTGTGGCCCCCAACATAACTCTGCAGGAGACTGGTTTTAATCTTCTGTAATTAAGAAGTGCTCTTCATGCTAGCAGGGAGTGAAAGTCTAGCTCCACCCCATGGAGAGCTCCTCATGCTGGGCTAGAAGACTCCAGAAGGTCTTACAGAGAGAAATCAAAACTGCCCCCTGAAGTGTTTTTTTCTATGAGCTGGAATCCCCCTCAAAAGTCTGGGAATGATGTTGCCAAGTAAGACCTCCAAGAGGACCAGGCAGATAGAATACAGCTGAAATGATACTCGCAAGTACATGACATCGCTTCTAGCTATGAAAGCTCAGGTGTTGTTACATTTAAAAATGTCACAATCAAATGCAAAATGCATTGAGAGTAAGCGTTGTCGAAAGGAGTACTAATGAAGCTTTGCCGTAACCTGCTTTTTAAGGTCAATGGAGTGTCTTGCTGAGGTAGTTAAAAATAGTTTATTTGTTTTTCAGGTTGCTCAATTATGACACGTGTCAATAATGAATCATGATTTTTAAATCAATACTGAGGACAAGATTAAAGGGATAGTTACACGAAAAGTATTCTCGTGGCTTCATAAAATTACGATTGAACCACTAACGTCACATGGAATTTTTTAATGATGTTTATTATTTTAATGATGACTATTTTAATGATACCTTTCTGGGCCTTGAACGTGGTAGTTCCGTTGCTGTCTATGGGTCAGAAAGCTCTCGGACTTCATCAAAAATATCTTAATCTGTGTTCTGAAGATGAACGAAAGTCTTACGGGTTTGGAACGACATGAGCGCGAGTAATTAATGACAGAATTTTCAGTTTGTCATTAATTACTTATTGACTTTAGACCTTTTATTGAACAAAAGAATAAATTAATAAAAGTGGATTTCACTGAACTTTAAACACCAACAAAAAATATTTGAAAGAAATCAATGTAAAGAATTTAACAATATAAATATATAAATACACACACACTTAAACAGATTGTTATAAATAAATAGACAACCTTGTTATAAATAAGGGCCTTCCACAACATACCAAAAAATACTAAATATTAGGGCTGTCAAGAGGGCATTTAAATATTTCCAAAATTATTTACATTCGAATTTTAAAATATAGTATTTCAACTATACCAGTAAACACCAGATTTTTAAAATCATCAGTTCAGAAGAGGGTGCAACAAATAAGTACAAACCCAACACTGCATTAACCTAGGCTCTCTAGACATTTCCATTGTTCATTTATTTTTTTTCCTCACAGCTTTTAAAAAAATGTCAAAAATACCCCATTTTAGCAGTGCAGCTCCTCCAATGCTATTTAGTAAACAGCAACTGTTAATATTGGCTAACATAATTGCACAAGATGACATCAGCTCCCCCTACTACAGCATTCGAGTATGTATTTTGAAAACATGCTTCATGATGCAGTTGCTGTGGTTGCAGAAGTTTCTTCAAATTCTTTTGTACGTTGTGCCTCGGTTTCAAAACAATCTGCAATGAAACACTACAAACAAAACAAAATCCTCACCATCTAAAAGGATGTTAAAAATAAATTTATTCCTAAAACTGGGGTCAATCGGAAGGCTTGCAGAGATGCAAATGTCATCTAAACAGGATGCATCACAGCAAACATTCCGAAAAGATCACATCCTTTCCTCATCCATTTGTCCTGTTGTCAGTAGTAACTCAAGCGTGTGGAGTACATCAGAAATAGTACAGAGCATCTGTCAACTTCCTCTAATGTAGTCAGTGTGATTGATTAAAATTGGTTGCATTTTGTTTACATGATGTGGCACTCACATTTAGTGTAGAAAGGGCGCTACAACTGTGGGTGTGGCCACGGCTGTGGCAATGATGTCAACGGATTGATATCTTAATCCAGAGGCAATGTATTTGCCCTAGTGATATCAAAAGAACCCTAAAACCCAAATGAGTTTTTGGAGCTTGGCTTAAAATAAAGGCTCTTTTTGTATTGAGAAGGATGAAACTTCTAGGATGTTTAATATCTGGGTGTGCTCTGAGACTCCGCCCTCTTTGACACGGAAATCTTCTCCAGTAAATTTCGTTCTTTCATATCAGGGAAAATTTGATTTCTAAGTTCAGGACCCCTTTTTAGTTGAGGAAACGGATCACAGACTTTAGAACAACCACATATGGAAAGCCAAACAAATCCTTGAACAGCGAAAAGAAAAGCAGCGTGACTAAGGAATGCTGTCTTTAGATGAATGAAAAGTTAATAAGTAGTGAACTTGTCTGCGTAGTGTTCACATGCGTTCAGCCTAAGCTGTAAAATATAAGGCAATTTAGACATCATGTATACAAACCATCAGAGTCATTTGCACAGCTGTATGATGCAGCCAGTGGATAAAAATAAAATTAAAAATATGACCCTTTAGCACCTGTGCATCAATAGCCATGCACTAATCAAATTAGCTTTAAATATCATAATCATGTCATTACCAAAGACTTAAGAGCTAAGGAAAAGAAAAAAAAAAATGTCTCTCTAGTCAAAGACACAACCTGAAGCTGAAGTCTGCAGCTCTCAAGATAATTTCACTACAGTCAGGCTCTTCTCTAGCAGAGTTACTGCCATCCACTGCATCATCATGAAATCGCAGCGCTTCCCACGCATAGATTATACCTGGGTGGGCCGCCCAGGTCTATTAACGGCCGCCCAAGTATATTCGGTGACACATTTTTGTTTTGATCACTATTATTATCCTCTTACACTTGTTTTTTTTATCTGCCTGAGATAATGAAACCATCCGCAATCGATTAACCAGTGGAAAAATCTCCCCTCGCCCTACGCATTTCGTACTGATCGTTCTGTGTGCTCAAGAACTGTCGACACTCCCCAATCTCCAATGTTTCCCATACGTTGATTTATTTGTGGCGAGCCACCACAATATCCACGTCGCCCGCCACAAATATCCACCGCCCACTGCCATCAGCTCCCGCATCTCACATGCACGAGCGCGACTTAAGCACAATATTTATCAGCTTTCAGACATTTTTGGCGACTTTTAGGTACATAGGTACATACTGACAAACCTTGCTACTTTTTTGAAAAAACCTTAGCACTCGTTCAGTTGGAAGATGGCGCAGTGTTGCCCCTCTCTGCGTCTTGACTTGACGCAATGATGTCACAAGTCTCACAAAATTCTGTGGGAAACACTGAATCGGATTTAAAAATACTTGTATATACATAAACTAGGGTTGGATATTATCAACTTCTGTGATATTTTAAAAGTCTGGGGAATTGTGCTGATTTAAATGCCACCAAGCCATCTTGCTGACTAAAATACCTCTTTGATAAAGCAAGTTTTCCCTGATTTTTTTGACATGTAAGAGGTCAATGTACTATAAAAACATACTGTAAAAGTTTCACAACTCCACAAAACCACCTCATTACCCCGAAAACATGTTTTATTGAAACTAAGCTCCCAAAACCATTGAATAAATGAATACATCACTACATATAATACAAGACCGCCAGTAAAAAAAATAAAAAAAATAAAAAAAGAGATCAAACCTGCATTAAAAAAATGCCTAATATTGGCCGGATTTTTTTACATTACAAACGTAAATTACAATTTTAATATTTGTGGATGTCTTAAAGGGACAGCTCACCCAAAAATTCAAATTCTGTCATTATTTACTCACCCTCATGTTGTTCCAAACCCATAATACTAGTGAAGATATTTCTAATGAAATCTGAGAGACTTGTGTCTAGCATTGAGTATCGTTTGAATTTGATCAATTCTGATTTCAACTCCGATCCTGCTTATCGATTCAGATTGTTTTCGATGCCAATGCGATAAAAAAAAATTCTCAAACATTTATTGTGTTGCTTTTTGAAAACCATGAACAAAATACATCAGGCTCCATAAAAACTGGACTTATTTAAGAGTTGTTTGTGTCCAAAATAGAGTTGTGTGATTTTGCATAAATGGTTTTATAAATATACAACAATTGATTCAATAACACAGTCAAGATTTACTTTTCATTACTGGATGAATCAGTGTTTTTGAAAGAATCTCTTGAATTACACAAAGACCAATACATTTTAACAGCCCCTACTGGCATAATGTAATCGATAAATCTTGATTTGAAGTGTCAAATTACTTTCAAAAGGTGATCAACTCTATTTTGATCACTATCACACACATCAGAGTTTATATCCAAACTATAAACTTTTATTCCAGTACTTGAAAAAAAGGAAAAAATAAATAAACAATATGCGCGCACAGGAATTGATAAGCGGAATTGAAACTTTAATTTGACAGCAAGTATCCAATTGACGATAAAGCACGACAATAAGCACAACTCTACCTCTTTTATGTCAGTTTTAATGAACAATAATAGCCATTATAAAAGTATAAGAGGCTTACATAAAAAGAAATAAAGACAAAAGCAAACAATTTAGTCAAACGTATGCTACAAAGTCAGCGCCGCTCTGATACAGTGATGAAGGGAACCATGGAGGAAAGCAGTTCTAATACCTCTTCCTACCTCTGTTTGATATGTAGAGTCATCAATAAGTATGCCATTCACAGGCTAATTCCCCCGGATAATGTAAACACTGGGATGCTATCAAAACAGTGCTCTGTTTGAGCATTTATATGCGTAAAGTTCAATCCTGACTTAAACAATCAATCATAACCCCAGAGAAGCCTGTGTGCACATAGAGCAGCCGCAGGAACATTTGTAATAATGGCTGAGCTGTCAGCGGGGGTGAGCAACATAACTGCATTACTATCATTATAGATAAAAGTCATGCTGAAGACAACGGCACGATGCCCGTGCCTTCACTATGCTTCCGTTAGCGTACATAAACAAGAGAACAACAAATCAAACGCCTACATCATTTCTTTACATGATGGCAGTAGGGTAACATTTACTTCGGTGAAACAGGCAAAACAACCTTTAGATTCTAAATGAAGTGACACGTAGTAACATGCTCCACAACAAATACTGGCATCCCAAACCATCAACTGAATGATCGAAAAAGTATAAATAGAAAAAGAGACGGTATGAAGTTTACCTTCTTAGGTCCGCTGAAGATCTTCCTGCTGCTCTCCTTGGCTTTCTCCTGAGCTTTGACCTGAGGTTTCCTTACTGTCTCAAAGGGAAAGGGGACCTCTGAGAATTCCAGAGGATCTGTAAAACCACAATATCAGCCATGTGTCTGCTAAATGTTGCTATTATCTCTAAAAGGAAAATGTGTTCTCTGCATTGGGCATGTAACTTGAGTAATATAACAGATATGTATTTTAAAGTGATACAAAAAAACTCAAAATAATAAAGATTGATATAAGAAAAGTAAGTCTGTGTAAACATCCATGTGTAAATCTAACAAACACGTCAGGGACATATTTAACAACTAACCAACAAATAAACAAACTAACAAATAAACAATTATATGCATAAATATTTAAATTAACCAACTAACAAATAAACAACAACAAAAACATACTAAAACTATTAACATAATTTTCGGTCACACTTTAGAATAGGGAACACTTATTCACTATAAACCCTTTAGACGCCAGGGTTTTTTGGAAAAAAATGCTGGATTTTGACATCAAGATTTCAAAAGCTTGTGGCTTGAAAGGACTTAAAGATAGAGATCTACTGTAAATTAGAAAAATGTTGGGCATGACCGAAAGTTTATGTGGGGTGTAAATATACTCATCTAATTTACATTTTATGACGTCATCAGGGGGTGGGCCCTCTTGAATTTCATAATATTCAGGAAATAGTAGATATTGAATTGATGTTTGATTTTTTTTTGTATTTTTCTCCTCATTCCAAATTATCAGAAAAGAGGAAACCAACAATAAAACAGGATAAAGTACTAAATTATTACTATACTATATAGTAGTAAAACGCATGTGAACAGTAGCCTACTTTTTGATCATTTCATCAGTAATATTCAGGAAATAATAGATATTGAATGGATGTTTGAACTTATTTGCATGTTTGTTTGTTTTTGTTTGTCTTTTTATCTTCATTCCAAATAATCAGGAAAAGAGGAAATCAACAGTAAAACAGGCGAAAGCAGTAAATTATTACTATATTACTGTGCCATAGTAAAATACATGTGCCTACTTTTTGATCAGTTGACCAGCTATCTGCCCAATCAGGTATCTATGTGACAGTTTATAGTTCTTGAGTGTATGGCACCTCTCATTGCATGGCACAGCACACAGATCTACCCCCCACTGACTGCACCTGTACTGTCTGCCGGCAGCCCTTAGAGCACACGCGATCAGAACAAACGGAGCAATCTGGCCGATTATCAGAGAGCAACAGCTCTCCTATGGACACTAAGACCACGTCCACCCGTCACCCCCATAGCAACGTAAACAGAACCCAAAGCTAGATCCCCAGAAATTGTGCTGAGTGTAAATACTGACCGTTTTTAAGGCCGTGACTGTGACCTGCAGTGTGACTGCTCTGAAAGCTCTGTATCTCTCTGGGCTGAGGACTGTCAACATTGGTCTCTGTAGACATCAGTGGCACTGCTACATCTGCTGCAACCTTCCTCTTAGCTTTCCTTCTTTCAGAGGAACCCTCATCTTCCTCACTGTCACTCTCACTCAGGTCATCAAAGCCGAAGTATTTGATCCTGTAGTTAGAGCTTCCTGAAGCAGAGTCGTCATCCTCAGCCACAGCATCAGTGTCATCAAACCCAAAGAGCTCCAGCTTACTGCTCTTCATTTTGCTCTGTGTGGGTCTGGACCGGCTAGAAATCCAACAGACAAACAGTCAGAATCTCACACATGTAGACTTTTGGAAACATGAAGGAATGAGGCCAAGTGAGAGCAATCAATGAATTATGAATTTGACAGAATTACTGGCATCTTTGAGGGTTTGATCACATTTTGCTTCATCTATGAATACCTGATCAGTTGGTGTCTACAAATAAGCAATGGTTAAAAAAGCAAACATAATTCTATTCAATCTGACTTATTTGATTTATTTGTTAAGTAGGACTGCCACTACTTGATTAAACAGGAGTACCAGATTTTTTAAGGGCTTCAATGTAAGAGATAGAAACTAAGAGCAATCAAAAAATATTTTCCAATATCTAGAGTTGGATGGTGTTAATGTTCACTTCTCTATTTTTGTGTAAGCGGTTGAGGTTGGAGCTGTGGATTAATAGTGGAGCCGTGCTCAAATGGGTGACAAGGCTCAAAACAAACACATACATGCATACATACATATTAAAAAAAAAGTAAAAAATATATATAAAACATAAAAACAAAATTGAAGCTAAACAAAAAACAAAACTAAATACAAATGCCACAAAACTAATATATATATATATATATATATATATATATATATATATATATATCAAAACACAACTAAAATAAAACTAAAAAACAAAACATACCAAAAAAAAAAAAAAAAGTATGTTACGTACTGAAGCTTTGGAACAAAATCAATGGTTCAAAAACAAATATATAAATGTGAAGAGAGCAATTAGGCATTTTGCTGCCTTCACCTGTGCCACTGTTACTAAGCAACAGGGTAAACAGCTGCTGGCTTGATGACGCAAACGAACCACGGTTCGAACCCAAATAAAATAATATGAATGCAGGCCCGTGGAGGCAGAGCTACTGAACTTGGGTTCGGACCAGGCAATTGAACCAAGTGTGTAAGCACCCTAAGACTACCGTCCAAAAATAGTATGAAGTACAGCTCAAACTGCAGTACTAAGAATGTCATGTTATTACAGCAATGTTCTTATACAAAACTATTACCTGAAAGGTTTGCTTTCTGTCTCCATTTTTTTCCTCAGTCTTACTGCATCTCCTGGTCCAGGAGCTGGGGCGCTGGCTGTGTACTCCTCCATACTGCGGTCCATGGAGTCCTGGAAGGTGACGTTAAACATGGAAACACAAGACGGGTGTAGCACTGTAAAGTCTCTCGTCCGACCTCTGTTTGTAGTTTTCCCAGCATTTTCTGCCCCGCTGTTCTGCAACACTTCCATAGAGCTATGACTGGAAGCGCTTCCACTCCCATCAGCTCCATCAGGCTGTTTGCCTTTGCTGGGTCTGCAGTACGTTCTGCAGTTGGACGCCCTGAGCACAGACTGAGAGTGGTCCTCGCTTTCAGATGGCTCAACAGGAAAATTAAAGTTCCCTTGAGCAAACTCGTCTAGTGGCGTCTCAGTGGAGCATTTGCCCTGAATGTTGCTGTGTCTGTAACTACTGGATGCCCACAAGGTAGACGGAGGGTCTTTAGGTCCGGTAAAGAGGGATGTGGAGCGTCCTCCCAGACCGACCACAGCGCTCCAGGCATCGTAAGAATCCTTGTCCTCTGTTTTTTCAGACTTTAACGTGGTGGTCTGGGCAAGAGGTCTCGTGTCGCTTTCAGAAGGGTTTTTGTACCATGAGTAGCTGTGGCGGTCTGTGCTCTCGATGGACCAACTCTGGGTTTTTCCTACAGAAAAGAAAGTCAAACATCATTCAGATTTTAGAGAACTCGCATGACTTCAAACAACTATTTGACCAGTCATGTTCCTAAATCAACAGGAAGTAGGTAAATGAAAATAGCTACATTAATAAACAAAACCAACAGAATATAGCAATAATCAATTAACTAAGCAAAATATTGTTGCAACTATTAGATACAACTACTAAAGTTGCATTACCTCATTGGCTTATCTCTCTGGCCAAAATGACTCCAGTTTTAAACTATATTAGGGCTGCGCGACAGTTGTTACGACTGAATCATGGCTGATTGGGATTTAAACTCTCGCAGACCAAATCTTGAAATCTTATGGAGGCTTGCTACCAGTGCAAGATAAATGGAAACATTGAATTAAAACCTGATCACAATTAAAATATGATTAATCGCTCAGCCTTAAACTATATACTGATACATATGAAGCAACCGTTTCAGTTATTGACAACATTGTGGAAATACTCTATTCATTAATCTGGAGCCAAAAGCATCTGATAATGTGGGTTACTGAGATAATGTGAAGCCAACATGAAAGTGGTCGACCATCTTTATGTAAAATATATAGGCTATATCAGAGGTTCTACACATTTTTGGACTAAGTTTGTGGTCTTTAAGACTGTTCTAGTTTTAAGCACAGACCACGACTTAGTACATCAATTTTCTCTGATCCCATGACTAGTCAAACACAGGCAAGAAGATAATATGAACACACTGTTAGACACCTTCAAAGCAATAATCACACCTCTGCAGTCATAACATTGTCTACGCTATAGTCTGGCAGAGAATATTTGCTATTTACCATTCTAAGATTGTACATATTCTCCATTACACCAATAACCACAATTAAGTCTATGTCCTGTGAATCGGGAGACAGGACAAAACGTTAATGGCAGCTTTGGAAAAAGGTCCCTAACATACAAAACCACCATTAAGCTCCATAGAAAAGGACGTCAGTGTTGCAGAAAGGCTGTTAGGTCTAAAAGCCATCTAGTACACAACAGCACTTACACAATTTCAGTTATATCACCACTTTGGTAATTCAGAACATTCCCCTATTCATTAGATTGTGAAAACGAAAATGTCAAATTAGGCTGTCTTGATCACCTCAAACATTCTGACTTTTATTAAACATCCACATGACCGTTTATTCTCCACAAACCCATTAACGACAATTTAAGCAGTCATTGTCAAACTGCCCATCACTCTCTAAAGACTGAATTCTGTTCAAATCTTAGCTGAAAAGGATTTATGTAACAGACCTATAAACACATCTGAATTAAAGTCTGTGTAATGCATGAATGTCAAGTCAAGGCGCGCTCATGCTGTCAGTGTTTTGAATAGGGCAGCAGAAGTCATTCATTTTCAATAGGGGTTTGTGTTTAGGCGACGTGACTGACCGCAAACATTGACGACGCAACAACATTAAGCAGTAGTGAACTATTCTAATGCACAGTAACAAGACACAGTGACCACCAACGGAAAAGCAGCACACGATGGGCTTCCTGAAGTTGGAATGTTGACAAAATCACGGAATACAATATATATTGTATTACAAAGTAATATTTTGGATTTTGAAAAGCCTGTTGACTTCTGCCGTTTATCTAAGGTGACTTTGGAAGTTGTTTTTTTAACATTTGTTTCTTATTTATTTGGTTCCACAGTGTTTACTGATTTTGACTTTATTTAAAATTTGTGTAATTAATTTATTTTGTTTTACAAAGTGTATGTCATGCCTCCAAGCTTTCTTATTCATTTTGCTAATAAACGTTCTACGTTTCTTATTTATTTGGTTCCACTGTGTTTAAGGATTTTCAGGGGGTTTTTTATACCTATTTGAACCTTGTGCAAGTTATTTGTTATTTTATATTAGGCATATAGCATGGTGTATTTTTATTAATTTTGTTAATTAGCTAAATGTTTTGTCTGATCAATATATATGCTAAGTGAGTTTGAAGTATTTTTACCGGTGTTCAATTAACCGGTGGGAAAATTTCCTCACCATCACAACCCCACTCAGAATTTGACTATTTTCATTTTTGGGTTAACTAGCCTATCCCTTTAAAGTGCAAAAAGACTGCCTTTTAAATATGAAGTCTACATATTCTTGATGTTTATAAAATTTCACTATTTAACTTGATAAAACTATTGTCATACCACAAGCACACAGCAACGCAAAAGGTTTTCACGACAATCTGTCAAAACTCAAATTTGGTTTAACTTGAAGAAATACATTACTATTATACAGTAGAATGTATTTATCAATATAAGAATAATAAAATTACTAAAACTTTATATTAAGGAATATTACACAAATTTTCAGTGCTGCGGTCAGTCACGTCGCCTAAACAAAAACCTTCTGCTGCCCTATAAACACTGACAGCATGAGCGCGCCTTGACATAAATAAACCTGTTGTGCAGCACTTTCTTTGCGGATTCGCTGTTGTGATTGGTCAGATTGCCTGTCAATCAAGCGCCGTGTGACGGTTCAATTGTCTTTTGTTCTCTAGTGAAGTATATTTAAAAGTGAAATGAGAGATGAAATGTGATATGAAGGAGAGAGGATGCTACTTTTATGAAAGATTACAGGCACATGATTTAAAGAAATAAAACCAAAAAAAATCCACAGATAATTCATACATAAATGCAACAAAATAAAAAATTGATTGAATGGTGATTTTAAATATTCGATATTAAATTATATTTGGAAAAATCCTGTTTGGAATTTTTTTCCTCCCCATAAATGAATAACTGGGTACAAGACCATTCTTTGACATTTCAAAAATAATACATTTCCGGAAGAGGACAGAGAAATATATTTTCCACTCGGCAGCGCTCTCACATCACCACTTTGACAGAATTGACAAGTTTTAATCTCTGAAGCAGCGAGAAGTCAAACAAGTCCATGTTCCTCCCTCGCTCTACACAGCCTCTGTGTCTTATCCCTGTAAGTGCCATCTTTAATCCTATCCTGTCCTCTGACCACCATGGGACACTTGTTTACCACATTTTGGGGTTTTTTAGAGGAGTATACGATTTCCAACTCATACCAACATATTTTAAGAATAAGCAAATTCTCAGCACCTTTGAAATCTAAAGAAACTTTTAGACAACCAGGAGGCTCCCAAACATCTGGGGAGCAGTTCATCCAAGATGGTGTTTGCATTCAAAACCAGCTAAAAGGATGACGCATTGTAAAGTTTTAAAAGACAGGGGAGCTTGTGCTAGTTTGTCAAAATGAATCTGATAACTAAGGCAAGACAGTCATTGCAGCTGGAGAAGACGATTTGGTGCCAAACAAGGAAGCACCTCGACTGTGTAGGCGTATTTACGTGTTAAATGTTACTGAGCACGGTTACATCTAACCGTGTTTATTATAGCCTTTTCCAGTCCAGAGAAAGCCCACCTTAAGAGCGAGTCATGCAATAAGTGGAAAAGAGAGTTAAAGCTCTATACTCCCCATAATTTCTTTGTCTTGATGTTCCAGGTGTTATTTTTCAATCCTGTTGTTCAGATTTACACTTGGAACTCTTTTTTTGTTTTCTAGATAATGCTTACACTTCAGTATAAAATTTGAGAAGCTGATTGTGAGAAGTCGAATGTGAGAAGTTGAAGAGACAAGTTGAAAATAAATATGTATAAAAACTTGATAAATCTGCAAAATAAACAGATTTATACTTCAGACTGCAGCTTCCTGATTCTGTAATATAGTAGTTTTCACAAGTAAAGATATTTTTAGAATATATATAAAAAGGAAGCAAACACTGTAACAGTAATCCGAGTAATGTGGTAAGTCTGTATGCGCTAAAGATATTTTTTAGCACTAATTTTACATAAAGCAGTCAGTAAATATGACATGAATAGAAAAATAGCATCCATAGCACAGCATAGTTTAAAATCAAGCCTTTAAAGTTTGTTGATTGTGCGCGTCTTGAATTTCCCTGTCTGCATCCAATTCACAGAGACCACTGTTACTGTACTTCAGAATCACAGATTCTCCAGAAGTATGACAAAACTGGAAAATGTCATTTGAACAAGTAACATGTCTGCCACTTTTGTTCTGACAACTGAGGAAAAAAGTATCACAATACATTGCGCTACCACTAGTGATTAAATCTAACGATCGCTTAGCTCTTTTCACATCAAACCATGCAACTTATTATTGTTCAACTTTGCTCTAAAAATGTTAATGTTAACATTAGCATTGCCTGACTACGTGTATTTAGTGTGTATTAGCATTATCTGTAGACTACTGGTGAATCATGGGTGAATCTCCAGTTGTCACTAATGATTGTCGTATCGTAAGGACCTTTCTGGATTACAATCCACCATCAAAATGTTGTTTTAATTATTTTAGCTGCTGTGAGAAAAGGCTATTAGTGATCTGCCACCTGCAGCATCCTCACGTGCGATACAGCCTACTAGCTGGGACCTCTTCTTTATATTTACAGACCTGACGTAATGGCTCAAAGACGAATGGCGGCATGCTTGTATTTCCCATGAAAACCTACCAATACCAATCAAATTAGAAAACATTATTACAAGCTTACCGTTGTGAATCGTGCTAAGGTAAGGAGAGAGTTTTGAAGACAATTGAAGAAACATGATTATGGATCATTTTTAACCAAAAACAAGTTACGAACTGCAGCTTTAAACTAGTCTTTATAAGCACAGTGCTGCTTTGTTTACAGCGGTATCTAGGGATGCACCAATACTGGTATCATTTATTAGCCCATTTAATTTATAATTTGTCTTAAATTTAATTTTATTAAAAAACAATTGTGAGAAAATTGTATTATGAAATCAGTATCATGAATCGTATCGCATTGTAAGTTGAGTGAACGGTTACATTCATCAGCTGCAAAAACAAATGAAAGTGATTCCAACAACATTGTTCCTCTGTGTCTACATAGCTGTGGTGTGGACTTCCTTATTCTGATTAAATTAGAATGCTAATTAGCACTTAACATTTATAGTTATTGTCAGGGCCTGAGTTTCGTTTTTAAACTGGGGGGGGAACTCCCCCCTTACATGGGTCACATGGGGGGGATTTAAAGATTCTTGGGGGGGGTGGATAAATTGACACATCGGGCTAAATTAATCATCTTCATTTATTTATGTCTACAGTTTTTAATGTATCTTGGTTTTCAAAGAATTATAACAAAATGTGTCATGCTCTCTTTCAAATTGACATTAAGAACTGTATTAAAACTATATATTAAGAATCACTGTATTTGTATATTCCAGTTTCAGTTCAATTTCTTTGTTTTTAAAAAAAAACTTTATACAAAATACACCATGCTCTCCTTCAAACTGACATTAAGAACTATATATTAAGGTCTCTCAATTTCAGTGTATTTCATGGGATTCAGATCAGTTCAGTTCTTTGCTTTTTCAAAACTTCATACAAAATACGTCATGCTCTCCTTCAAATTAACGTTAAGAACTGTTTAAACTATATATGAATGTATCTCAGTTTCAGTGTCTTTCATGTTTCAGTTCAATTTTAGTCACTTTTTTTCCATTGCTTGTGACTTTGTGACTTCTTTCCTCTGTCTCCTCCTCTTCATCTCTTTCCATTTGATGATGGCTTTCATTTTTGTGCCTTCTGAATAAAAAAAGGAATGTCTCCTCTTTCTATAGCCAAATATTTTTTTTCCCCTAACGTTTAAGCGTTGTGAAAATCTAATCAGAGTGTTATTTTTGTTTTTATTTAAGAAAAAAAGCTCTCCAAAGATTAAAAACCATTTCAGTGAATGATCTTTATTCCGACATAAATTAAATAACACAAGGACAAATATCATGCATGCCAAGCTGTTGGCGTCTTCTCGCCGTTGAAACATGGGTCGTTACGTGAGAGATGATGACGATCAGTGAACAGGAGTCTATTTTCTTATGTTCATTCATGTTAACTTTCGATAAAATGCGCATTTTAAGATAAGGAGATGATGATTTACTCGCGCTTCGGTGCTGCTGTGTTGAGTCGGCGGGCGCGCTCTATCCACTCACACACTATAAAGAGCAAAACAGCATTTGATGTTTGAATTTCGGGATTAAAATAATATAATTTGGAAGCCGATAACATCTTCACAAGCAACTCATTATGACTCAGAATATTAGAGCGTGTTACACAGCCTTGTGTGAATCAGTGCGCCGCGGGCCACGGAGAACACGCCGATGCTCTGCTACAGGACTCAACGACAGAGAAGGCCGGTGCAGCGCTGTTTTAAAAAAAAGACAGGCTGTTTGAACCAGTGATTTATTTTTTTTCGCGTCTGTAGATGTATTTAATCTGAGATGAAGCAAATATATTTGTGCGGGAATTTCTCGCATTATAAAAGTTAAACTTGCGGGAATGGTTTAAATTATGCGCGATCCCCGCAATCCCGCGCCGAAATTCAAGCCATGTATTGTCCATAGCCAAATTCCTTTTTGATCCAATGGGCTCTGCTCTGCTGTTTGTGAACATAAACATCTACTTTTTTGCTAGATAATAGATTGATCCTAGCAATATGCATAGGAGCAACAAAACTGAAGTGTCTTAGGGAGAGCCACTCATCAGCATGCATTATCATAAGAGACCCTTAGCGGTTGCAGACAAAGTGATGAATTCTGTGTGCTATGCTTCTAAATGAGATAAGCAGCTCAAAGGAGCCTGTCCAGACGCTACGCTCCATCAGCGTCTTAAGTGTTCTCCTCGTATTAACATCGCCGCTGACGGGTGTCAGTGTTCTGAAAGTTTCCTCTAACTTCACCTCGTTGATTACTTAGTCAGCCAAATGATTTGCAAGACCCTGGAGGAGTACCGACCTGAAAAAGCAATTACGCAGAGGAAATGTAAAATAGAGTTTGAGCCAATTAAAGATTTTCATTTCTTGGTCTGCTGGGAGCGCCAGGCTGTTGTTGCAAGAGTCAGTCCGCCATATCCATTACTGTGATATTAAGCAGGGTCTTACACAAGTCTGCAACACTGGTGTGCTGAGCATTTATAGCACTCAATGCAGCAGATGCCCTCTAGGAAGCTTGTGGGAAACGTGAACGATTATAAAAAAAATTAAAAAAAATTGACTGATGTGACTTGATGTCTCAGGTCTGTACCGCTACAACCAACATCCCTGCGGCAGCAACACACATGTGAAATTCTGCCCACATTCACTTCCACATTTCGTTTCCCTCCTTACGACACAAATAAGAAATCAAAGTGCAACAGTTAGTTTTTGGCATTTTTTAGGTATGAGCAGGTTTTTTCGTATATCCACCTAAACATGAAAATCCATACGCATCTACAAAATCAAACTGTAACTCTACATTGGAAACAGTGAAGGTTATTCATTCTTTTAGGATAACTCGCTGCTTGATGCGAAAACCAAGAATTCCCACAGTCCCAGCGGGCGACACTATCGCACAAGCAGCAATCTCATTGGCTAATTTTAACATTTCACCTTCCGTGTTTTAATTTCAATGAATGCCTTATTTTCTACATAAAAAAATAAATAAACTGCAAAGTATTAAAATCCATATATCAGTAATACAAATGTCTGTGAGGACAACATAAATTTAGTCTGAAAATTGCTAGTGTTGATTAAATATATTTTGAGGCACATTATTTTTGGATTTGCACTAACTGGTGGTAATGGCGCAGTGGATAAGACACATGCCTTTGGTGTGAGAGACCCGGGTTCGAATCCACTGTGAGACACCAATGTGTCCCTGAGCAAGACACTTAACCCCTAGTTGCTCCAGAGGCGTGCGACCTCTGACATATATAGCAATTGTAAGTCGCTTTGGATAAAAGCGTCAGCTAAATGAATAAAAATGTAAAAAAAATGTAACTATAAACTATACACAAATACATAAGCCCTACCAAAGAGCTGCAGCACAAAGCAGACACTTAAGGCTGAAATTCTCATGACTTTTGCCCAGATTTGTGCCCTAATTTACAATCAGGACAAGCTGACACTAGTTGCTGAAAATCAGAGCCAGTCTGCAGATATATGTTGACAGATATCACAGAAAAATCGCTTAGTGCATGATGGTCACAGATTTCTTTTTTTTTAACTTCAGACTACGATTCTATCCTTCTGAGGATATCAAACATGATTGACATTTTGAGCCGATTTAAGAACACATATGGCTTTAATTTTTACACATCTCCTGGTAACCAGGCACATTTCTGAGAGGGTTTGTTGTGCTCAGAACGACTTGAAAGTCTGGTAGTGTGTGATCATCAGCTGTTTAGTGTAAGATGACAATATTTTTCCACTTAAACGACGTCATCAAGTGTACGATGCCAGTGATTTAAAATCTGTTCCAATTCAGAAAAATAGCACAGTGTATTCCAGCCAGAAGTAACAAGAAGTAGGCCTAATCTTTGTTTATTTTTTGTTGTTTTTTTATGAAGCATTCACATGCACTTGTAAAAGATGCTAGGTATCTATCAGAAACACCTGACGATATAAACTGAAGTGAACTTCACCAATGCTCTTGCACACCTCTCAATCTCAGCAAAAGAAACTGTAAGAAACAGCTGACAAGCCCTCCACAGGACAGTCAAGGATTTAAAGAGGACTTTGGTGATGATACTGTATCTGCTTCCTTGCTTCAATGATGTCCTTTATGCTAAATATGAACTGCATAGTCAAACTTAAGAAAGATTTAGATGTGATAAATTAAAGTTGTTTGTTTAAATGTTTCAGGCAAGTAAACAACCACAAGAAACCCTATCTAGGGTAGGTTTATACAATGTGGTAAGCTCACACTCACTTCCTGTGAAGTTAAATAGGTCAAGCACCTGAAACACTCTAACAGCATATAACAAGTGATTAATGCAGGGACGCTAGAACAAATCAGGTAGTGTTTAAACATTAAAACATAACTCCAATGTATTTTTTGAGAGAAAGAAAAATCCTTCAGGGAAAAGTATACCTGTAGTAGAGGTGTTAAAAAATTTCCCAGGATCCTCTGGCACTTTGTGAGCACTTCTCTCAGTGCTGAGAGTGAAAGGGGCCCTGCTGGGGGCTACGGCCTCTACGCTGGCGGGCTGGTTCACCCTGCTGTTGGGCTCCAGTGTTAGGCTGGCCTGGGATCCCCCTGTCGCCGTCACCTTTGTTTTAGCCTGGGCTATGTTACGAGACGTGACCGGCCTAGATTCGTCATCACTGTCAAATCCGAACGGATCCTCTGAGCCATCACCGTCCGACACCTTGGTCCTCTTGGTCTGATCTATCACCTCGGTCTTCAAGCCAGGCCTCTTTGCTCCCACCTTGGCTTTGTAAGTCGTCTCGCCCCATTTGGTGCTGAGAGTGGCTCTTTTATTGGACAACACCTCATCAAACTTTGAGGTCCCATCGCCTCCTCTTCGGCTGTATGTTTTTCCAAATCTAGATGTCATTGTGGCATCTGTCTCATATTCCCTGTGAACAAGCATTAACTGTTACATGAATAATTCACTGCCCGTTTTGTAATCAAATGTTGATTATTAAGAATCTGCCTCAAGTTTCATCTGTTCATAATGAATAAAATCAACATTATTCAGCATTTTACATGTTTGAAAATCTTGGGGCTATTCATTACAAAACAGATGCACTCCTACTCATTCAAACCTGACAACTACTTGCATAAAAAGCAGGAAACTAGAATTATTTCATAATATGATTTTGATTTCAATACACATATGCAAAGAAATCAATGATGTAATGTGCTCCAAAAAAGAGAGATTTAAAGGAATAGGCTTGTTCACCAAAAAATGAATACATGTTGGCAATTTACTCACCATCAGGCCATTCAACATATAGATGAGGTTATTTCTTCTTCATTTGAACAGATTTGGAGAAATTTTGGAATAGTTGCTCACCAATGGATCCTCTGCAGTGAATGGGTGCCGCCCATCAGATTGATTGTTCAAACTACTGATAAATGCATTAAAATCCACGTGACTCCACATGAACAATTATTGTCTTATGAAGTTAAAAACTGTGTTTTAATAAGCAAATCTTTTTTTTTTTTTTTTTTTAATAAAGTCTTTAACTTTGAACTGTCGCTTTTGGCCAAAATACCAGTCCATAAAGTTTCCTCCAATGAAAAAAATACATCTCCTGTTGTCCTCTTACACCAAAATCCATCAACATATTTGTTTAAAACTGTTTTCACTTGTAAATAGGCCTTAATCTGTGAATATTTCTCTCCTGATTGAGCCAAAACAACATTTTCACTTAAGAAAGCAATATTATAGATAGAGGACTTGTATTTTAGCCAGAAGTAATGTGGTCTTATTAATGGATTTGTTCCTTACAAACAAACAGCTTTTCACTTCATAGGATGCTAATTAATGGGCTGGAGTCATGTGGATTATTTGTATGTTATTGTTATTTTTTCACACTGTGATTTTATCAGCTGCTTGGAACCTCATTCTGATGCACCCATTCACTGCAGAAGATCCACTGATGAGCGAACCATTGCTAAATTTCTCCAAATCTGTTCCAATGATGAAATAAACACATCTACATCTTGCATGGCCTAAGTGTGAGTAAAATTTTCTGAAAATTCTAATTTTGCACTGTGAAAGTTCCAAGATCCTGACTACAATAACAGCACTAAAGTAAACCAAAAACTACCACAGATTTGTGACCCAGAACCACAAAACCAGTCATAGGTGTAAATTTCGAAATTGAGATTTATACATCATCTGAAAGCTGAATAAATCATCTTTCCATTGATGTATGGTTTGTTAGGATAGGACAATATTTGGCAGAGATGCAACTATTTGAAAATCTGGAATCTGAGGGTGGGCAAAAAATCTAAATACTGAGAAAATCACCTTTAAAGTTGTCCAAATGAAGTACTCAGCAATGCATACAACTAATAAAAAATATATTTTAATATATTTATGGTAGGAAATTTACAAAATATCTTCATGGAACATGATCTTTACTTAATATCCTAATGATTTTTGGCATAAAATAAAAATTTTTGATAATTTTGACCCATACAATGTATTTTTGACTACTGCTACAAATATACCCCAGCGATTTAAGACTGGTTTTGTGGTCCAGGGTCACATTTTAGACAAAGGTTGTAAACCTGTATTCCTTGAAGCAAATGCTATGGCACATCAATACGGAAATCATTCATAACCATGATATTACCACTCTGATAATCTGAGGCCGCAATTGGTTTGCAACCTAGCTAGTCCCAGCTGGACAAACCCAAAAATATTAAATAAAATGTATGCTACAATTCCATTCAATACTTTCTGTACACAGAAGTATCAGAATAAATACGTTTAAATGTCACTTTGTACCATACATAAGAAAAACTAAACTGAAATAATGTGCTTAAAAAAATCATAAAAAAATCAGTTTTCATATGTCAACAAAACATAACAGGCAGTGCAAGTTCCAAGATCTAAAAAAAATATTCATTTAAAAAATGCATTGACGTACCAAGTGAAATGCCACTGAACATTATAGCAATCATTCAATTCCATTGCATTACAATATTTCTAACTTTAGCTCTTTACTGGCTTGTAAACTAACTAGTGCCAACTGAACAACCCCAAAAATATTAAACAAAATTTATGCTTCAATTCCAATCGATATCATTGCAAACACAGCGACTGTCCCTCAATAATCAGCAATAAACTAAGAATGCTAAAAGCTAGTATGATTATTAGCTAATGCTAATATTTGTGCCTGTTCTCTTCTGTTTACCTTTTATTTTCCAACGTTCTTCCCTTAGCTAAGCAAATAAGACAATAACACAACTTCTTTACGTGGAATCCAACAAAAGAGTGTCTGAAAACCAGCTTAGCTGATAAAAACAACATTACCATGCTAACGGCTAATGGACTAGCAAGAAGATTAGCATAAAAAAGGCTATCAGGCTAATCAGGCAACGCTGTGAAATAAACTCCTATATCCAGCATTAAAACTCAATCACTATTTGGTTAAAATGCAGAATTTTAATCAACAGAAGAACTGAAGCCACAGCAGGACCAAAGGAGGTTAAATACTCGCCTGGTTAATGAAGAGAGTGAATCGGGGCCTCTGAGCTCCACTAACACTATAAACAAACACTAAATACTGACAAGCACTGCTTCACGAGCTCCACCGACGCAGTTATACGTGTATCTGAGATATGAGTTTCGATATAACGGAATAAAAAGATTTACAAGCTTTCTATTTAAGTTTTCCTCATGTATTTCTCCCTCGATTGTTTCGGCTCTGAAACACCAACGGCCTCCATTCGCGTTCCCCCTCCCTCGCGTTTTCGCGTCACGACAATCGCGTCGCGGCACAGGCGTAAAAATGTTGACCAATCACGGGCCGCGTTGTGCATACGTCAGACGATTTCGAGGAGTGTAATTGGCCAGTCCTGGAAAGAGCCTTGAACATGAACGTACTCCACGCTGAACTATGGGAATTGTAGGCAGTTGTTAGTTTTATGTTAAGGAATTTACTGAAATAACGCTTAACAGACAACAATATATATATATATATATATATATATATATGTATATATAGTATGTGTATATGTAGTATGTGTGTGTGTGTGTGTGTGTGTGTGTGTGTGTGTGTGTGTGTGTGTGTGTGTATGTATACGCACGCACGTGCAAGAAGGCTATATTCAACTAGAAACTTTATTTAGTACAAACAATTTTTGTAATTAGTAATACAATTAAATATACAATATAGTAATACAACAAAATTGGCAATTTAACAGTGTCTACATTTTGGGCCAATAGTAAATGTTTTCGTTTGTTTGTATAGCATTTTATTTTTATTTTATTTTTGTTTTGGTCAGGAATTTGACATGTCTCCTAGCAACAGGAACTGTCAACAAGAAGTAGACATGGGCTATAAACGCTAAATTTATTTTACTTTTCATCCATCTGTACAGTACTGCCTGCTTTATTTAGTGGCTTTCAGTGTTTATTTAAGATGTAGTGAGAAACAACGCTATATTCATTAAACGTGTTGGTCTTTTAACGTCTTAATAGTGTTTAAATGTGATGTGAACTGTCAGTCAGCGCCTGTTTTTTTACAGTCAACGGTCAGCGCCAGTGAAAGTATTTGGATTTAAAGAGAATGCACATCCACTGGAGTCATTTATCCAGCAGGAATATGCCATTCAGACCTCACACCAGGTGAGTCAATGCACAAGTGCCATGGAAACATTACGATTTTTAAGGCGAGACACTGCAGGTGAATAGGGTAAAAAAAAAAATTAACTAATAGTTATCACCTTACTTACCTAGTTGATTGATTACATTGATAATTGCAAACATTTTTTGTATTACAAGCTTTCTCAAATGTTAGGTTTAAATATGCAAATGAGGCATTATTTAATGAAATATGTGCTAATTTGCATACATTTCCAGAACAAAAATCTAAACACTGGATGAAGTTGGTTTCAAAATTCTTCATTTTATTGACATATTACTATTAGAGTCAAAAGTTTTTAAAGAGGGAATTTTGGGTATGTCATTTTGTCACTCCATAATTCAGAAAATACTTAGAACAGACAGAAAACAATAAATGTTCACAATTTTTGGGGGAATAAAATGTTGTATATAATCAAGCAAATTATATATATGAACAAATCCCTCTGTAAAAACCTTCAGGATATAGACAGCAATAAAGATGTAAAGTTTGGTGTGTGTATGTGCTACTGAAGTGGAGCTATATGGCTCAATGTAGGAGAGAAAACTCATTTTGAGAAAACGGCCTTTAAAAATATGTATTGTAATTGAAATCTATTGACACAAATAGATAAAGTGCTATAAAAGAAACACTTAACAGTGTCTTTTGGATGTTTTCTTTCCACTAGTCTGAAAATATACTTTATGAAAAACCAAAACGCCCAAAATCTCAAATTTGACAGGTGCATGAAAAAACTGTTTTTGCCTGCAGTGTCTCCCCTTAATTGTTGTTAATAAAGTCTCCTATTAAGAGTGCCAAGAGTGCCTTTATGTGCTAAAATACATTAAAGCACTAATACTGTGAAATAGTATTATGCATTAAAATAACAGCTTTCTATTGTGTATGTACTGTATATGTATGTGTATATATATATATATATATACAGTGCCCTCCATAAGTATTGGAACAGTAAAGACAAAATTGCTCTGTTGGCTGTGGAGTCAAGACATTTGCAAATATGATTAAATGATGAATATGAGACAAAACTACAGAATGTCACATTTTATTATTAGCCGTTTCAACACATACATGTTTTTCCAAATAAAAAGAACAGCACTTTGAGTTCATCCCACTCATTGATGTGAGCATAAGTATTGGGACAGTTGAACATAAGGCAGATATAAGAGATTAAAAGCTATTATTTAGTTGCAGATCCCTTGCGCACAATCACAGCAGTGAGTCTGTGACCCATAGACATCACCAGACTCTTGGTCGCATCCTTTGAAATACTTTTCCCAGCCTTTAATGCAACCAATTCCAATTGTTGTTTGTTTTGTTCTGCCTTTACTCTCCTCTCCAGCTGGTGAAATTCATGTTCAATTGGATTTAAATCTGGAGATTGACTTGGGCAATCTAAGACTTTCCATTTCTTTGCCCTTATAAATTCCTTGACTGAACTGGCAGGGTGTTTTGCGTCATTGTCCTGATGCAATATGAAGCACTTCCCAATGAATCTGGTGGTATTTTCTTGAATATTGGTAGGCAAGATGGTTTTGTACCCTTCCAAATTCATTCTACTACTGTCATCATACATCAGTAACGTTGAGAGGGCCTGTTCCAGAGGCAGCCATGCATGCCCATGCCATGACACCACCTCCACCATGCTTTACAGATGAGGCTGTATGCTTGGGATCATTTGCAGTTCCCTCTTTCCCATCACTTAGATAAAGGTTCATCTTTATCTCATCGGTCCATAAACTCAGTTCCGAAACTCTTCTGGCTCACCTTTGTGCTTTTTTGCAAACTCTAATCTTGCCTTTCTATTTCTGGTGCAGGTCAGAGGTTTGCATCTTGCTGTGTAGCATCTGTAATTCTGTGTCAAAGTCTCCTGAGGACAGTAGATTGTCAGAGCATCACTCCAGCTTTCTGGAAGTTGTTGGTGATTTTACAGACACGTCTTTTAGGGTTCGTTTTCACAGCTTTTATGATTTGTCTGTCATCAATTACTGTTGTTTTCTCAGCCGATCAGGTAGTTTGTGGTTGCTGGTGTCGCTGGTGGTTTCCAAACTCTTGATTTCTCCATGCCCTTTGTTTTTGCTAGAGCTCTAACTGACTTCCTCTTTTCTTTTAGCATCCAAATTGCTCGCTTTTCTCTCAAAGTCAGCTCCCTCATCTTCATCCTGGTTTGTGTGTCATCATCGAATGCAAGATTCAGAATACAGAAGTAATGGATATAACTGATACGACACATTCCCTGCTTTTAATTCAAGATTCAAGAGTTTTATTTGTCACATACACAATTATACAGAGTATAACCAGCAGTGAAATGTAGGGATTCTTTAGGGATTCTGTTGCATTAAATGTAGGGATTCTGTTGCATTAATTCTTCAGAAAAATATCTGAAGAATTAATGCAACAGGACACAGCTGATCACTTAGAAAGATCTGTGAGGCAACTGTTCCAATACTTGTGCTCACATCAGATAGAGGGATGAAACTCTAAAAGTGCTCATCTTCTTAGCTGATAAAACATCTATGTGTTGAATCACCCAATAATAAAATGTGACATTCTGTAGTTTGTCTCATATTCTTCTTTTAATCATATTTGTAAATGTGTTACTCCACAGCCAACAGAGCAATTTTGTCTTTACTGTTCCATGTGTATGTATGTATGTATGTGTGTGTGTGTGTGTGTGTGTGTGTGTGTGTGTGTGTATATGTGTATGTGTATGTGTGTATGTGTATGTGTATGTGTATGTTTGTGTGTGTGTGTGTGTGTGTGTGTGTGTGTTTATATGTGTATGTGTATGTTTGTGTGTGTATGTGTGTGTGTGTGTGTGTGTATGTGTGTGTGTGTGTGTGTGTGTGTGTGTGTGTGTGTGTGTGTGTGTGTGACCCTGGACCACAAAACCAGTCATAAGGGTCAATTTTTAGAAACTGAGATTTATACATCATCTGAAAGCTGAATAAATAAGCTTTCCACTGATATATTTGAAATTCTGTGATGCAAAGCTGAACTGTCAGCATCATTACTCCAGTCTTCAGTGCCACGTGATCCTTCAGAATTTATTGTAATATGCTGATTTGCTTCATTCAAGTATGCTATGTTATGTGGACAAAATGTCCCCAAAAAGATGGCAATATCTGGTCCCCGTGAGGAAACAAGCTTATAAATCATACAGAATGACATTTTGGGAAAAGCTAAAAATGCTAAGTTTTGTGTGAGGGGAAGGTTGAGGGGTAAGGGTGTAGAAAGTACAGTTTGTACAGTATAAACATAAATAATTATGCCTATTGAAAAGTGAATTCAATTGAGTCAATTCAATTGATTCAATTGATTTCAAAAAGACAGTAAAAACATTTATAACGTTACAAAAGATTATATTTCAAACCAAAGTTGTTGTTTTTTCTATTTATCAAAGAATGCAGAAGAAAAAAAAATTCCACAAAATAATAAGCAGCAAAACTTTTTGACATTGATAATAATACGAACTGTTATTAATAACTGAACACCAATAATAATTGAGCAGCAAATCGGCATATTAGAATAATTTCTGAAGGATCATATGACACTGAAGACTGGAGTATTAATGCTAAAAATTAAGTTTTTCTTCAAAATGAGTTTTTAAAGTTGTAAATAAAATAAAAATGTGTGAGAAAATAGCCTATTATTTATTTTACTATTTCTATTTTACTTACTTTTTGAAGATTAATAGGCTGTTTTAAAGTCGCTCACCAATTTTTATTTATTTTATTTTTTTCAGTGTAACAAAAATATTTTACAATACACTTCATATCTAGTTAATTTCCTATAGTAAAAGAGTTTAAGAAATTGTGTTTGTAAATATTTATAACTCATTCAGTTCTGTTGTTTTTCAGGTTGATGTTTATAACCTCTCACAATTCACAACAAAACTCTACCAGAAGTGTAAGTTCAAATCTCCTTCACAACTCTGTACCAAATATATTTATTTCCCTTTGCAATATTTAGCACATACTGTTATTCTATGCTTCTAACAGGTGTCGGCTCACTCACTATGTCAACGCACACAAGCTGGGCACACTAACCGCTGGCAGCTGGTAGGTGCTTTAGGCAGTGACCTGCTGGGCCAGGCACAGGTTCGGAGGGCAGAGGAGTTTGGTGGTAAATCAGCAGACAGAAAAATTAAATCAGGTGAGATATGCAATCGGCCTAAACATGCAATCCAGGAAAATTGTGTTGGACTCATGCACACATGAAAAATAAATTGTCACTGTTCTACTTGATAAATACCTTTGTAGGGATAGTTTACCCAAAAATTTAAATTCTATCATTATTATTATCGTATAATACATATATATTGTGGCGGGAGGAGCAAACGACAGACACAGTGGGCGTGGCGTCAGGCCTCGGAGAGGTTTTTATTAAACAAAAATATTAAAATAAAGTGTCCAAAGGGGGAAAAGTGTCCAAAATAAACAGGGGATCTGGTGTCCTCGTCGTGCTGCGGGGCTTGTGAAGGAGGGCAGTGTTCAGGAGGAAAGGGTCCCCAGGTGAAAAACAAGTTCCATAATGCACTTAAAGTGCTCTATTTTCGCGCACTAATTTTGTACTTAATACACTAAAAATGATCCTTTAGTACTCCTTAAGATAAACTTAAGATCATCTAAGTGTACTCAACTGTGCTATTTTGAGACACCATGAATATGAACTAAAATGCACTTTTAACATACTATCTTTGTATTTAAAAAATTTATTTAGCTACCACTTGTAGTACACTTGAGTGTACTAGTGTATGAAAGATGGGTTCAAGTGTACTACAAGTGGTAGCTAAATACATTTTTTAAATACAAAGATAGGGGGGAGGGGGGAGGCAGAAGGCAGAAGGGGGGAGGCAGCCGACTCGTCACATTATATATATATATATGTGTGTGTGTGTGTTATATTTGTTTATGTATTTATGTTTTTGTACAGCTTATTGGTTACATTGCATTACAGTACACAGAGCAAGATAGAATTCATTATTATTTATTTATTTAGTCATTTGGCAGACGCTTTTATACGAACCGACTTACAAATGAGGACAATTGAAGCGATCAAAATCAACAAAAGAGCAATGATATGCAAGTGCTATAAAAAGTCTCAGTTAGCTTAACGCAGTACACGTAGCAAGTTTTTTTTTATTATATATTAAATAAAAAGAAAACATAGAATAGAAAAAGAATAGAGCAAGCTAGTGTTAGAGTCATTGTTTTGCTTTTGTTAACTGTATAATAAATAAAAAGAAAACAAATTGATAGAATACAAAAAGATTAGAAAAGCCAGTGTTAGTTTTTTTTTTTAGCAGTAAAGCAGTAAATAAATAGAGTGCAAGTGTAAAAGGTACACGTTTTTTTTTTTTTTTTTTTTTTTTTGAAGAATAGAATTATAATAGAGAGTGCTAGAATTAGAGTGAAATGGAGATGGAAGAGATGTTTTTTTACCCGATTCTTGAAGGACTGAGTTGGGCAGGTCATTCCACCAGGAGGGAACGTTTAATTTAAAAGTCAGTGAAAGTGATTTTGTGCCTCTTTGGGATGGCACAATAAAGCGACGTTCAATTGCTGAACGCAAGCTTCTAGAGGGCACATAAGTCTGAATTAATTGATTTAGGTAAAGGGGTGCTGAGCCAGTGGTGGTTTTGTAGGCAAACATTAATACCTTTATGCAAGCAGCTATCTTGCTGCTGCAATCTGGATTAACTGTAAAGGTTTGATAGAACTGGGTGGAAGACCTGCCCAGAGAGCATTGCATTGATCTACAAATCATGACAACACACTTCTTTCAGAATGGTGTTTAGATTAGGCAAAGGCTTTCTTATTTCAAGGAGTAACCAACTTGCATTAATGAGGTTTACACATAATGCCGCAGCACAACTTCAGCATTGACTTTTGCCAGAATCCTGGGTTGACCAGGGGGATACGAGTGCCAGTCTGTGCCAACCCGCCGACCTGGTGTCACAAACCTGGCATCATTTTAGAGATAGGCACCTGTAGGGTTTTGGCACAGGAGGGATTTAAGAGGCATTGGCAGTTACGCACTTGAATGCCCTTTACCCAGTGAAACAATAAGAAAGACAGTATGGCTTTTGATTCCTATGCCAGGTTTCTGTGAGTCTTTTTAATTTGCAATAATCAGAATATTGTGATGAAATAGAGGTGCACATGCTGAGAGGCATCTGCTTGAATTGAATGCTTCTTATGACTGGAGTTATTGCTATAGCTTTCTAGATTGTCTTTACTTCAGAGACCATATGAATATAGAGAAGTTAAGATACTTTCCAGAAATAGGGAGCAAATTGCTGTCCTTTTACTTTGTTAAAGCAGTAACGATACAAACCCCATCTCTTTTTAGAAGAGAGCTATTAAATATTTTAATCAAAGGGATAGTTCACCATAAAATTAAAATTATGGCTTGATTACTGACCATGATGTCATTCCAAACCTGTATGACTCTTCTTCTGTTCTTCAGTTGCCTAAAAAGCTTATTGATGATAGTGGGTTTTTTTCTTTGGTTTTTTGTCCAATACATTGAGTTAGTTATACAACTCGAATTCCAGAAATGTTGGGATATTTTTTAAATTTGAATAAATCATCACATGAGCCAATATTTTATTCACAATAAAACATAGAGAACATAGCATATGTTTAAATGGAGAAAAGTAAAATTTTTATTCACTAATTGGATAATTTGATGCCTGCTACAGGTCTCAAAAAAGTTGGCAAAGGGGCAACAAAGGGCTGAAAAAGCAAGAAATTTTGAAAAGATTCAGCTGGAAGAACATCTAGCAACTAATTAAGTTAATTGACATCTGTAACATGATTAGCTATAAAAGGTATGTCTTAGAGAGGCAGAGTCTATCAGAAGTAAAGATGGGCAGAGGCTCTCCAATCTGTGAAAGAGTGCATAAAAAGATTGTGGAATACTTTAAAAACAACATTCCTCAACGTCAAATTGCAAAGCCTTTGCAAATCCCATCATCTACAGTGCATAACATTATCAAAAGATTCAGAGAAACTGGAGAAATCTCTGTGCATAAGGGACAAGGCCGAAGACCTTTGTTGGATACCCGTGGTCTTTGGGCTCTCAGACGACACTGCATCACTCATCGGCATGATTCTGTCATTGACATTACTAAATGGGCCCAGGAATACTTCCAGAAACCACTGTCGGTAAACACAATCCGCCGTGCCATCTGTAGATGCCAGCTAAACCCTCTCATGCAAAAAGGAAACCATATGTGAACATGGTCCAGAAGTGCCATCGTGTTTTGCAAGGCTCATTTAAAATGGACTGTTTCAAAGTGGAAAAGTGTTCTATGGTCAGACGAGTCCAAATTTGACTTTCTTGTTGGAAATCACGGACACCGTGTCCTCTGGGCTAAAGAAGAGGGAGACCTTCCAGCGTGTTATCAGCGTTCAGTTCAAAAGCCAGCATCTCTGATGGTATGGGGGTGCTTAAGTGCATA